>NW_004955402.1:10277081-10284241 GCF_000276665.1 Chinchilla lanigera | reverse complement strand
GCGGGCGCCGGGGCCGTTAGCAGGCCGCACGCACGCGGCTTTCCCGCCTCCTGCGCCCGAGGCGGCCCGGCCCGGCCCAACCTTCCCTTCCCCGCCTCCCGCCCGCCAGGTCACCTCCGCACCTCACGAGCTTCATCCTAGCGGCGCCGTCACCCTTTCGGCCTGGTAGCGCGTAAGTTACAACCAGGAGGACCCAGCGGCCGGGCGTATGAATGGCCGGAAGCGCCTGCTGCAGGGGCTCCCGACGTAAAGGGCGCGCGCAGCGCTGCGGACGCAGGGCGGAAACGCCGCTCTCCTTCCGGCCGCGAGGAGCGCCACGGCGGCCCCTAGTGACCGGAGGACTGCGTTGCAGCTGCTGGGGGCGGGAGGGCTGGTTAGGAGGAAATTTACTGCGAGAGGGAGATTTGAAGACTTAAATCCGGTTAGCAGGCCTGTCACACCAAATAGAACTTGATCTGATCAAAGACAGCCTCAGAGAGAGGCTCAAAAGAGTCTCCCAATTCTGTTCCGACACCAGCAGGAACCTTAGCATTACTTAATGCACCTGAAGGCAATCACATAATTCAGCTGATTATTTTCACTTTGAGTTCTAAACTCCAAAAAATTTTTTTATGCCTTCACCATTTGCAACATCGCGACACCATTTAATTCAAACATTCCTCTTGAAACACGTTATTCTCTCGGCCCCCAGGGTCCAAGCACACCTGCATTTCCTCGTGTCCCGCTAGCTCTTCTTTCTTCTCCAGCTAACTTCTTACAGTTCTTTCTCCGGTAGCTTAGGTAGTCCCCAGAACGATGGCTTTCGTCTGTGTCTCTTAATGTGGACTTCATCCCTGATCACTTGAACTTTTTTGGGGAGGGAGACATTAGGAATTGAACCCAGGGCCCTCACATTAATATACCTCCCCAGTCCTTTTTATTTTTTATTATTTTTTTTTAAATTTTGAGATAGGGTTTCACTAAGTTGCTCAGGGTGGGCTCCAACTCAGGATCCTCCTGCCTCAGCCTCCTAGAGTGCTGGGATGACAGGCTTGCACCACCATGCTGGGCTTCACCAGAACTTTTGTATGTTGCAACTCAATGCTCATTAAACTTTAATGTACAGAGGACTCACCTGAGGAAAGTAAAATGAAAGTTTTGATTCAGTTGTTGTGGGGTCTGAAATTTTCTGGGGGTCTGTCTCCAGCACTGTGGGACCACTGAGCTGCATCCCTGCCTTTTCTTTCTTGTTTTTCTTTTCCTTTTTTTTCAGACACTATGTTGCTAACTTGCCCAGTCTGGCCCTGAATTTGTGATCCTCCCCCCACCCAGCAGGTAGGAGTACAAGTGTGTGCAAGCACACCCAGAATATTCTGCATTTTAAACTAGCCTTCATTTGATGAAAATGTCCCACTGTGGACCACGATTTCAGCAGCAACGCTATAGTGCATACTGGTGTGTTGCTTTTTCAACACCCACTGCTCGCGTCCCAAAACTTCCCAGGACTCTTCTGTTTCCTGGCGCTCTAGAAACAGACTCTACCTTTTATAGCAGGGATCACATCGCACCGCCTGATCACAATTGGCTTGGCATCTGAGCAGATCCAATCAGACCTCTCACATGGAATTTTCTTCTCTTTGAGATGTAAATAGAGGGGTTAGCTGTCCCCAGAACTATTGGGAAGTTCCTTAGAAACAAGAAAACCAGTCTCAGAACTGAGAAACGTTTTGTTTTTTTTTTTCCTATGTAGTTCAGGCTGGTCTCAAATTTTCAGTCCTCCTGCCTCAGCTTCCCTAGTGCTGAGACCATGTGCCACCACAGCCAGCTATGGACAGTTTTAAATAAACCACACACATGATGATATTAATTAGTAAATCCTAGATGTAAAAGAAAAAGTGCTTGGATGTGCCTATTTAAATTGAAATTAATAAACAAAATTAAAAGTTGGGCATGGTGGCACATGTTTGAAATCCTAGCACTAGAGAGGCGGAGGCAGGAGGATTGCCGAGGGTTTGAGGCCCGCCTGGCTACACAGTTCAAGGCCAGCCTGAAAAACAGTGAGTCCCTGTCTCAAAAAAAAGTTAAAAATTCAATTCATCTGTTGCAATAACCACATTTCAGGTACGCAACCATCAAATGTGGCTCTACCTACAGTGCAGACATAGAATATTTCCATAATCCCAGAATTTTTTTTTTCTTTTTTGTCTTTCTGAGAAAGGATTTAGCTATGCATTTCAGGCTGGCCTTCAGTTCACTTTGTAGCCCAGGATGACCTCAAACTCACAGCAATCCTCCTGCCTCAGCCTCCCACGTGCAGGGATTACAGGCCATTACAACCAGCACAGAAAGTTTGACTGGATAGTGCTTCTTTGTCTGTTACCATGTTTGATTTGTTATTGACATTATTTTCTTACTGAATTACTGTCTGAAGTGAGGAAGCAAACGTCTGAAACCAGGAAATCGCGTATGTCCTGTCCCCTGCAGCCACATCTGCACTTGTGTCTTGCACATTTGTGTCCTTTTTCCAGCACCCCTCTGCCCCCGAGTATGAGAATGCACCCCACTGTGCCATGAGACTGAGAGGGTGGGCAGACCGAGGAGTACACAGATACAGTTTACACGGTTTCGGGGGCAGCAAGACCGTTTGGGTCAGCAGATGGGGGCTCATAAAGCCATCCACGCCAGATGTACCTTGTAACATCAGAAAGTCAGGCACATTCCCGGTGCCAGGCACTGGTGGTAAAGTTCTAGCTACCACTCTAATGCTTCTGTCTTTTTACAGTGTTCTGGGAAACTAGGGAAAACGGACCAGGGCTCCTCACAGGCAAGGAGGGTGGTGACCACTCAAGATGGCTGCCGTCACATCGAGCGGAGGCAGCTCTGCTGGGCAAGTAACTGAACGCTCTGCCCGTTGGAGTGGGCCTTCTGTGGGAAGGGAGAGCTTGCATACTGTCCCCAGGACGGTCCCCAGGCCTGAGCGCACCGCACTCCTCCCTCTTACCACCAAGGTCCACCCCACTCTGGGCTTTGTCTATCTTTCTTTTTTCTTTCTTTCTTTGATACTGGGAACTGAACCAAGGTCTTTCACACTGAGCTACATTCCCATCCTTTTTTGTACTTTTTATTTTGAGACAGGGTCTGAGCCTAGGCTGGAACTTGCACTCCATCTGCTTCCCTGTGTCCGAGTGCTGAGATTGCAGGCATGAGCCCGCATGCCTGGCTTCTGCCCACCTCTTCATCCATCCTTCCTCCCTCGAGTACAGACTCTCCTGGAAAAGTTCTTTTCTTAGCAGGGGAGAGTCTTTTTGAGACAGGGTCTCGCTGTGGAGTTCAGGCTGGCCTTGAGCTCACTTTGTAGCCCAGGCTAGTCTCGAACTCACAACGATCCTCCTGCCTCAGCCTTCCAAGTGCTGGGATTACAGGGCTGCACCACCACCCCTGGCTGTGTACAGTTCTTTAATCTTTTTTGTTTGGTTTTTCTTCCGGTACCGGGAATCGAACTCATGACCTTGTGCTCGCCAGGCAGGCGCTGTGCAGCTGAGCTAAATCCCCAGCCCCTAGTTCTTTAATCTTGCTAATACCTACCCATTCTCAAGTATGTGGGACCAGCTTAATTACGTGAAGATGTTAAAGAGGACTCTCCCAGAAGGCAAACAGAAATGCCATTGTCAGTTCATCTCTAACAAATTGCTGTCATTTTTCCTTGTCTTTATTTTTCAGCTTGAATTTAAAAAAAAAAAACTTCAAAAATTTTTTTTAAAAATTACTCTCATAGGATGAAACTGTCCAGAATCCCAAAGGGTGGAGCCACCAAATAAAGGCCCTGACTTGCTGCTAGCAGGAGGGTCAGTGTGAAAGCGAGATGGTGCTGTCCACTAAGAAAAGCAAGGGCTGGGTGTGGTGGCACACCCCTGTCGTCCCAGCGCTCGAGAGGCTGAGGCAGGAAGATCAGCACAAGTTCAAGGGCAGCCTGGGCTACACAGTGAGACCCTGTCAAAAAATAAATCAGTTAAATAAAGAAGTGATTCTATAGTATGGGGTCAGCAAGGAAAGCAAACAATTTAAACAAGCACAGGAAAAGACAGTTCACGGGGTTGAGTTCAGTAAGTTTGTAGAGAAGGGCTCACAGTTCTGGGCTGTGAGAAAGACCCTCGTCATTTACAAAACCAGGTCGTAGCCTTTGTGTCTTGCGCTTGCAGGGACACTTGGCAAGGCAGGATTTTCTCAGGGACAGAGGCCTTGCTTTTGGATGCAGGCAGTGTGCTGCAGTCTCTGTAATCATTTCCGCTGGGTGTCAGGACCAGGTACTGAGATCGAAGCCAACGCGGCTGGGGTAAGAGCTGAGTGTCCACGTCCTGCTGACACACTTTGAGCCTGGAGTTTCCGGACGCCTGAGGCCAGCTGCCCCCACCGCTCGGAGATGCGGTAACAACAGCCCTTTTTAAAAAATGTTGCTTATGTTGGTTTTGGCTGGATCTCAGTCATTTTCAAGCTAACCTTTTCCTTGCATTATCAAATACTTTTTTTCTCTAAATTGAATATCTTCCTATATCTTCCTTTTTCAGTCATTATCTGAGAAAATATTTTCTTGCTGGTCCCAGGTCCCTTCTGAACTAAAACTTGTTTTTCTTTCTTTCCACTGTACTTTAGACTTCACATCAGTTCAGTGCTAGGCTTCTTGTGGGCCATTATTTGCAAAACCCGAATTCATTGCTCTTTCGTGGAAGAGACTGAAAGTTCAGTCAAGGAAGCAATTTATTCAATTGATCATGGTTACTGATTAGTGGACAACCAAACTAAATGAACCAACTGTGCAAGGGGACACGGGTCTGTAGTCCCAACACTCTGGAAGGCTGAGGCAGGAGGATCGAAGTTTGAGCCCAGCCTAGGCAATTTAGCAAAACGCTGTCTCAAAATAAAAACATTGCTGGGCGTGGTGGTGCACACCTGTAATCCCAGCACTTGGGAGGCTGAGGCAGGGATCGTTGTGAGTTCGAGACCAGCCTGGGCTACAAAGTGAGCTCAAGGCCAGCCTGAACTGCTTAGCGAGACCCTGTCTCAAAAAGAGAAATAAGAACATTTTTTAAAAGGGTTGGGGATGTAGCTCACTGTGAAGGCCCTGGGTTTAATTCCCAGTATGGGAAACAAAACAAAAACCCCACATAAAGCAAAAAACAAAACAAGGAGAAAATGAGCTTGGGACAAGTAATAAAAGAAGACTGGTTAAAGCTGGTTATGTACCAGGGAATTTGACCTATGTTTAGCTTGATCTTTGACATGTCAGATAGCTGGGGGGGGGGAGTTCTCCTGCAGAAGTGAAATACTTTATCTTTTCTTCTTTTTTTTTTTTTCTGGTACCAGGAATCGAACTCATGACCTTGCGCTTGCCAGGCAGGCGCTGTGCCACTGAGCTAAATCCCCAACCCCCTCTTTCTTTTCTTGAGATACTTTCACCATGTAGCCCAGGTTGGCCTCGAACTCACTGCGATCTTCCTGCCTCAGCCTTCAGAGGAAACGCTATCTTTAGAATATGACACAAAGTATGGATCAGGGAGTGGGTGAGCAGGCAGGTCCTTGCTAAATGACACAATGCACAGTTATGTGGGGAACAGCCTCCCTGCCAACTTCTAACCCACAAAATCTCCTTTCCCAAGCTGCCAAGCCGCTCATTAAAGTTTTGTATAAGATACGTGTCCGAAGGCATAGGGCTTGACAAACTTGGAGCACCTTTTGGTTGTGCGGCTTCAAAAAGGAGGGCAGGAGGGGCAGAGAGAACCCACTGAGGAGGGGTCTCCCTTCCTGTCCTGACTGTGCGAGCACCCACTGTCTGTCCTAGGGTTCCTCAAGGGGCAGCAGAGAGTGTGTTTAAAAACAGCGTGAGAGTCACAAATCCTAGTGCTGGAACTCTGGGTTGGTTCCGGAAAGCCAATCGTCATCGCAACACTAGCCCTGAGCAAATCCAGAGGATCAGTCTACATTTTCTTATAGGTTCTTGTGCTCCGATGCAGGAAGAGGTGTGTAAGAAAAGGGTGAAGCCCTGAGTTTGTTGGTTGTGTTAAAGTGTAAAGGAGAGGGTCAATTAGCACCCTCTGCCTTGAGGCCTGGTCTCCCTGTGCAGCTCTGGCTGGCTTGGAACTCCCGGTGATCCTCCAGCCTCAGCTTCCAGAGCGCTGGGATTACAAGAGTATGCATCATCTTGAACCTTGTGCCTTAGCACTGAGCTACATCCCCAAACCTTTTAAAAATTTTGAGACAGGGTCTATTTAAGACACTAAATTGCCCAGGGTGGGCTTGAACTTGTGACCCTCCTGCCTCAGCCTCCCAGAGGGGTATTACAGGCGTGTGCCGCCATGCCCAGCTCTTTTATATTGGTCCCTCGTGGGAGATCAAAGGCTCTTGGTTTAGACACTGCAGATATCACCATGGGTTTCCAAGATAAACCATCACTGCAGCTGGGACCGGGTGTGGTTTTAACCCACAGGACCACGGGGAGGACCAGCGGTCGCCGCCAGGGGTCGCCACTGCCACCTCGCCCGGTGCTCACCCCCCGGGGAGCGCACGCAAGGCTCCCCATCGCGCCTGCGCCGGGGGCGGACGCGGGCTCTCCTTTACCCTACTCTCTGCCTTCTGGAGCGGGGTGAGAGTCCGTGCGACGCACAGCGAGCGTGCGGCCTTCTTCCACTGGTGGGCCTGTCTACCCAGCCGGCGGGGCCCAGACGAGCGCTGCGCAGGCGCGCAAGCTCGGCCGCAGGGCGCGCCCATCTGACGGGCGGGGCGTCGCCGCCGTCGCCGGAAGTTTGCGTGTGCGCCGCTGGGGGCGGGGGCCGCGGCGAGAGCAGCAGCTGAGCGCCTGCGAGACCCGGATGTGAGGCAGCTGCCGGCTGCAGTCGGACCCGCGGCCGGCCGAGCGGAGGTGCGCTTCCCTGATGGTCGCAGCGCCCGCGCCTTGCGCCTTCGCCAGAGCGTCTGCGGGGCCACGGCTGTCCTTCCTCCGCCCGTCCCCCTCGCTGTCGCGTGCTCCCGGTGCCTCTGCTGCTCGGCTCGCGCCCCCGGGAAGAAGGTGGGAGGTCGGCGGCGCCGTCGCCCGAGGTAACCTGCCCCCTGGCGCGTCACCTGCTGCCGCTCGCGGGCCGTCGTCGGGCAGGACGCGGGTTGGCGCCGGGGCCCACGGCGACTGCGGG
>NW_004955402.1:10264287-10276896 GCF_000276665.1 Chinchilla lanigera | reverse complement strand
GGGCGCCGCCGCGAAGGCCGGAGTGAAGTTCACGGCGACGGGCGGCGCGGGCGGAGGGCACGGGGTTCTCGAGGTGGCATCGCCGTTCCTGAGACCATTCCACAAAGGGGGCTTGCTCTGCACCGGCCGCAGAGGATAGCGAATCCCCAAGTGCCAGCACACCCCGCACCCCAGCTCTGAACGATTAGTTGCGAAAATGCGGCTTGGACACAATTTTCCAAGTGTTGGGAGCTTGGTGGCGGCGGCGGACGAATTAGTTAAAGCATTGAGATCTGAGTACCACAAGCCATGTTTCTGTAGTCTTAGCTGAAATGAGATTGCCTTGGCAGGAAGTAAAGCACACGGAGTCTAAATAGTGTTCCATTAAGAGGCTGAGGCAGGAGGATCCCCGCGATTTCGAGGCCAGCCTGAACCTAGTAGTGAGCCCCTGTCTGGAAAAACAAAAAAACGAAACAAAGTTAGGAGGTGATATGTTCAAAAACAGCCTTCGAGCCGGCCGTGATGGCGCACGCCTGTAATCCCAGCACTCGGGAGGCTGAGGCAGGAGGATCCCCGCGATTTCGAGGCCAGCCTGAACCTAGTAGTGAGCCCCTGTCTGGAAAAACAAAAAAACGAAACAAAGTTAGGAGGTGATATGTTCAAAAACAGCCTTCGAGCCGGCCGTGATGGCGCACGCCTGTAATCCCAGCACTCGGGAGGCTGAGGCAGGAGGATTGTTGCCAGTTCGAGACCAACCTGGGCTACAAAGTGAGCTCAAGGCCAGCCTGAACTGCATAATGAGACCCTGTCTCAAAAAGACAAAAAACAAACAAAAAATAGCCTTTGTAGAGGAAAAAATGCTATTAAGTGGCATAATAGAGTGGGGTGGTATTTGACCCACTCATCATTAATTACTTTAAAAAAAAACAGAGATTAGGAGTAGTTCATGGTAGAGTGTAGTTTTACCAGGCTCAGAAGACTGGGTTCAGTTCTCAAGAATAAAAAATACCAACCAACCAAACTGGGTAAAACACCGATCTCAGTTGTAAACGTCCAGGTTGCTGAGAGCTGCACTGTATTCACTTTCTCTGGTCTGTCTGTCTGTCTCTCTATCTACCTATCTATCTATCTATCTATCTATCTATCTATCTATCTTTTTGAGACAGAGTCTTGCTATGCAGTTCAGGCTGGCCTTGAGCTCACTTTGTAGCCCAGGCTGGTCTCGAACTCCCAACGATCCTCCTGCTTTAGGCTCCCGAGTGCTGGGATTACAGGCATGAGCCGCCTCGCCCAGCTCTCTGATCACTTTATATTCTGCTTTACACAGGGCACCACTGCTAAAGAACATTTTTATTTTTAATTTGAAAATTTTGAAAATTTGAAACGATTTAGATACTGCTGAGGTTAGATATGAAAGGAGGATGAGAAGTGCTTAAAAGAGCTGAATTTGGGCCACGCTCGCTGGCGCTTGCCTGCAGTGGTAAAATTCAGGAGGCAGAGCCAGGAGGATCCAGGCCGGCCTACAGTATAGATTGAGGCCCTGTTCCATCCCTCTTTCTCCTCCATCAAAATAAAGGGCTGGGGGGGTAGTTTACTGTAAAGATCTATGTTGGACTCCAAGTTTTAAAAAAAAATTGGGAACTACAGATTCAGGCTTACAGCATGTGAGGAAAGGAGAAAAGTAGGACAGTAATAGAGCCACTTCCTCTAAGCAGAATATGCCTCTTTGGTCAGGTGTGTTACTTTTTATTTATTTATTTATTTTGAGACACAGTCTGTGTAGCTCTGGCTGGCCTTGAACTCATGGCAATCCTCCTACCTTAGGCTCCCTGCTGGGATTACTAGGTGAGCACCTGGCAGGTGAGTTTATTTTTGAACAGTTTGCCCAGTTTTAGTAGCTTCTACCCACCTTCGTTTTTTTCTGAGAAACGCATGCTGTCATGTTGTGTTGCTTAATCTAATATAATTCTGTAGTGAACCAGTATTTTAAAAAAAAATCTGCTCCATACAAGGTTTTGTGCTAGCATTTAAATAGATAAATTATGCTTCACAGAAGAACTAAAAGAGGGCTCTAATTAATTAATGAATGCCATTAACATCCTTTGCAGGATGGCCCTTTTTAGCTTGGTAATTCATTAAAATATAGAGCTGATTGCATTTATTGTAATAAAGAAGATGACCAGGGTTGCATAATTAAAAGTAATGGATTGTTTTTCTAATAGTTAAATATTCTTGTCTTTTGTGAGCAGATTTATGTCCCACATAGAGTTCTTTGGATAACTTCTACTGAAGGTGATAAGTTTAGATGATACAAACCAATTCCAGTAAAATTGTTACCCTAGATAATTGACTCAGTGATTCTTAACTCTTCTAAAGTCCAGATTTTCACATTTTTCTATGTGATTCATTGAAAATTTTTGGCTCTGTTCCTACAAAAGTTGTGTATAGCATATTTATTATATGGCAGATGTACATACAGTTAGTGTTTTTTCTGTCTAGGGGTAATGGAACTTTGTACTTGATTGTACAGTACCATTAAAGAAAGCAAGATTTGTATCCTCTTTAGGTAAAAACTGAGAAGGTAAATGATAACAGGATACTGTCTTAAGTATTGCTTTAATGGAATGGTTCTCAAACTTTTTGGTCAGAGGATCTTTTTTTTTCTCCCTTGAGGTACTGGGGATTGAATGCATGGTCTCACGCATGCCAGGCAGCCATCTCAAGATCCCTTTTAATTTTTACAAATTGTATAGGTACTTAAGTAGCCTTTGTTGGTATGGGATACTTGCATTGATAGTAACTGTCAGAAATTAAATGTATTAATCTATTTAAAATGCGTAATTTAATTACAGGTTAATGTAAGTAACTTGTTCAAGTGATGATATATTTCAAACAAAATTTAGCAAAAATGGCAGCTGTGTTGGAGCTGGGGATTTAGCTCAGCGGCACAGCGCCTGCCTGGCAATTGTAAGGTCGTGAGTTCAATTCCCTGTACCGGAGGCGGGGGAAAAATGGCAGCTGTGTTATGCTTTTGCAAATCTCCTTAATGTTTGGCTTAATAGATAACAACTGGGTCCTTCCAGCAAGCTCCTGTGCTCAGTCTGTTGCTGTGTATTCTGGTTGAGTATGTGAAGAAAATCCAGTTCCATGCCAGTATTTTGGGAGGGGATATTTTAATAACTTTTCCAGATAACTGTGATAATTCTTGTTCTGCAAAACAAGTGGTAATATCTTAAAGGTTAGTTATAATGTGGAATCTGAACGTTTTTCATACACTTTTTGTGTTCTGTTAAAATTCACTGGTCTGTTTTTTGTTTGTTTCTGTGCTATTGGGAATTGAATCCAGGGCCTTGTCCATACCACATTTTGTTCATCAGTGGATGGACATTTTTTTTTTTTTCTACTTTCGCTGTTATGACTAATGCTGTGAACGTTTGTGTGCGAGTTAGGTGGACACGTGCAGATTCACTTTGAACTGTCGTGTGTTTTACATAGATATGAACAGTACATAAACGTGAATATATATACTTGTTTCACAACCAAGTGTATTTGTTTTTGGTGTGAAATGTCTGAACAATATAGAAATATATAAAGTAAAATGTGGAGGTATTTCTTCATTCTTTGTATTTTGTGTACGCTGTTTCTTCATATTTTACCTCCCCAAATTAATCACTGCTGTGTATCTTTTTCCAGGTTTTCTTTTTGTGGGGGTTGAGTGCTGGAATTTGAACCCAGGATTGTGCACATTGCGTATACTGGGTGTTATGGTTTGTGTCTGGATGCCCCCTGCCAAAGCCTCATGCAGTCGTAGGTGTGGGCTTCTAGAGTATATGATTGATCCATGGTCCAGTGCTGGGATTATGGGTGTGAGTGCTATACCCGCCCTCTGGCGGGGAGGTTGCATACAATAAGAGGCTCCCCCTCACCCCTCCTTTTTGCTCTTGTTGCTTTTGCTGTCTTCTGCCACCATGAAATGTTGCCCTCTGCCATGTGCCACTCTGCCTTGGAGCCAGTTGATTATGGACTGAAACCTCCACAAACTGTGAGCTAAATAAACCTTTCCTTCCTTTAATTCTGGATGTCAGGTGTTTTGTCTCAGCAACAAGAGAAAAGCAAACACTGGGCAAACACTGTAGGCTGAGCTACATCCCTAGCACAGTATATTTTCTTTCTTCTTCCTCTTTTTCTTTCCCTTTGGAAACAGGGTGTCTGCTTGGTCTACACTGCCTTGTACTTGAGCTTTTCTTGACAGCCTTGAGTGCAGAGATTATAGACAAGTGCCGCCAGCAGCCCAGCATATTTTGTATATGCTGTATAGTCAGTGTATGACATACTGCTTTATATCTACCTTACAGAGTTATGTTTATGTAATTTAAGTACCTGGTATTGTAATGGCTGTCAGAATCCCACCTTGGCATCTTACTGTTTCACTTTGGGACATTTGGATTGTTCTAAATGTTTTTGCTTATATAAATGCTGCTTTTGTTGTCATTGCAGTGATTAAATTTTTTCCTGGCTTTTAGTTTCTTGACATGAGTGAATGGGTGGATGTAGTGTAATAAATTGTGAAGAAGGGATATAGTGGCATAAATTGACAGCTGTTTAAGGTGGCTTTAAAATATGAGGATGGAAAGCTGGGTTTGGTGGTACACACCTGTAATCTCAGCACTCTGGGAGGCTGAGGCAGGAGGAACTCAGTTTCAAACACAGCCAGGGCAGTTTAGTGATTTAGTGAGATATTCTCTCAAAATAAATTTTAAAAGGGCTGAGGATTTGGCTCAGTGTGAAGGTCCTGGGGTCAGTCCCCAGTACTGCCCCCCCAGTGAAGATGATCAGTAAACTGTCAGGTATCTGAGAAGCACTAGTTACGGATCAGTGTTGGGTATATTAATTTGGATTTTTTTTTTTTTTTTTTTTGAGACAGGGTCTTGATATACAGTTCAGGCTGGCCTTGAGCTCACTTTGTAGCCCAGGCTGATCTCAAACTCACAATGATCCTCCTGCCTCAGCCTCCCTGTCCTGCTTGAAAGTATGGGCTGGACATAGATGAAATTAGTTGTGTGAGGTGAGGACAAAACTTTGGGGAATGGGAATGTGTAAGAGCCTAGTGGAGGAAGAGTTTATTTATTTATTTATTTATTTTTTTTTTGGTTTTTCTCCGGTACCGGGAACCGAACTCACGACCTTGCGCTTGCCAGGCAGGCGCTTTTGCCGCTGAGCTAAATCCCCAGCCCCTGTGGAGGAAGAGTTTAAAAGTTACATTAAACAATTGGGTGCTAGCTGTGGTTCTTAGTGCACGCCCCTAATCCTAGCACTTGCGAGATTGAGGCATGAAGATTGTTAGTTTGAGGCAAGGCCTGGGCCAAGAGGTGAAAAAACCATTTCTCTAAAAACAAAAAGGAAAACAAACCAAAAAAACTGAGCGTTATGGTATGTGCCAGATACTTGGAAGGCTTAGGCTTAGGCAAGAGGGTTACTTGAGATCAGCTTGGACAACAGGTGTATCTGTCTTTTGAAGTTGGGATGTCTTTTTTTAGTTTTAGTTAATAATATTGAGTTTTACTGAATATTCACTATCAGTTTATTGAGAACATTGCAAGAATTTTATGATTTAGATTTCCTATCAAGAGGATTGAATTTGACACCCCCCCCACCCCACCCCTGCCGAGACAGTGTCTTACTGTGTAGTTCAGGCTGGCCTTGAACTCACTGTAACGCAGGCTGTTTTATGGAATTGAAGGTTTCTCTCTCTCTTTTTGTTCTTTTCATTTTATTTAATTAATTATTTTTGTCTTTGAGACAGGGTCTCACTCTGTAGTTTAGGCTGGCCTTGAGCTCACTTTGTAGGCCAGGCTGGTCTTGAACTTGCAGAGATACTCGTGCCTCAGCCTACTGAGTGCTGGGATTACAGACATGTGCCACTATGCCCGGATTTTTTAAATTTTCTTTTTGTCTTTTTTGAGGGGTTCTTTTTTTTTTTTTTTTTTGGTTTTCTTCCGGTACCAGGAATCTAACTCACAACCTTGCTCTTGCCAGGCATCTTTTTTTTTTTTTTTTTTGGTTTTCTTCCGGTACCAGGAATCTAACTCACAACCTTGCTCTTGCCAGGCAGGCGCTGTGCCACTGAGCTAAATCCCCCGCCCCCAGGGGTTCTTTTGAGACAGGGTTTCACTACATAGCTCAGGCTGGTTTGAACTAGAAATCTGAGTGCTGAGATTTCAAGCTTATTCCACTAGGCTGGCCTTGAACTTGCAGTCCTCCTGTCTATACCAGCCTTCTTTTAGTGTTGTGATTTGGCGATTTATTGCCTTGATATTTTTTCCCCAGCATTTTCCTTGAAATCTTTTTGTATTCCTGTGTTCTAAATAGGTTTTACTTGGTTTATCTAGAAGTTTTAATACATTAATGTATCATTTCTGCTGTATGAGTATTTGGCATTGAATCTTGTCTTCTTACATAGTGTTTATTTTGGACCGGATGTGGTGGTGCATGCCTGGAATCACAGTACTCAGGAGAGTGAGGCAGGACCTGGATCACTGCAAGTTTGAGACCAGTCTGGGCTACATAATGAGACCTCATTTAAAAAAAACAAAAACAGAAGCATTGTGTTTATTTTGTGCCTTCTGTTATATGTTGATATATTTGAGGTTAAATCTGCCCTTTTGTATTTCATTATCTGTTGTATGTTCATTTTTCTGAGTTTGTATTAAATGTCATTGATCATTGAGGAATGATGTCAAGTCAGTCCTGGTTCCATCAGCTTAAAACATGAGTTAACACCTTTGCCAGTAATACATAGAGTAAGAAGGAATGAAAGGAACTAGCTATGATCCTTTTATAATTTATACTATATTAATGGTAGTTGCACATTTATTTGTTTCATGTTGGTTTGTGTCAGTATTAGGCTGGAGTACTCACACGCACACCCGTTGAACCCAGGGCCTACACACTAAGCTGTGTTCTCAGTCCTTTCAATTTTTTTGTTTGGAGACAGGATCTAAGTTGCCCAGGCTGGTCTCAAACTTGCAGTCGTCCTGACTCAGGCTTCCAGAGTACTGGCGATTTGTTGCCCAGTATATGTATATGTATGTGTATATGTGCATATGTATATATAACATTATATCCCTAATATATAGATATTTGTATATTTTACATGTATGTCATAAATATGTTTCTATTATTAGCCTCATATGTGCTAGGCTAATGCTCTAGCACTGAGATGTAACCCAGCCTGTGTTACTTTTTAACTTCATGGGATCCCAGTGCTTGGTGGTCCTGTGTTTATCGTCCTTTGAGCAAGCTACTGGACAAAGTAGTTTTAAGGGTTGTTGGAGTGAATCTCCTGGATTTTACAGATAGTTCTTGCTCTCATTTTGTAGCAGCAACCCAGTGATCCCTTCCCTCCTAACTCCCCTAACTTCCGTCTCTGTCTTTGGTGTAGTGCTGTGAGGAATCCTAAGTGATCAGTAGTACTAGTATCTAATTATCAGAACTATAATGATGTCTACCCAGGAGTATGAGTTAGGGATTTGGCTGAGTAGGATGGATGTAGTAGACTCATCTGACAATCTCCTTTTCCTTAACCTTTTGGACTCACTGTGCATGGGAAGTGCAGACATTTTAATCTCTTTGACTAGGCTGTTTTTATTTTATTTTAAAGAGAATAGTAAAACAAGAATAGCAAAATACCCACATCACAGACAAAAACAAAACAAAGCAAAACCATTAAAAATGATACAAGGTTTCAAAACAAAATGATAGGGATTAACAGTGGTTGTTATATTACATATATTACTAGGCTGTTTTGAGTCTAAGTTTTATTTAATCAACCTAGCCAACTATGTAGTACACTTGCTACATACTCTAGATTGGGAAATGGTAAACTTGGTTCATTGGGCTAAATTTGACCAGTTCTTTTTGCAGCTCTTGCTAGCCCACCCCTTGAAGCTAAAAATAGTTTTCATATTTTTTGAGGATTGTAAAAAATGAGCCAGGTGTGGCAGACACCTGTAATCCAGACCTGAGGAGGTTGAGGCAGGAAGATTGTGAATTTAAGGCTAGTCTAGACTCCATTGGGAGGTTCTGTCTCAAAACAGAAGACAAAAAGAATATGTGAGAGATTATATGTGGCCCACAAAGCCTAAATTACTTGCTGTCTGGCCCCGTGCAGCAAGAGAAAATGAGGTGGACCTACTTATAACAATACATTCGATCTTACTAAGCCTAATGTTGTATCTCCCTTAGTTGTTTACCTTTAGAACCTACTCTTGTTCTTCATACTGCTAGGCTATGGAGGCTCTTTCCTCCTAGAACTGGTCTCTCTTTTCTCTGTACCGTACTGGGACCTGATTCTCACATGTCTGATGAGAATTAGTATTTCCTTTTGAGGCACCTGCTCTAATTGTAGTAACCATAATATTTACACAGGCAAAGGCTGATCAGAGATGGGGTTCATCTGCAGGCAAGGAACAATGCAGGGGAATTTGAGAGTTTATAGAGTTCTTAGTCTAATCTGTGTCTGCCTATAGGATCCACACCCTTAGAGTTCTTACTTATTACTAACCAAAAAATTAAAAAAAAAAAAAAAAGCAAGCCTACCTGTTAGTGGTCAGCAGCGCAGAAACCTGATGAAAAGATTCCCCTTTTCCTCTACTCCTAGCTTCTGTTCTACTCTCACTGCCTACTGTTGGTGGCCAGATTGAGTCTAAGTAAAAGCCACATGTGTGCAGTTTGCTGCAGGGTGCAGTAGTGGAGAATGGATCTGTAAGAATCTGTTAAAGAACATTAGAAAGAAGAGCACACATAGGAAAAAAACCATATATATACTTGTCTTGAGCAGGCATGTGTCTTGTGTGTCCTGTGGTAAAGCTATTTCATGTTAAGTCTTTTCCCATGAGTTCTAAGACTATAATACCATTTCTAAGAGATACAGACCCAAAATATGCTCATTTTTCTTTCCTGATTTTAATTCTGTAGATCAGCATTAGCATTATCCAACAGAAATAAAAGCCACAAATGTGAGCCATGTATGTAACTTGAAAGTTTTGAGTAGCCACACTAAACAGTAAAAAGGAACAATTAGTATTAATTTAAATAATATATATTTTAAAATTCAATATATGAAAAGTATTACTTCAGCTCATAATCATTATGAAAATGATTAATGATGGTTGACATTCCTGCTTTCATACTAAGTCTAGAAATCTGATGTGCGTTTCATACTCATGCTGCCTCTCTGAAGCAGCCACATTACAAGCACTTGGTAGCTGTAATCCACAGGCTGTATGTGGTTAATGGGAGCATGGGGCAGGGAGGATCTAAACTGTTCTTTTTTTTTGGTTTTTCTCCGGTACCGGGAACCGAACTCACGACCTTGCGCATGCCAGGCAGGCGCTTTTGCCGCTGAGCTAAATCCCCAGCCCTAAACTGTTCTTTTTAGCCTCTGCTCTGCCCTTTTGCCCAAGAGCCTGCTGTCCTAGTGGGCGGATGTTGACTTGGATATATAAATACAGTGGGGAGGGAATTTAAGAAGGGTGTACTGCAGGTGTTCTCACACCTCCAAGTGGCAGCAGCAGCCTCTTATTCTTCTCTCTTTACCCCTTCCCCCGCTTGGCTTCGCTCTTATTCATTACTTTTTCACATGATTTTATGTATTTAACTTTTTTTTTTTTGTCTTTTTGAGACGGTCTCTCTATGCAGTTCAGGTTGGCCTGGAGCTCACTTTGTAACCCAGGCTGGTCTCGAACTTGCAACAATCCTCCTGCCTCAGCCTCCCGAGTGCTAGGATTACAGGCATGCGCCACCACGCCCAGCTGTATTTAACTTTTTAATAAGTTTTCAAGGCTAAAATTTTTTAAAATTACTATGGGGGGGGTGCACGTGCTTATTAGCATGTTCTAGGCACTTCATTCCCCAGCACTGAAAAAAGTTACTATCAGTGCTTTGAAGAAAGCAAAGGCCTGTCCACACAAAGGCTGAGAGTTGAACTCCCCATACAGATTTTGGGGCAAGAATTCCTGAGGCATTTTGGAGTTTTTAGGATTCCAGTGCCAGTAGGTAACAGTTAGGAGTTTTCCAGCTCTGTTCAGATTCTGTCTATAGTCAAATCCATTCTTTGTAAATTGACAGTTGGCTTTTATTTGATAACTAGGGTACAGAGATGGTATGAAGCTTATCCTGTAGGGGATGACATGTTATTGAAACAGACATTTCCATTGTAAACTGTGCAGTCCTGTATTAGAGGCATAGTAACCATTTGTGCAGTGAATAAAGGGCTATTGGAAGCACAAAAAGAAAGCATTATGAAGGAACCTCACTAGATACATTTGGTATAACTTTTCTGAGAAGATAACATGTATACAACTGGTATGTGTGTTTGCGCATGTGCGCGCCTGTGTGTGTGTTTCCCAGTGCTGGGAGTTGGATCTAGAGTCTCAGGTTAAGAAGATGCTCTACTGCTGAGATACACACTTTTTAAAAAGAACATACTTAAGAAAGAAAATGTTGACATATGCTGGGTATTGTTTGCTATTTTTGAGAAAAACTTACTAGTAATTTAGATCTAAAACCAATTAGTACTTTACTAAATTTAATAATCATAACTTCTAAAAAAGATCGCTCCAACATTGTAAGTCTTCTACAGTTTTTTTTTGTTTTGTGCAAGGTGGTTTTTTGAAATTCATAAATTTTTCATTAAAATGAAGAGTTTCTATTTAATGCAAAAATTTTTAAAAGAAAAACCACAAAGTAAAAAATACTTGAAATTTATATATATAACAAAGATACCAGAAACAAATATAACTTTTATAAATTAATGAAAAAATAGATAACCTGATGGAAAAATGAAGAGAAGATCTAGTTGAGTACTTCTTACAACAAGAAATAAAAATACCAAAGTCATTAATAACCAGGGAAATTCAAAATTACCCACAAGTTTGACAAAAATTAAAAACACTGTAATAGCAAGTGGTGGTGAAGATATAGAGGAAAGGGAACTCCCGTATTCTTTATAATGATGCAAACTGTTACAGTCACTTTGGAGAATAGTGGTAGCATTTAGTACTATTGAAGATATGTGTAGTCTGATCAGCATCTTGACTCCTAGGTTTATATTACATTTCAACATAGGGTAATGACCAAGAATGTGTATACTTGCCTTATTTATAATAGCAAGGAACTCTGAAACCTGGGAGCAAAACAAACATTCATCTATGACACAATAAGTAACTTGTCACATATTTCCAAAATAAAGTTCAGTACGACAGTGAAAAAGAACTAGTCATTCAATAGATGAATCTCACAAATACTTTTTAAAAACGAAGCAAAACTAAAACAAAAAAATGCACGGTAAAAACACGATACCAAAATGTCAAGTTTGAATAAGTTCACCAGTACATATGTACATGGTAAAAGTATAAAGATAAGCAAAAAAATTGTCATCCCAGAAGTCATGATAATAGTTACCTTGGGGAAGATGGTTATACAGTAATGGGAAAAAGACTGGCAGGGGTCAGTATTATCAACAAGGATCTGTTTCATAGTCTGGGTGCTTTACAGTTAAGTATTACTGACTGTGCATGTTTCTTACACATTTTCTCAATGTGTTTTACAATAAAAATAGGAGTACCAGGCCAAACTTCCAAAGTGTCCTTGTTTATCTAACCAACAATGTTGTAAGAGTTCAATATTATTTGACCCTCTCAATGAGTACTAACTTATGGCTTTGTAATTTTAGCCATTTGGATGGGTTTGGGGGGAATGTTTCAGTCTTTTTGATTTACATTTTCCTTTTATTGATGACTGCTGGGGGCTGATCAGACCCCCCAATACCTGTAGAAGGAACAGAGGGGAATAAAATAAAAAAAGACAAAAGACAATATTTAAGGCACAGGGAGACCAGGAGGAGTCTGCCTCTAGTGGACAGGCACAACAGTCTCTGCAGTTGACCCACTTTTAGCAAGTAAGAAGCACAGGGGGAGGGGTAGTACTTTCCATGGAACAGCCGCTGTGGTAAATGGGGTAAAAGAAATGGAGAACAAGTTCTTCTCCATATCAATATGCCTGCTTTCTTTAAATTGTCCTCAGGGATGTTATCTTTCCTTAGGAATGCTGCAGTTATGAGCTTTCTCTAGGAAACCAGGAAACATGCAGCCTTCTGTTCTTAAAGCAAGGTCACAAAGGCCTTGAAAACACAGGACTCCAGTCATGTAGCCTGGTCCCCAGCATAGTAAAATACTTCATATCCCTTGGTCCCCAACAGATAATGAATGCTTTTTTTTGGCTTTTTTTTTTTTTTTTTGGTCTTTTTGAGACAGGGTCTCACTGTGCAGTTCAGGCTGGCCTTGAGCTTACTTTGTAGCCCAGGCTGGTCTGGAACTCACAATGATCCTCCTGCCTCAGCCTCCCGAGTGCTGGGATTACAGGCGTGTGCCACCAGGCCCGGCTGATAATGAATACTTTCTCATATTTTTGTGTGTTTGTTTTTTGAGATAGAGTCTCACTGTGTAGCTCAGGCTGGCCGGTCCTTCTGTTTTAGCCTCTCTAGTGCTAGTATTACAGGCATGAGCCACCACACCAGTGTCTTATGTTCTTATTTGTATTTGTAAATTGCTTTTTCTTTTCTTTTCTTTT
>NW_004955402.1:10228194-10264187 GCF_000276665.1 Chinchilla lanigera | reverse complement strand
TTTTTTTTTTGTCTTTTTAAGACAGGGTCTCCCTAGGTTGGCCTTGAGCTCACTTTGTAGCCCAGGCAGGTCTGTGAACTCAGTGATCCTCCTGCCTCAGCCTCCCTGTCCTGCTTCAGCATGCCCCTCCTGTCTCAGCCTCCCAAGTGCTGGGATTACAGACATGTACCACCACTCCTGGTGTCTTTATGTTCTTACTAGTATTTGTAAATTGCTTTTTATGAATCATCTATTTAGCCATTTTGCCTGTTTTAAAATTTGGTTGTTTACTTAAATGCATTTATTTCTGGACTCTATGATTTGTCCTTTCTCAGTGTTACACTCTTGTAATTACAGCTTCTAACTTTGTCATTTTATTTCAAAATTCACTTTATCATTTCCACATACATTTTAGAATCCTTTTTTTGACTTTCAAAGTCTGCTGAAATTTACTTGCTGCTGGCGAGTACATGCTTCCTTGTGTATGCTGGACAAGTGCTCTATCCTTGAGCTACTCCTCCAGCCCCTAAAGATATAGCATCAAGGAAGTATACTATATCCACCAGCAAGCCCAAGGCTAACATCACTTGGGAGCAGGAGGTGGTTGTTCTTATTATCTAGTATTGGGGGTTGAACACAAGGCCTCATTGAGCTATGTCCCTGGCCCTTTTTATTTTTTTATTTTGAGACAAGAGTCTTGCTAAGTCACTAAATTGCCCAGGCTGGGCTCAAACTGGTGATCCTCCTCCCTCAGTGTCCCTTTGTGCTGGGATTATGGACATGGACCACCATCCCTGACAGATGATTTTGAAGAAAAACCAGTTCTGTTGTATGAGATGGAGATGATGACCATATTGGAGTTAAGTAATGTTTTGCGTATAGTAGTGGAAAATCATCACTAGGCCATTGCTTAAGTTTTATTATTTTTGGTACTCAGGAGTGAACCAAAGTGCCAGCACATACTAGGCAAGTGCTCTACTATGGAGCTACAACCCCAGCCCTTTTAAATTTATTTTGAAGCCAGCCTTGAACTTACTGTTCTCCTGACTCGGTCTCCTGAGGAGCTGGGAATATAGGCATGTGGCGCTCTACCTAGCAGATTAAGGTATTTTAATGTATCAGTTTATAGGAGTACTGTTTTTGTTCTATGTGGATTTTTCAATAGCTTATTTTACTTTAGTTACGGAATTTTTTTTGATTCCCAAATATGCAGGTAGTAATTAGAAGAATCCTTCAGTAGATGCATCATCAGTCAACTTAAAAAAGTTGATACACGAAGATACACGAAGTCCATCTCAATAAGGTAAGTGGCTTATAATTTTATAATTTTATTTATTTATTTTTTACTTTTTTTTTTTACTTTTATAATTTTAAATGATGCCTTCCAAGAGGAGGAGTCAGTATACCAAATATATTTTTATATTTTTAGGGCAATGAAATTATATATATATTTTTATTTTTCCTTTTGTGGTACTGGGGACTGGACTCAAGGCCTTTGCACCAGGCAGGTAAGTATCTGGCCCTTCTTCGTTTATATTTTGAGAGAGAGTCTTGTTACATTGTTAAGTTGCCTGGGCTGGGCTTGAACATTGGATCCTCCTTCCTCAGACTTTTAGGTGCTGGAATTATAAGGGTGTACCACCATGCTTGGCCTACTGTTATTTTTTGGAGGGGGTAAAGGTATATGTCTACATAATAAAGTATTAAATGGATGTATAATGAAAAGTGAACTTTTCTCACACTACTGACACTTGGTCCTATCAATTTCTTTCCCAGAAATCATCACTGTTACTATTTTCTTGTCTCTTTCTATACCTATTGTGCATAAACAAACATGATTCTGTATATTTGCTTCTTCCCATCATCCGCTTTCCCTTTTTACACAAGCAGAAGTGTGCTGTGCACACTATTCTGTGCTTTGTTTTTTGGTTTAAATTTCTTAGGTATAGGACTGCATCCATTTTAGCAGTTTTTTGTCAAGCAGATTTATTAGAGTGTAATTTATGCACACTTCACCCTCTTAAAATGAGTCTTCTTTATCCCACCCACCCCACCATTTTTGAGCCTAGGGTCTTTGAGCTGAGCTGCACTCCCCTTTTTTGAGATGGGGTTCTCAATAAGTTGCCCAGGTTGGGCTTGAACTTGGGTTCCTCTTGCCTCAGCTTCCCAGAGATTTAAACACCCATGGAAATCACTGCAATCAAGACATACAATACTTGCATTACCTCCAAAATTTCATTTTTCTTTTTGATTCCAGGTAATGACTGACTTGCTTTTTGTCCCATTAGTTTTCTTTTTTTGTTTTTTGCTTTTTTGGTGCTGGGAATCGAACTCGGGCCTCGCGCTTGCCAGGCACTGTGCCGCAGAGCTACATCCATGGTCCCCCCCCCTTTTTTTTGAGTTTGCTTTTTCATAAAAAGTAAAGTTAGAGTAAAATTTGCACTCTTACTGTTTCTAGTTTCTACTAAGGATGATTGTAAGGTTAATCTGTACTGTTCCATGAATTTGTAGTTTTGGCTATCAGTGTATAAAAACATTTTGAAAATTTTGATCAAGCTCTTTATATAGACATGTGGAATGATTAGGATTCTTCTGCCTTAAAAAACTGTGTCAGAGGCTCAAAAGATGTTCTTTTTTTTTTTTCCCTTTAAGAAAGATCAGACGAGATGGTGCATGACTGTAAACCCAGCACTTGGGAGGCTGAGGCAGGAGGATTGCTCTTGAGTTGAAGGCCAGCCTGGGCTACGTAGTGAGTTCATACCTAGTCTGAACTACACAGAGAGACCCTGTCTCAAAAAAAAAAAAAAGTTTCATAATTTTACTTGTAGTTCTGTGATCAGTCTCACAATATTTTTGGGTAAGGGTTCATGGTCTTTTTTTTTTGGACTGGACGTCCTGTAAGTCTATTTTAATTTGCCAAAAAGACTTTCCTACTGACTTGCCATGGCACCTTTGCTGAGAAGTTAATTGATCATGAATGTGTATCTACTTCTGCTGATCTTCTTGGCAGGTCTCACTTTTTTGGCAGGTGCTCCGGCTGGCCTTGAGCTCTCTGTGTAGCTCAGGCTGGCCTTGAAATCATGGCAGTCCTCCTGCCCCAGCCTCTTGAGAGCTGGATCTCTGTGTTCTTTTGTTAGTATTATACTGTTTTGATTACTGTATCTTTATAGTACATCTTGAAATTGGATAGTGCCAATATTTCAACTTTATGCTTTAAGAAATGGTTTGGCTCTCATGTATGGTCTGCATTTCTATGTAAATTTAAATCAGGCTGTCACTTTCTGCATAAAAAGCCTGCGGAAGCCAGGTGTGGTGATGAACTGCATGCCAGTAATCCCAGCTCTGGGGAGGCCAAGGGAGGTCATGGTGAGTTTGAGGCCAGCTTGGGCTACATAGGGAGACCCTTTCTCAAAAAATGAAAAAAATAACATTTAAAAAGCTGTGAGAATTTTGCCAGGAATTGAGTTGAACCTTAGCTCTACTTGGACATAATTGTTACTCTGTATAAATGAGTTTATTTTATAGACAGTGGTATAATAATGTTGTTTGTGGAGAGGGTATTCAGTCTTTATTGATAGAGTATTGCAGTGAATTTAGTTACTTTTGTCTGTGCTTTTGTTTGGGTGTATTTGTAATAAAAGTCCTGGAAATTAAATTGTTTGAAATTTGGCATTATTAATTTTGATAGATTTTTCTAAATTGTCCTGCATAAAGATTGAATCACCTGCAATAATGTGAGAGTATCTGATATAAACCTTTGCTAAGACTGTGTTGTTAAATTTCTTGATTTTTGGCCAGTTCAGTAGGTAAAAATGATATTTTATTTTGGTTCTAATTTACATTTTCTGTTGTTGTCCTACTAACCATTTTTTCCCCTATCACAATATTACAGGGATTCACTTTTGCTATTTCTTGCCAGTATTTCCACCCCTGCCCCCAGTTTTGTCCTACAAAATTGGCTTCTGAATTTTGTCACAAGGCTTCAAAAAGCCTTTTCCATTTTGAAAGTAAATACTAACATTCTCCCACACTTGACTTTTGATGTCTTACATTTTTTTGGCTTTTTTTTTTCTTTTTTTTTTTTTTTGGTACCAGGAATTGAGCTCAGGACCTTGTGCTTGCCAGGCAGGCATTGTGCCACTGAGCTGTATACCCAGCCCCGGTGGTTATTTTTGAGATAGGTGTTCACTGTGCCGTTCAGACTGGCCTTGAATTTGCACGGATCGTCTACCTCGGCCTCTTTAGTGCTAGGATTATAGGTGTGCACCATGCCAGGCCTGATGTCTTGATTTTTTTGTTTGTTTATTTTTTGAGACAGGCTCTCACTTTGTAGTTTAGGCTGGCCTTTAACTGTCTCAGCCTCCTGAGTGCTGAGATTACAGGCCTGAGCCACTATCCTTAGCTCGGATGTCTTGATTTTTTTTTTTTTTTTTTCTGTATCAGGAGTCAAACTCACAACCTCATGCTTGCCAGGCGGGCGCAGGGTCGGGGAGCTGTATCCCTGACCCTTGATGTCTTGATTTTTAGTGGTTAAATTTTTATCTGTACATTTTCTTGTTTATACATCAGAATAGGTTATCCAGTTGTCCTAACAGCAGTTGTTGACTAATCTCTTCTTCTTTAATTCAGAATTAATGAAGTGAATGTTGTTTTATAGATACTAAATCCCTTTGTGCATTAAGGCCTATTTTTGGAATCTCTGTTCTGTTCTATTAATCTGTCAATTGATGTGTTGGAATTAAATTAATTACTGCAATTAAGTCTCAATATCAGCAGGGAGAAATCACAATTACTCTTTTAAGTTGATTGTGTATGTGTGTCTGTGCATGTGTGTTAGTATAAGTGGCATGAGATAGTTTCTTGTATATTTCAAGATATATTTCAGCTCATTGTATAATTAGAGCTTTATGTGTTCAATTTAATGCAAAACTTATGTTACTCCATACAACATGATACAGTACTTCTGTTGGTTTGTACACTCTAGCAAAGTTGATGATACTAAGATAAATTTGAAAGTACTTCTAGACCTTCCACTTTAGGCTCATTCCTTTCATTAGCTTGAGTAAAGTCAAGAATGGTTAGTAGCTGTCTTATCAGTAACAATTCTGTGTGTGGTACTGGGGATTGAATTCGGGACCTTTCTACTGAGCTACATCCCCAGCCTGATTTGAGAAGTATACTGGAGAAGACAGTTATATAGGCGTGGGCTACTGAAATTTCTATTACTGGGATTTTGCATCCACTTTTTTTTTTGAATCGGGGTCTCGTTATGCAGTTCAGACTGGCCTTAAACTCACTTCGTAGCCCAGGCTGGCCTCGAACTCGAACTTGTAGCAGTCCTTCTGCCTCAGCCTCCCTAGTGCTGGGATTACAGGCGTGTGCCACCCCTCCCAGCTTGCATCTACTATGTAGATCCAAAGATCTATATAGTGACTGATTCTGAACATACAAAGCCTGAGGTAGATAACAGAAAGTTTGTACAACAAAAGTTACATTATTTAGCAGCTAGAATATTTATATCAACTTTTATATTGACATTCTTTGTTGTTGTTTTTTCTTATTTTGGCACCAGGAGTCAAGTTCAGGGCCTCTTTGTTTGCCAGGCAGGTGCTGCACCGCTGAGCTACATCCCTGGCTTGTTGACTTTTTTTATATTGACATTTTTATCCTGTAGGCAGACCTATAGATAAACTTTTTTTTTTTTTAATCCAAGGGATACTTTAATGTACCCTAAAATAACAATTGACAATAATTAAGACAGACTGAAGGTCATATTTTGGAAAAACTAGTAGGACTAGGAGCTTAGGTTTTTTTATGATTGTTTTCTTTGTTGCTTTGGTTTCTATGCTTTGGTTGTTGAACACCTAAAAGGTTAGTGTATGGAAGTTTTGAAAAGTACCTCCCATGCTTTTAATTTTTATCATCTACTCTGTTCTTTATCCTTCAAGTTAATGGTTTTGTCTTAGTCAATAATTTATTTTAATCCCTCTTGCCTTTTTTTTGGGGGGGTGATATTAGAAATTGAACCCTTGCTCTTTTAATTTTTTTAATTTGAGATGGGGTCTTGCTGAATTACTCAGGCTGGCCTTGAAGTTGCAATCCTCCTGCCTTCATCTTCTGGGTTTTTTTGTTTTTTGTTTTTTGTTTTTTCTGGTACTGGGAATCGAACTCACAACCTCGTGCTTGCCAGGCAAGTGCTGTGCCTCTGAGCTAAATCCCCAGCCCCATGCCTTAGTCTTCTGAGTAGCTGAGATTAAAGTGTGTACCATTGTGCCTAGCTCTTGTTTGGTTATCTTTCAAGTGGGTTTTGTATGGGAATAGAGGTAGATCTTTGCACTTAAACATGCTTTCTTTTGCTGTGTTGTTGTTTTTCTACATGTATACGCAGTTTTTTCTTAAATAGATTTTAATTAGTTCATTTTATGCTTATATTATGAATTTTTTGTATTTAAATTTTTTCTTCCATAAAATGGATGCATATACTACTTTGTTGGATGAATGTACCATAGCTTGCTTCATATAGAAACACTAAAATTAAGTGCCACGTATAAAGTAAGCGCTTGGCCGGGTTTGGTGGTACACTGTAATCCCAGCACTAGGGAGGCCAAGGCAGGAGGATCAATGCAAGTTCAAGGCCAGCCTGGGCTACACAGGGAGTTCAAGGCCAGACTGAACTACATAGTGAGACCCTGTCTCAAAAAAAAAATGAGCTCTGAAAATAATAATGGTAAGATAAGGCAGAATTATGGCATGTTACATTGGGTTGATGAGCAGTTAATGTATTAGTTACCCCTTTTTTGTTTTTTTTAAACATTTAAAAATACTTTTTCTTTTAGGTGCTGTTTATGTGTTAAAAGCAGGTTATAAGGAATGGTTTTATCAAATTTTCATGAGTTATGGTGGCTGAAACATCAATTCTGTCTTGTGGGAAAAGAATTGTAAGTAAATGTCAAGGAATAGACTATTTTCAACTATTCTGTGTTTGTATGACAAGTTATTGATTGTTCATAAGAATGTATTTGTGATACTTCATTCTGTTAGTTTAAGTGTACAGATTAAATATTTCAAAAGGAACTAGATTTTATTTAAATCAAGTTCTGTGATAGTATTAGCACTGCCCTATTTTATGGGTTGTACAGAATTTTAATTTTTATTTTTAATTTTCAGAAATGGCAGCACAAAAGGAAATCTGTATCAATAGAGTATTTTATTAAACAAAGGAAATTAAACAAGAACTGCAAACAAACAGACTCAACAAACAAGGAAGGAAGCGTGTTAGCCATAAGATATGTTTCAGATGAGTCAAAACCCAGTAATTGTAGACTTCAGAAGAAGAAAGTTTTTAACAATTTTGTCAGAATAGTCAGGTCAGTGATAAATGACTCTTGGAGCAATAGGGCGAGGCTTGAAACTAACATTAATTGAAAGTTAACAAAATAGATCGAATGTGAATTAAGTTTCTTTTCATAAAAATGCTTCTAAAAATATCAAATTAGAATTAAATTTTCTTCAAATTTCTGTTGCCTTGCTAACAAAAGCAACTGTCTTTCAGCATTTGTGCTAGCTTTTTTCATGCTCTAGTTATGACAGACAGAAACCTTACTTGAAGTTAACTAGTACTTGTTGAAAATGTATGTCATTATCAGTTAATTTTTAAGGCCTGTTCCTCAGTACTAGATATTGAGCATTTGCACACTAGGACACACAGGTCCTCTGAAAAACTAGTCAGAAAAGGAAGACATTATCAGGAGTGATGTCCATTCAGGAGAAAACAAAAGAAAATTCCTCTAAAGTTATTAAAGAAAGTGAAGATAAGACTTCAGAAATAGAAATTCAGGGTTCTCAGAACAGTCCACTTAAAAAATCAGATTCAAAGGAAGATGTGAAGTCATTGGTTGAATCTTACAGCGAAAGTAAAATAAATCAGCCTGAATTGGGAACACGCATGAGTACAAGGTCATCAAAGACATCTTCCAATGGTAAAGAAGCTACTAAATCTATTTGTAAAAATATGGTAACTGTGAAAGGACATTCACAACAAGAATCAGCAAAAAGAAAGTTATGTCAGAAAAAATTAGATGAAACTGCTAAAGCAAATGAACAGCTTAACCGGAGATCACGAAGACTGCAGCAGTTAACAGCATGTTCAACAAGGTCTTTGCGCAGTAGAGGCATCCAGGGTCCAGTTCAGGCTGTTAAACAGGGTTTGCCACCAGCAAGAAAAGAGCTTTACAACAGTATTCAGAGTAAGTCAAATAAAAGTAAAACAGATAAAAAACACGTGAAAAGAAAAATCCTGGAGATAAAGTCTGATTCTAAAGAGGATGAAAATTCAGTTATTAATGAAGTTATACATTCTCCAAAAGCAAAAAAAAGCAAAGTGGAGCATCACACAGCTAACAGTTGTGATTCTCAGTGCATGCAAGGACCTGAAAAATGTCTTCAGAAGACTTCTAGGAAAGAAACAAAACTTGTGCCTGTAAATTCTGAGTTAAAAACATCAAAAGTGGCTACTTCAGTGGTTTCTAAAAAGAATGTGTTGAAGCCAGCTCATACACAAGTGAAAACTAGCACAAAATCCCCTAAAAGTTCACCGCCTTTAGTGCCTGAACAAAGTGTAGAGGAGTTGGAGCAAGCAGGAAAGAGCAAACGAGGTAGTATTCTTCAGCTCTGTGAAGAAATTGCTGGTGAAATTGAGTCGGATACTGTAGAGGTAAAAAAAGAATCTACCCAAATAGAAAGTGTAAAGGAGGAGATACCTACAGAAAAGAAATTGGAAGAGCCTGGTGTTGAAAGACAAGTACTCCATCAGAAGGACGTGGGTCAGGATGTGCAGTGCAGTCGCTTCTTCCCCAGTAGGAAAACAAAGCCTGTGAAGTGCATGCTAAATGGAATAAACAGCTCAGCTAAGAAGAACTCCAACTGGACTAAAATCAAACTCTCAAAATTTAACTCTGCACAGCAAAATAAGTTGGACTCTCAAGTTCACCCTAAGTTGGGCTTATTACGAACTGGTTTTTCACCATCAGTTTTAGAAACCCATCATCCAGTTACTCACACGTTTTTAGAGACAAAACAGCATGACAAAAATGTAATTTGTGAACAGGAAAAAATGAAAGAAATTAAATCTGAAGAAGTTAAAATTAATGATGTTGCAGTTGAAATTACCAAAGCCACAAACAAGGCACCTGAGAATTGTCATTTGGATAATTTGGTGAAACCTTCTCCTAACGCACCATTGGATAATCAGATGAAACCTCCTTTTGAACCAACATCAGCTAAGGTAATCAATTTTCATCATGCGCAGTCAAGGAGCCTGCATACTTTTAAGTGTTCTGGTTTAAGAATTAAGACATAAAATTATTAACCAATTCTTATACTTGTAGAACTTAATGACTCCTTTAGGTGTTTCACCTCTATGTGGATATTTCTTACATTTCTTCATTTTCACTCTTTAAAAAATTTTTATGTTTTTGAGATAGGGTTTCACTGTGCAGTTGAGAGTGGCCTTGAACTCACTTAGTAGCCTAGGCTGACCTTGAACTCGTGTCACCCTCCTGAGTGCTGGCGTTACAGGTGTGCCCTACCATGTCAGACGTTTTTAAATTTAACACACTGGTATGTTTCATTTTTCTATGATTATAACCACTGAACATATATTTCTTAGTGATTGAGAACTTTAAATTAGTCCCATTTTTGATCAGAATGTTAAATTCATTCCAACTGGACAAAGCAGGCTTTTTTTTTTGAAACAGGGTCTCGCTATGCAGTTCAGGCTGGCCTTGAGCTCACTTTGTAGCCCGGGCTGGTCTCGAACTTGCAACAGTCCTCCTGCCTCAGCCTCCCAAGTGCTGGGATTACAGGCATGCGCCACCACACCCAATGGAAAGCCACCTTTTTTCTTCCACCTAATCAAATTTTTTTTTTTTGTAGGGGAAGGGTTACCGGAAATCAAACTCAGGACCTCACACTTGCTGGGCAGGGACTGTGCCACTGAGCTAAATCCCTTCACCTAACGTAATCAAATTGAAATGGATGCCTTCTGGTTTGATTTGAGTGGCCATTTTGAATAGGTGGTAAATGAAATGTCTGACGGTTACAAATAATTCAGTCTTTTGTCGAAGGATAAAATTGTAGTGGTCTAGAGTTTTTTAAATTGATAAAGCTACAATTTTAGATCTGGAAGAAATGTTAATGATCATCTTGAGAAAGTAACTTTATAAAAGTAGCTGTGTCCCTTTTTTCTTTTTTTTTTTTTTTTTTTGGTTTTTCTCCGGTACCAGGAACTGAACTCACGACCTTGCGCTTGCCAGGCAGGCGCTTTGCCGCTGAGCTAAATCCCCAGCCCTAATGTGTCCCTTTTTTCTGAAGTAAATAATTGTGTGGAGTACTGGTGCATAAAACCAACAAACAGAAATTTCATATGCATGAAACCCGGGAGCTCTATAATGCAGATGGGAAAAACTTCTTTTGTATTAATTATTTATTTTTTTCTCCCCAGTACAGTACTGGGGATTGAATCTAGGTCCTCATACATGCTAGGTAAGAGCTCTATCATTGAGACACATTTCCTGACCTTATTTACTCAATTTGATTATTTATTTTGCAGTACTGGGGATTGAACCTAGGGCCTCACGTTTTGCCATATCCCTAGTTACCTCTATCCCGCAAGGCTTCACTAAATTCCCAGACTGGCTGTGAATTTGTGATCCTTCTGCCTCAGCCTCCCAAGTAGGTGGGATTACAGTTGTGTGCAACTGTACTTGGCTGATTATTTAATTTTGTAATGAGAAAACTGAGAGCAGAATGTGATTTAGGTCATACGTTTGGTGGCACAAATAGGGTTAGAATATAAGTATCCTAATTCTCAGACCAGCATTCTTTGTATAACAGTAGAAAATCATTTCAGCAAAAAAAGTCATGAATAGAGAAAAAAGTCATCTGAAGTTTTGAGAATGATTTATAGTTTTCTTTGAGACATGTAGCCTAGGAGCAAATTTGAGTGAGTTTTGAGTATGGATTTATGCCACATGCCATGAAACTAGATGAGTGTCTGTTCTTCTAGACTGAAAATCAAAGTGAACTTAGAGTATAGATGCCGTATAGTACTCTTAGGTGTTATTTTTTACACAAGTAAGAATGAAAGCATTGATTGAGAGATGGCTGTTGGGAAACATTTTATCATACGGTAGAAATTAGAAGTGGTAGATAATGAGTAGCAGTATGACTAACGAGTTGGAGGTCTGGGAATAGATGTAGCTCAGTGGTAGCTTGCTTGGCATGCACTGTGCTCTGTGCTCGATCCCCAGCACCAGAGAGGGGAGAGAAAAAAGAGAAAAAGTTGTGGTCTTTCGCACAAATGGGGTAGCTTCTTATGTAACGTTGTCTTCTGACTCCTTGCTGCATAAATGCCTTTCAAAATTCTAAAGGTGTAGGTGGTTCATGGAGAAAGGTAAGAAATCTAATCCATTACTTTAAATTAGTTCTTTGGACTAAAACCATACCCAGAATAGAGATGTTTACTTAGACCACAGTACTCTGACTTTTTTTTTTGAGACATGTAGCCCAGTATGGCCTTGAACTCGTGATGATCCTTCTACTTCAGCCTCCAGTGCTGGGTGTGTTACGGAGGGCAACTCGGACCTTTTATGTCATTGCTTTTATTGAACAGTGCTTTGGGTTTATATGGTTTTTCATTATATGAAACAATCCTAGAAATATGTTCCTGTGTTAATAAAAATCTCGTGTTTTGGGGTTGGGATATAACTTAAGGGTAGAGTGTTGATCTAGGCTGCTCATGGTCCTAGTTTCCACCTCCAGTACCACTAAAACAACAACAACAAACCCCCCATGTTTTGAAGTTCTTCAGTATCCATTTAGGATGGAGGAGAGCTTTATCTTACTCTTGTATGTGTACCACCCAGATTTGACAGAAGTGAAAATGCTATGAGTTACTTAAGATCTTTTTTAAAATGAAGAGTATTAAAGGTACAGTATAAAGCTGTGCCTTCCTGTTTGTTCCATTCCCTTGCCTCCAGAGTTAAATGTGCTCCTGAAGTTCCTCTGAAGGACTTTTAAGTTTATTTCCATTTTTTCTCACCAGTATCAACAGTGTGCTCACTATTACAGATTGATCAGGAAATGTGGTTACCGTATCAGTGCAGAACATGCTTGATTGCCTGCTACGGCCAAGACACTGCTGCAGAAGAGGATATTTATATTTCTTGCCTTTAAGGAATTTACACTGTAGTAGTTAACAGATTTCACTCTCTAAACTCCAGGGAGTGAGATAGCATGGTTTAATCATCATAGTGGCTTTTGTTTGATGAATACTGCCTCTTTTGTAGGCAGAGGAGATCTTCATATAATCCTCAATTTCAGTCTACATTTTAAGGTCAGTTATTACCCACATATTATAGGTGAGGAAAGTGAGGCTTAGTGACATTTTTAAGTGATAAAGCCACAAATTAAAGTGAGATTGGCTGGCTTCTGAGCTCAGTCAGCTTTATGCTTGGGGAGATTGGAAAGTGCAAACAAATAAAAAACACACACCCTTACAACATTGGAAACTGTTTTTTGCGGCCGTTGATTTTTTTTTTTCCCTCACTGATTGTATATCTGTATCAGCAGTACTGAGAAGTGATGGACAGTAAGGTTAAGCATGTAATGACTTCCTGAATTCTTGGGCTGAATTTTAATTATTTAGACATTATGGATTTTGAAGCTCAATTATTATTTTTTTATTTTAAAGAGAATAAAAATAAAAATGATTAAAATTTCAAAACAAGTTGATACAAAATCAACATTGGTTGTTGTATTGCATATATTACCTTCAAAGTAGTTGTTCAGATTACCACATATAAGCATGCAAAATTGGTCAAAAAAATTAAGCATTAACTGTTGCTTTCAATAAACTTAACAGAAATTAGTAGCACAATTACCTTAGTTATCTTGTACGTATATATATATATATTTTTTTTTTTTTTTTTTTAACCTTTCTTTTCTCCTTTCCCTCATCCCAGTTGTTCTTCCCTTTTGTGAAACTCAGTTATTTTGTGATAGGCTTTGTAAATCAATAACTTTCTGTGAATGGAGATTACAGCCATTATTAACACGTCATTGTTTTTATTTATCTTTTTTGTGAGACGAGCCTCACTGTGTAGCCTAGGCTGACCTCAAACTCTTGGTAGTCTTTCTGCCTCAGCCTCCCTAATGCTGGAATTACAAATATGCACCATCACGCCTGGCACTTGTTTTTAATTTTTCCTGCTTTGTTTTTAATGTGTATTTTAAAAAAAAAATATTTAAAAGTAATGTTACATGTTCATTGTAACAACTACAATACAGACACACACGGAATTGTTTCCCTTTTTCTCATTTCCATTTCCATGAGATGGCTAGTGTTGATAGAATTTGGAGTATATTTTATGTTACTAATTAGTTACTAACTAGTGCTTTGGCAATGTTCTAAATTAGAGACTCTTGGGAATAGAAAGATAAACATGATGCTCTTAAGGGATATTTATAATGTGGGGTGTGGTGGTGCACGCCTGTGATCTCACCACCCGGGGCTGAGGCAGGTGGGTCTCCGTGAGTTTGAGGTCAGCCTCGGCCACATAGTGAGACCCTATCTCCACGAAAATGTTATGGATGAGTCAAACAAATAACTGATTCCAAATATGCACGTGATACGGATATGAAAGTAGGTAAAGGGAGAGTTAGGGAAAATTGGAGTATGTGCTGTGGAAGAGGGGTTCCTGCCTCCCCAAGTATTAGAGATTGAAACCTGTACCTTTGCACTGAGCTACATACCCAGGCCCTTCTCCCTGTCCAGTACTGAAGAGTAAATTTGGGGCCTTCACACTGAGCTGCGTTGCTCCCTCCCTTTTTTGAGAGGGTCTCCCTAAGTCACTGAGTTGCCCGGGCTGGGCTAGAACTTGTAATCCTCTTGTCTCAGCCTCTCGGAGAGCTGGAATTATGGGAGTGTGCCACCATACCCAGATGGAAGAGGTTAATTTTTTGAGTAATGAGTTGAATTTTTATAGGTAGAAAGGTATTCTAGAGCAGCAGTATCTTTGTAGAAATATGTGAGTCACTTGGATAATTTTAAATTATCCTGTAGGCACATTAATGGAGCAAAAATAAACAGGTAAAATGAATTTTAACGTATTTTACTTTGTCATATAAAACCACAGTAAATTCCCAACTTAGGAACATTTGAGTTGTAAACTTTCACAGGTGTACTCTTAAGATTCACAGTTGTACTGCACTTCATTGGATTACAAATGAATCAACTATGTTCTTGGAATGGAACTAAGTAGGGGACTTACTGTACTGTCATTTCTGCATTAACCAATTAATACTGTCATTTCAACATATAATCAGTTTTTTAAAATATTAGGCATTCTTTGTAAAGATCTCAAAATCTGGCTTGTGATTTGTGCTTAAAACACATTTCAGATCATACATACCAAATGCTCACTTGTCAGATGAGACTGTACCATATTAGGAGAGTCTAGACATGAAACTCAGAAAAGGAGTAGAGCCAGTAACTGGAATTTAACTGTAGGGTCAATAAATTTAGCATGAAGTTGCTGAGAGGAAGGGTAGCTTGTTCCAAATCATGGAGAAATTTTTAGGCATGTCTGCGTGTTACACCATGTATGAAGTATTATTTCTTTAGTTTGCTGAAATTTACTGAAAGTATGTTGGGATAAGCCTCAGTGATATAAAAGTCTCAAATTGTATTTGTTCAGAATTTCAGCTTACCTTTGGAATCCAAGCTTGCAAACAGTCCAGTAGAAAACACCACAGCTGTTTCAACTCTGCTCCTTCAAACAAAAATTGATACAGGAGAAAGTAAATTTCCAGGTAATACTTTGACAATATTATTTGGATTTCACAGTGTTTGGTGACATTTTGTTACTATTACAGAAAACTCATACCAAGTAGACCTGTTGAATCCTTCTTAACCATTGCTACATTTTTCACAGCTGTGATGACTACGGTTCTGGTCAGTTCAGATGGACTGCCTCTGTTGACTGATCTCAGTGCAGTTGCACTACCTTTGTACAGGAGCACTCTACTACTATGTCATGCCCCGAGCCCTTTGTTACAATTTGGAGTCCCACTAATCCCCCAGGTTGGCCTTAAGTTTGTGATCCTCCCATCTCAGCCTCCCAAGTAGTGGGATACCTGGCTGTGCTACCTTGCCTGTCAAAAGTTCTTCAGTTTCATAGCTCTTGCTTTGTTTGTTTGCTACTTAACTCTCCAGAGAAGTGATCCTCAATGAACTGACTGCATTGGTGTTGGTAGCAATTTATCTTTCAAACTTTACTATTTGTGCTGTCCTATTTCAGCTTTTTGTCTTTTACCTTCAGTCACTAATTTTCCCATCACCGAATCTGTCTTTAAGGATTTCAGTAAATGGTGCAGTTTTCCCACCTATACCATGCAAAAGCTTTACTTTCGTAACCCAGTGAAAAAAATATTTACAGTGTATTGCTAGAGTTGTGAGACGGGGATGTTCAGTTATAGGAGATGAAGCTCCAGAGGGGAGAAAAGAGAAATCTCTCAATTCCTATAATTTCTCTCTGCCCGCAAAGGAAAGGGATACCTTGAGCAGGGTATGGGGTCAGGTAATAGCTGCTGGTACCTGTCATTGTAACTTTTTCTCTTAGTGGGAAAAGTGATTACTATAAATGAGAAATGCATGAAGTCATTGGAAATAGAGTAGATTTATTACTGAATTTAATTATATGTCTGGAGACCTTAATTTTTTTAAACTCGGAAATGTTTTCATTTCTTCCGTTTAGTTTATATAATTATGCAGGCATCGAAACAGTTTTCTTTATGGTTTAAAGCTAAAATTGATGAAATTAGAAGTAAACTATTAAGCCACCACTAGATCTTTTTGCAGCTCTGAGGTGTGCTTTCTGTCTCATCAGAGTAATTTCAAGATGGGTGTTCTAATCTTATCAAGTGTTTTCATTAAAAATAAAGAAAAATCTTCAATGCACTAAGTGCTTTATGTGTAATGATTTTGACATTTAGATAGGGAGCTATTAAAAAGCTTAATAAGTAACCCTTCTTGATTAAGTTACAGGTGCAGCTCCCAAACCGCACAGTATACTCAATAACCAAACATCTAAGGACAGTGATAACAGGTAAGATATTAATTTATGTTAGCTGTAAATTTGATAACTTAAATACTTTATCCTTAAAAGTTGAGATGGTTTTTCCCTAAAATATTATGCAATTAACCATCAATTTATTTACCACCCCCCCACCCATGTCTTTTTTTCTTTCTGACAGGTTCTTATGTAGTAGTCTAGGTTGGCCTTGAACTTGGGGGGGATCTTCCTGCCTCAGTCTCCCTAATGCTGGGATTACAGGTGTGTACCACCATGCCTGGCTCAAATTTTCTTCATTATATTTTTTCTATGCCTACACTTTTTGAACAAATTTTATTTTCAGTGCTGGGGATAGAACCCAAGCCTAGGGCATCTAGTCAGGTGCTCCATCATTGAACTATGACTTTAGCCCCCTACACCTGTCACTTGTGTGTTTTAGTCAGCGTCTCACTATGTAGTGCAAGCTGGCCTTCAATTCTCAGTTCTCTGACCTCAGCCCTTTGAATACTGAGATTACGTGTGTGCACTATCAAGGTCAGTGCCCCTAACATATTTCTAATAGATTTTTATGTTTTATTATTTTTTATTTTGGGGGGTACCAGGAATTGAACTCGGGACCTTGTGCTTGCCAGGCAGGCGCTGTGCCACTGAGCTGTATTACTGGCCCCTCTAATAGATTTTTAAAGTTAATATATTATGAGCCTCTTTTCTGTTTCCCTACCTCATTTATTTAATTTTTTTTTTTTTTTTTTTTTTTTTTTTTTTTTTTTTTTTTTTTTTTTTGTCTTTTGGAGTCAGGGTCTCACTATGCAGTTCAGGCTGGCCTTGAGCTCACTTTGTAGCCCAGGCTGGCCTCGAACTCGCAACGATCCTCAGCCTCAGCCTCCTGAGTACTGGGATTATTCCATTTCTTAAGTTATTCCATTTCACATTTTGGTTCTTCTTTACACTTTCAGTTTCTTTCTTTCTTTCTTTTCTTTCTTTTCTTTTCTTCCTTTTCTTTTCTTTCTTTTCTTTTTTTTTCTTTCTTTTCTTTTCTGCCTCAGCCTCCTGAGTACTGGGATTACAGGCGTGCGCCACCACGCCTGGCTACCTCATTTATTTAAATTCTGCATTTGGTTTCATTCTGTGAGTTTTCCATTATTTATTTATTTATTTATTTATTTATTTATTTATTTATTTATGTACTTTATGGGCATTTTGACTTTTTATTTCATTTATATTAAGAAAATAATGTTCTAGGGGCCTGGGGATTTAGCTCAGCGACAAAAGCGCCTGCCTGGCAAGCGCAAGGTCATGAGTTCGGTTCCCGGTACTGAAGAAAAACCAAAAAAAAAAAAAGAAAATAATGTTCTACAATAAACATGTATGTATGTGCCCACCTATGTGACTGTAACTCTAGGATTGCCTAATTTCCATTCAGAGTAGTAGTTCTGGTTTACATTCCCATAAGCAGTTTTTAAAACTTAATACTCCTTTTCTTAATACTTAATACTCTTTTCTTAATACTCCTAGAAGTACTGAGGTTTTTTTTTAAATTTTATAGAAAAAATTAAACAAGATTTGATAACAAAATAATAGAATAACAATAGTTAATGAATTGCATATTGTTGTCTTCAAAGTAGTTACTCTGAGTACAAGATATGGGCGTAAAAAATTCTCCAAACAGTATTAGCACAAATCATTCTTTTCAATGAACTAAGAGAAACTAGGAGTATAACTAACTTGTGTTTTTTCCCCCTTTCCTCTTTCTTCTAGCCTACTTCCTTTTTCCTTTTGTACAATTTCTTCCCATTTTACAATATCTGTTCCACATTTTGGTTCTTCTTTACACTTTCAGTTTCTTTCTTTCCCTTTTTTTCCTTTCCCTTCTTTTCCTTTTCTTTCTTTTCTTTCTTTCTTTCTTTCTTTCTTTCTTTCTTTCTTTCTTTTCTTTCTTTCTTTCTTTTTCTTTCTTTCTTTTCTTTCTTTTCTTTCTTTCTTTCTTTCTTTCTTTTTTTCTTTTCTTTTCTTTCTTTCTTTCTTTCTTTCTTCCTTTCTTTCTTTCTTTCTTCCTTTCTTTCTTTCCTTTCTTTCTTTCCTTTCTTTCCTTTCTTTCCTTTCTTTCCTTTCTTTCCTTTCTTTCCTTTCTTTCCTTTCTTTGAGGCAGAGTCTTGCTATGCAGTTCAGGCTGGCCTTGTATCCCAGGCTGGTCTCAAACTCACAATGATCCTCCTGCCTCAGCCTCCCAAGTGCTGTGATTACAGGCATGCTCCACCATGCCTGGCTCTAGTCTTTCCGTTTCTTATACCAGGGAGACAATGTGATGTTTACATATGCGAGTCTGATTTATTTCACTTATGTGTATGGTCTCAAGTTCCATCCATTTACCTATGAATGTCTCAAGTTTATCCTTCTTTATGGCTGAGTAGGACTCCATTTTAAGAAAAGACCATATCTTTTTTATCCATTCCTCAGTTAATAGGCATTTGAGTTGTTTCCAAGATTTAGTTGTTACAAATTGTACTGCTATAAACAAGGGTACACGTATATCACTGTGGTATGTTTTTAATTCTTCTGGGAAGATACCCAGAAGGAGAATAGCTGGGTCAAATGGGACCTCCAATCTAGTTTTTTGAGGGATTGCCATACTGATTTCTGCAGTGGTTGCACTAGTCTATACTCGAACAGTGGAGAAGTTCTTCTTTTTCCCCACAGTCCCTCCAGCATTTGTTGTTGGTTGATGTCTTGATGATAGCCATTTTTTCTGGGGTGAGATAGAATCTCAGTGTTTTAATTTGCATCTCCTCGAATGACCAATGTTATTGAACATTTTTTCTTACATTTGTTTGCTGCTTGTATTTCTTTTTTTTGGGGGGGTTGTTTCTTTCTTGTTTTTTTTCCGGTACCGGGAATCGAACTCACAAGCTGCTTGTATTTCTTTATCTGAGAACTGGGTATTCATCTCAGATACCTGTTTTTGGATTGAGTCTTTGAATTTGGGAAGCAGTCTGATTTATTTTCAATTCTTTATATGTTCTAGATATAAGTTTTTTGTCTGAGGGAGAACTGACTAAACTTTTTCCCCACTCTGTGGGTTGTGTTTTCACTCTGTTGGTGATTTCTTTTGCTGTGAAAAAGTTTTAAAAAAATGTAGCATACCACATTAACAGAACCAAAGACACAATCATATGATCATTTCAGTAGATGCAGAAAAAATATTTGACAAAGTCCAACACCCATTCTTGATAAAAGCCCTACAGAAAATTGGAATAGATCTTTATCTCAATCTGATGAAAGCCATCTGTCAAACCAACAACAAACATTATTCTAAATGGTGAAATACTGAAAGCTTTTACTCTAAAATCAGCAAGAAGACGAGAATGTCCACTGTCACCTCTCCTAGTCAACATATTTCTGGAAACATTAGAGCAAATAGGTAAGAAAAATTAAAGGAATAAGGATAGGAAAGGAAGAAGTTAAATTATTGTTATTTGTGAATGACATGATACTTTACATACAAGACCCCAGAACTCCACCAAAAGACCTGTAGGTTTAATAACCAAATTCAGTAGTGCATCTGGATACAAAGTCCCACTCAAAAATCAATAGCATTCCTATACACAAACAACAAACTTATTGAAAGAGAAATTAGGGAAACCACAACCTTCACAATAGCATCCAAAAAAATGAAATACTTAGGAATCAGTCTAACAAAGGAAGTAAAAGATTTATATATTGAAAATACAGTACTCTGAAAAAAGAGATTGAAGAGGATATCAGAAAATGGAAAGATATCCCTTGCTCATGGATAGGAAGAACCAATATGATGAAAATGGCCATAGTCCCAAATTGTTATGTAGATTTAATGCAATCTTAATCAAAATATCATTAGCTTACCTCATTGAACTAGAGAAAACATTCCTAAAATTCATTTGGAGAGACCTTGGATAGAAAAGCAATGCTGGGCAACAACGGCAAGACGGGAGGCATCACAATCCCTGACTTGAAATTATACTGCAAAGCCACTGTGATAAAATCAGCCTGGTACTGGCAAAAAAACAGACCTGAGGATCAGTGGAACATACTGGAAGATGCAGACACAACTGCGAACACACTCAGCCACCTTGTGTTTGATAAAGGAGCCAAACACATTCACTGGAGGAAAGGTAGTCTCTTTAATAAGTAGCACTGCAAAAACTAGCTTTCCACATGCCAAAGACTAAAACTAGACCCATGTCTATCACCATGCACTAAACTAAAATCAAAATGGGTCAAAGAGTAAATATTAAAATGGAAACACTAAATCTACTGGAAGAGAAAATAGGTCGAAATCTTGAAGACATAGGGATAGGCAGAGAGTTCATGAACAAAACTCAGATCACACAGGAAATATACAAAGAATCAACAACTGGGATCTCATCTTACTAAGAAATACTGGTTCTTACCAGTATTCAAGAGAGTATTATAAATCAAAAGGCCTACTTTTCTCTTTAGTGTCATCTATAAGAAAATCTGTTTTTGGCTTTGTGTGTGTATGTGTGGTGGTGAGTGTTAAACCCAGGGCCTCAAGTATGCTGGGCAACTGTTCTGCAGTAAGTGGCATCCTCAGCCCTTGTTTTGTGTTTTGGATTGCCAACAAATTTAGGATAAACTGGGTGACTCACATGGCTAAACTATTAACGTTTAAAATATATTTTAGACTTTAATAGGTGCTGCAAGTTTTTGTTCATTGAAGCTTACGTGTTTTGTCTTCTGAAAGTTTTGATTGACACATAATTGTACATATTTATGGATTGTAGTGTGATCTTTCAGTACCTGTACACAGTGTATACTGATTGAATTGGGGGTACTCGACATACCTCAAATATTTGTCATTTCTTGGTGTGTGTTGTAAGTATAAAAATCTATACTGGTTATTTTAAAGTACACAGTTATTAACAGTTATCGTGTGTCCTATAAAACAGTAGAGCACATGCCTCCTGTCCAGCTGCATCCCTGTACCTTGCCTTTTTTTTTAGGCAAGGTTTTGCTATGTAGTTCAGGGGGGTCTTCAACACTTTGTATAGCCCAGAACTCATGGTGATCCTCCTGCCTTAGTCTCCTGAGTGCTGCAGTTACAGGCATCTGCCCCCACATTTGGTAACTCCTTTGTACCTGTTAAGCATACTCTTTTTATTTTTCTTACTTTCACTCCTTCCTAGCCTTTCTGTTTTCTACTTTAGTGAGTTTTATTTAGCTTTAGCATATAAATGGGATGATAGGATATTTGTCTTTCTGTGCCTTATTTATTTCACTGAATAATCATGTTGCTGCAAACAATAGGATTTCACTCTTTTTATGGCTAAGATTCATTGTGTTTTGGTATAATCAAAATGTATGGTCAGTATTTTAAAAGTTATGACACAGTTTGAAAATATAAATGTTCACTGTATTTTTCGGTCATTTCTCATGTTTATATATCACGTAATTTTTATCCAGTCCCCCTCGATGGACACTTAAATTGATTCCATATCTTGGCCGTTGTTCCCCTGAGGCCTTGCCCAGGGCCTCCTGGGTGCTTAGTATGCACTGAGCAGTATACTGTCTGCTCTTTTCTTTTGATTTCTTTTTTTGGGTGCAGGAAGTGGTACTGGGAGTTGAACCCAGATATTTCATATTGAACTCTGTTTCCCAGTCCTTCTTTATTTTGACACAAGGTCTTGCTGACTTGCTAGGATTGTAGGTTTATTCAGCTCATAGTTTGGGAGATCCAAGGTCAAGGGGCTGCATTAGGTAAAGGCATTGATTTTTAAAAAGTGTTTATCACTTTCATCTTGAGGTTGATTGTTCTTTTTTTGCTTTGTTTTTCTGTTTTTCTTCCGATACCAGGAATCGAACTCACGACCAGGAATCAACGTCTTGAGGTTGAAATTTGCTGTAGTTGTAATAGAAAAAAAGTTACGGTAATTTAAAGTGATGTGAATCTATAACATTTATCTTATTTTTTAAAGGGAAAATCATTCTTGGCTTAAATGTAGTTCCCATTTGGAGATAACAATTCCAAAGGATTTGAAATTAAAAGAAGCAGAGAAAGCCGATGATAAGCAGTTGATCATAGTAAGTATACAGTTTGATCTTTTAGAAATATTGTTCTATCATCCTATTTCTGTAAGGTGTTGAAGAATAAATTCATTCCCTTTTTCCAAAGATTATTTTTGTTGTCATAAATTTTCATTATGGCTGGGTGTGGTGGTGCACCCCTAGCACTCGGGAGGTTGAGGCAGGAGGATCGTTGAGAGTTTGAGGCCAACCTGGGCTACAAAGTGAGTTCAAGACCCGCCTGAACTGCATGGTGAGACCCTGTCTCAAAAATTAAAATAAAATAAAATAAAATAAAAATTTTCATTATGGAAAATATTTCTGATATTGTAATATGTCCCCAAAATACATAGTCCATTCTGTAATAAGTAATTTAGTTCCCATACTTTGTGATAAAGTTCCAAACTTTATCACAAAGTTTGATACTTTATTTCACATGTTACTTTTTTAGATATGTCCTTCCATTACTCCCTTTTGAGTAGTGGACTGAGAAACTAAAATAACAGAGCTTAGGATTCAGACTGTGATTTTCTGTCTCCCAGCTGGTGCCTTTTCTCCTCGCTGTGTTACTGAAGGGGATTTGCCTGTCCACTCACTGCCCCTCCGTTCAGTTCTCCTCACAGGCCAGGGACTCTTGCCTTGCTCACCCTTCTACGCAGTCCCCCCTCAGCGTCCTGCCTTGCACTTCCCTTTCTCATTCATAGCTTTCACCTTCGTAGTTCCCTCCAGGATAATGATTTCTGAATTAGCTGTGGCCCCTGAAGAGGGAGAAGGCTGCCTTCGTTGATATGTGGGGTGTTTGTGCCCTTGCGTTAAAATCCTCGGTGCTGTTTCGGGGCCCAAACTGGAGTCCTGAAGCTTGTTTCCTAACCTGGCACGCTCTTCTTGTGTGTGAGGGGCTTGGTGCCAAGGGGTGGGGCCTGCGTGAGGCTGTTGCCCTGTGTCTGCACTTAGCTTTCCTTAGCACCTCTCTCCATCATCAAGCTGAGCTGTGGGAACCCAGAATTAAAGCTGATGGCAAAAGAATGGGTGTAATTACAGATTTTTCCTTTTTTCTAAACTAGAATTTCAGTAAGCCCAGAAAAGTTACTTATTTCAGTTATTGTCAGAGAATTGTGGCAAGAAGAGAAAAAAATTCATTTAAAATGAACAGAACGGGGGCTGGGGATTTAGCTCAGCGGCAAAGCGCCTGCCTGGCAAGCGCAAGGTCGTGAGTTTGATTCCTGGTACCGGAAGAAAAACAGAAACAAAATAAAACAAAACAAAAAAAATAAAATGAATAGCACAGTCAGCTAAATAAACCTGTCCTTCCTTTAAAAGAAAATGAATACAACATTCTTTATCTTTTTAGTATATGTGCTGCCAAAGCGAGCACAATATTCTTTATCTTGTGAAAACAGTTATTCAAGTTAGTTCTTTTTCTGTATGTATGGCCTATAATTCTTACTATTTATCCTGAGTTGATTCTCTCACCAGCTTGTTATAACATTATTATGTAAAAAGCCAAAAGAGGTACATGGATAGGTACATAGAAATAAATTTTATGTTTGCCATTCTTTGATAAAATATTAAGTAACAGCACTTAATGCATAGTGATTTTAAGTGTATACATTGTAATTTTAGAATTATATTTTGAAAGAATGTAGTTTAGTAGTTAATTTAAAATAGAACAGAAATACTCCATAGTTTGGCGAGGTGGAAAGAGCTGTGCTGATTAAACCCTAGTTGGAATGACTGAAGGCAGTATAATAAAGGTCACCAAATAATGGGGGCATTATGTAACTCCAATCAGTGTAATCTGAGGACTTTTTTTGAGGCTGGACAATAGATTGTAACTTTAATAGCAGAAAATAACTTCGTAAGAACTGCCTAGAAATTTTTCAGAAGGCATAATGAGAGGAAAACTTGTTCTGTCTGTTGAGTGTGTTTCTGTTGTCAAATCAATGTGGTAGAGAATTTGGATGAAAAATAAAGAATCTAGAGCTTCATGTCGACTGTGGGAATCATACGTGGCTGTTGAATCCTTGAGATGTGCCTCAAGAGAGCTGAGATAATGCTGTAAGTGTAAGAGTTAACTAATGCATTTCAGAGACTATTATAAAAAAGGAATGTGAAGTGTCTCACTGTTAGGTTATGTGTTGTTAAAATGTTACTGAAATTAATTTCACCTGTTCCTTTTTGCATTCTTTAACTTTACTACTAGAGAATGTAAAATGACTTGTGGATCCTATTTCTGTTGGATAGTGCTAGTTAAGAATTAAAGATGGTGTTAATGATGCCAGTGACTAGTTTTTGAATGTACTGTGTGTTCTGCTCATTTAAGTAAACTAAGCCTAATAGGGAAAGTAGGAGACAAGTATTGATATTATTTTCAAATTATCGGTAAAAAAACTGAGCTAGAAATGCTTCCTCAATTCTATGAAGACTACCTTCTCAAAGACATATTTATATATCTGTGTCCATTATTCACAGTAGCTTAAAGTTGGAAGCAAGCCAAGTATCTGATGTATGACTGTAAAAATAACATATTCTTATGTCCAAAGGAATATTACTCAGCTTTGAAATGGAAGGAAATCCTGGTACTAGCTGCAGCATTGCTGAAACTGAAGAGCAGTATGCTAAGTTTAAAAAGTCCACCATAGAAAGAAAATACTGTGTGATTTCACTTACATGAAGTGCCAAGAGTATTCAGATTTAGAGACAGAAAGTAGAATAGTAGTTGCTAAGGAGTAGGAGGGAGGGGCCAGTGAGGAGTTGTTCAGTGAGTACAATTTCAGTATTGCAAAATGAAGAGTTATAAATTGGTTGTACAGTCTGATTTTATTTAACATCACCAGATTGTACACTTAAAAATGGATGATACTTAGGTATATTTTACTACAGCTGTAATTTTGTTTTTATCCTTTTAGAAACTGCCTGGTTAGCCTGTAATCCTAGCTACTCAGGTGGCTGAGGCAAATTTGAAGCCAGCCTGGTCAATTTAATGAGACCCTGTCTCAAAAAATAAAAGCTGAGCATGGTGGTGCACACCTGTAATCCCAGCACTCTGGGAGGCTGAGGCAGAAGGGTCCCAAGTTGAAGCCCAGCCTGAACAATTTAGTGAGTTAGTGAGACCTTAAAGGGCTGAGGAGGTAGCAGTGTGAAGGCCCTGGGTTTAATCCTCTGTACTACCAAAATACAAAAAAGAACAGATTAAGATAGCAAAATAGTCTATAAAACACTATTTGTTGTAGACTCTATTTTAGTATATGTGCCACCAAAGCAAGCACTCTTGTACCTTCTGAGCAGTATAATTATTACAACTATGAAATGTGTATTCTCATTTATAAAGTGTCTCCTGCCTATAGCTTTTGATATTTGTCAATTTCTCTAATTTGTCATGTGCTATAAAAGGAAAACAATTTTTTTGTGCTAGGGATTGAACCCAGAGTACCCCCCACACCATTTTTTATTTTGAGACAGTGTCTTGTTAGGTTGCTGAGTTGCTCAGGCTGGCCTCTACCCCCTGACTCTTCTGCCTCAGCCTCTCACAGTTCTGGGAGACCTGTGTTCCTGTTGTAGCCTTGGATGTTCTGGAGTAATTCTTCAGGAAGAAAAAATGCCCTTTTTTTTGTTTTTTATAAATAGGATGCTGGACAAAAAAGATTTGGAGCAGTGTCCTGTAATGTTTGTGGAATGCTTTACACAGCTTCAAATCCGGAAGATGAAACTCAACACCTGCTTTTTCACAACCAGTTTATAAGTGCTGTAAAATATGTGGTAAGTGGAATTTGAATTCTAATATGTAAGTCACATAATTAGTTCAGGAACTTAGTGAGATAAGTTGCCAAACAGAAATCATTGAAAAATTTCTGGTTTTGGGAAACTATATGTAAAGCACATGTAATGTATATATTGGCTTATTATTAAATAAGGCTAAATATAGAAACCAGGTAATTTATTCTGACTGGTTTATGTTGTGGGATCTTTAAATTAATTTTCTAAAATCATTTTTGTACTTTTCCTAAGAAGCAATGCTATTCATCCTGAATGTTTCTTAAAAGTTTTCTTTGATTTTAATAATTGTTTACTATTAATTATCCTGTGTAATATTCATGTAACTTGGTGGAGCTTTGTATTTGGGGAGTGATAGTGGTATACATTATAAGCAGTAGGTGTTTTGTGGATTTCCTTTACCTTACCTTTGCTATCATAGTTTTTCTCTCCAATACTTAAAAAAAATCCCACAAAGTAAAAATATTTTAGTATAAAATATATTTTAAATGTAAGTGCTTTTGAGGCATATTAGGTAATGCTATTACTGTTTCTTTCTGAAACTAGAAAACATTTTTAGCAGTTTTGAACCATTTCAGATATCTTGTGAAAATAGTAATGGAATGTAATTGCCGTTTTACCCGTATCTGAAATGGAATGATTTTTATTCTATACATGTTACCTTCAGTACTGTACACTCGCATTAATAAGACCTCCAGGATATCTGAACTGAGATCACAATTCATTTCATATAGGCCTGTATGTGGGCACCTGATGCGGGGTACATTAGCGGTCATTACTGTGCTCAGTTAAATTCATCCGGCTTCGGTTGAAGGGTTTCTGTTCACTCTTTCATTCTTCTGGTTACTACTACTCGGAATAGGAGAGGTTTTCTTTTCTGGTTCCCTGCTGTGGTCATCTTTTATATTCTTTATTTCACCTGCCTTTACCACATATGTTCCTTTCCACCACTTCACTAAAGAAAATATGTGTGTGGATATAGAATATCTTTTGTTAGGTAATTTTTATCAGTTGAAATGTCTTTCTAAGTTGGCTATGTTAATATTCTTGCATCTTAACAAAGAAAAATGGTTCTATCAGGTAAACACAGAATAGTTATGGGACAAAAATATTTCAGTTCATTTTATATACATGAATATGGTAGAAGTCATTTCAATTCAGTTCATGGTTTTTCTTTTGAGGTAGGGTCGTGCTATGTAGTTCAGGTGGTCTTGAACTCACTATGTAGCCTAGGCTGGCCTTGAACTCTGGCAATCCTCTTGCCTTAGCCTCCTGACTGCTAGGATTAAAAGTGTGTGCCATCAGGCCAGGCTCTCAATTTACATTCTTTAATGTTGGTAATCATTTAGTTTCCTAAAATTATAAACAGGCTATGTTTTAAAACCTTAGTTCTTCATTTTACAAAAAATCCTTTTTTTTTTTTTTTTTTTTAATTTTGAGACAGGGTCTTGCTATGTAGCACTTGCCTTGAACTCACTGTGTGACCCAGGCTGGCCTCAAACTTGTGGTGATCCTTCTGCCTCAGCCTCCTGAGTGCTGGGATTACAGGTGTGCACCACCGTGCCTGGCACTTTAGGAAAAGGGGAACAATAAACTATTCAGTGGGGAAATAAGTGTTCTGCTCTTCCAAGGTACCAGAGGAAGTTGACTGAAGCAACAAAGTTATAGTCATCTCCTAAAAATATTCTTATTCTTCTGCAAAACTTTAGAGCACTGTAGTAACTTACAGAAGGAAGACTGACTCTTGTCCCAGCCGACCTCTTCTTGCACCCACTGTGATGGGATAGAACTATGGGGTTTATCCTATTTAATTTTGAAGTAAGCTCAAGGAAGGAATTGAGTTTAGCAGTTGGGTATCTTTTGCTAAGGATCAAGATGAATGTACTTGTTTTTACCCAAAAGGCTACTTTGAAGCATTTTTTTATAGTACGTATAAAGGTTAAAAACCGTGATATTCTACTGTGATCAGAGCTCTAGATTTTGGGTTGTGGCATTAAAATACTGATTGTGTTTGTTGTGTCGTGCCTTGCATACACATTCAAGCACTTTTAAGTGCTTAACAAAACAAATAATTTTTTATGCCTATTTTACCTGTTATGTTTGTTTTTTGTTGAGAAGAACGTAGACGGCATCTGGTGTTCTGGCTTTAATGGGCAGATGTTAAATGGGCAGTGTTCAGGAACTTGAAATAAAGTTTTGTTCTACTCAGTCTATTTAAATTTTTTAATTTATTTTAAAAATAAAAGAAGGAAGACCTATTAACAGACTTCCATTTACAAAATAGCATAAGAACAATACAGGCAATACTGAATTACAGACAAAGTGGTAGGAAATTAACAATGGTTGTATTACGTATTGATATCTTCAAAGTGGTTTCTCAGGAAAACAGAGATACACAAGATTGATCAAATTCTACTCAACTATTTAAGTAGAATAAGTTAGAAACAATGAGTATTACTTTTTAAATTTTAATTGAACATTCTTTAGAAAGTAAGGACCCATTTTTTAGGACAGACATTTTCCTTAGACGAGTAATAACCATGCCAATTAGAAACAAGTGATGTCTTACTTTCACAGGGTTAAACGAATATTTAAATTGGGTTGTCGCAGTAGAAATGGATGCTCATCCAGCCTGTTTTTGGTTGACTAAAGTATGTTCATTTTCTTTTCCTTGTCTCTTGTATCCTCAATGTTTTGGGATAGAGGCCATTTGGGAGGTACTTCCTTTGTATATGCCTTCATTTTACCCCTCGTGGCTCATTGACACTGTTCGGGAGATGGCTTCTTGGAGAGATTAGGTCTCACTATGTTGTCTGTGCTGGCCTCCAACCCCTGGGCTTAGCAGTCTTAGGCCTCAGCCTCCTGAACAGCTGAAGTGCAGGCTCATGATACTCTACTTGGCTTCAGGGAAGTTCTTTTTATCTGACTTATTAAACTGTTTAGGAAGGAGTCTGTTTTTGTTTGGGTTTTTGATGCTGGGTTTGAGATCCGGGGCTTTGTGCATTAAGCAAGTAAGTGCTTCACCACTCAGCTATACCCTGACCCCAGAAATACTCTCTTAAGACACTCTGCCCCCGCCCCCTTTTTGTCTTTTTGAGATGGTCTCGCTATGCAGTTCAGGCTGTCCTTGAGCTCACTTTGTAGCCCAAGCTGATCTCAAGCTCGCAACAGTCCTCCTGCCTCAGCCTCCTGAGTGCTGTGATGACAGGCGTGTGCCACCACGCCCAGCTTGGAGTCTCATTTAGACCTAGGAATTACTTCAGTTTCCTTCATGAACAAAGGTACCATTTCCTAAGGTGAGACTACAAAGTAGGAACTGTTCTCCATTGTCAGGCCAGAAACCTGTATTCTGAGCTTTCAGTGATACAGAAAAGGGATCATATATAGGCAGTGTATGTCCTTGCATTCAAACTTAGTAACAAAATCTGACAGAAATGAAAAATTAATAATAAAAGATCTAAGTAACTCTTGCATGTAAGGTGATCTGGCTGCAGTATCTGTCGCCCCATGATCACCAAGGTTGATGTGGCTGCTCTGGCTGGCTGAGTGGGTGTCCCCTTCCTCCCTCGCTGCTCCACCTGTGACCTCCTGAAGCTGCACGCTCGCTCGGAGAGGACAGTCATCCCCGATCGAGGAGGACCGCTTCCTCGGTCCAGAGTATGAGCAGTTGCACTGCCCTGCTAGAACCTCCAGACGAGCTCTCAGAATTTAAGTTGATGACATGGTACAGCCAAAGCAGGAGAAAGCATAATGTCTTTTTGGGGAATAATGATTGAATTGAGTATTGTATGCCGTGAGCCTGGAGAATAGAATGCAATTAAATCAGGTTATGGTATTTTGATTTTGAATGTTTGTTTTCGTGGTACTGGAGGTTGAACCCAGGGCCTTCACACTGAGCTGCACCCACAGTCCTCATCCTCTTTTTAAGAAGTTTTAGAAACGGAGGCTTGCTAAGTTGCTAAGGATGATCCTCCTGCTTAGCTTCCCCAAATGCTGGCTAGGGGGATAGGTTTGTTTGAAGAAAAGAAACCAAGCCAGGTCAAGGAATTGGGTCTGATTTTCATTGCATTTCTCTGATTAAACAAACCATCTGTCCTAATAATACTGTGTTGAGATTTGAGAAATAGGAATTTGAATAAGAAGTTTATATATTTCAAATTTTCAGATACTTATTTTTTGGTTTTCTTGTATTTCATGTAGTTAGACCATTGTATGTATAAATATGGGGTAGGCGTAATGCTTCCAGATATTAAACAGAAATTTTGCTTTGGGATATAGGGCCCTATGGTGGAAGAAAAGTGCCTTCAGTATTAAATATGCAATACATTTCTGGTTTGTTTGGTTGCGTTTTTTTTTTTTGGTACGAAGGATCAAACTCAGGACCTTATGCTTGCCAGGCAGGTGCTTGTACTGCTGAGCTATATCCCTGACCCACATTTCTGTATTTTTTATAGAGTTTACAAATCCTACAGGGGAGATGAAGGTGACCTCTACCTTAATTAGTTGCAAATAAGAATTTGTCCAACTTGTTCTTGTACCAGCTAGTGTGAGTCCTTGCTTTTAGTGATAGTGGAAGTTTAAAGCACAGATTTGCAGAGAAAAAGCTTTAATTGGCATGTAGGAGAGAAAATAGGGAGAGCGGTCCAGTTTGAATAGTAGCTAGGGATGGGCACTCTGAAGAGGACCCTGCTGGTTCCCCTGCAAGAGCCAGGCCAGGCTTTAAGGGTTTGTTGAAGTGGCTGGGGGTCTGGTTGAGCATTATCTCGGCCCTGGGTTTGTAGCTCTGCAGGAACCCTTAGGCTCGGTGGTGGGCAGTTCTGGTGAAAGGATCATTTTGTGGCTAGTTTATTCAGGTGAGGCTCTGTTTTTCCTGGAATCCAGTTGATTCCTAGAATCCAGCTGATTATAGGTGTAGGACAATGGTTGGAGGCTTCTAAGCCTCTGCTGCGTGTGAGGGAAAGAATGAACTGAGAACAATGTGGAATAACTCAAGATTCACAGAGAAATCTGATTACGAGCTTTTAAACAACCTGCTTTATTCTGGGTGTCCTTCATCTTGAAAGAGGATGGGATAGATAGGCTAGGAAAGTCTAGGGCTAACAGTCTTTGTTCTGTCTACTTTTCCTAAATAAGTAACATAACCTGTGTCCAAACTTTCAAATCCCAGCACTCTTGGGAGGCTGAGCCAGGAGGATCACAAGTTTTGAGCCCAGCCTTGGGTGATTAACTTAAGTGAGACCCTGTCTCAAAATTTTAAAAAATTTTAAAAGGTCTGGGGGCTGTAGCTCAATGTGAAAGCCCTGGGTTCAGTCTCTGAAAAAAAGTTCAGCTTTGTTCTGCTTTAGTTACATATTGAACGTTTTTAGGCCCAACTGAAAAGTAATGGATTGTAGCAAAAAGTGCTTCTAAGTCCCAGACTGCCTCAGAAGAAAACACATACTGTGCTCGTAATGAATAAGAGGTTAAGGGCCAAGCAGTTATTTCGTCCTTTGTACCTGTACCTGGTCTCTGACTATGTGGGTTCTGCCAAGTGCAGTATGTATTGATTTTAAATCACTAGGGTTTATGAATATCTTTGTTATGTCAGTGTTAGAAATTTCTTTCTGGGGACCAGGAAAACAATTGTATATATATGATGCAAGTAATAGTCTTTCTGTCACAGAAAGTACATCTCTTAGCATTTTAATTTCTCTAGAAATCTTTCACATAATTTATCTCTTTCCATTTAAATACTAATAATAGTGGTAAAGTTCTTTTCAGTTGACATTAGTGCCTTCTCTTGGGCCTTGTTTCTGTTTTTTTTTTTTTCATGATCTGGGATTATAAATTTTCTTGTTAGAAATACATTTAAAAAGAGCCATAATGTGGAGGGCCATGGTGAAAACTGCCATAAAATTACATATATACGCATACATACGTACACATATACCTATGTGTGTTAATATGTTTACGGAATGGAAGTTAGCAGTTGAAAAACACATACTATTCTGGCATAAATTATTATTATTAAAAATACGGTTTATTTCTTTATGTGAAGTCACTGATTAGTGAAAAGGAGAGAGAAGTAAATGTATGTAAATAGTGTAGAAAATGTAAGAGCAGTAGATTTCAGGATATATGGAATGTGAATATAGAGCAGAGATGTCAGGCAGAGTTTAGAGAAGTCAGCACCTGAGCAGAATTAGAAAGAAGTAGGATTCTCTTGAGTTTAGGAGGACATAAAAGCCTGTCGGGCCGAGGAAAAGAGAAACATTTCCTGATGGCTTGTGATTGTGTCACGTATTGGAAAAGCCTTTGCAAGAGATGAAGCTGAAGAGGCAGCTGAGGGGCCGGGTCCTGAATGAGCTTATAAGGCACGAAGGCATCAGTAATGAAACCCATAAGAAAATACAGTTAGTTGCTGTAATAGTCATGGGAGCTGTTATGTATTGGGGGGCCTGTTTTTGGAGGAGGCATTGTGGTCAGTGTTGTATACTGTTTTCTCAATTAGTGTCTCAATAATTTTGTGTTGTAGTTTTTTTTTTAATTCATTTCTATAGGTGGGCAAACCTAAGTTTGGAGAAAGCCTTACAAGTAGCATTTGGGGTTACATTTAGGTTTTTCTTCTTTTTTTCCCTTGTTTTTTTATGATTCTAAATCCAGAGATCCTCATACTAGCTAGACAAGTGATCTGCTGCTGAGCTACATACCCAGCCCCTTTTAAAACTTATTTTTGAGTCAGGGTCTTGTTAATTGCCCAGGCTAGGCTCAGACTTTTCTGTCTTCCTGCCTCAACCTTCGGAACAGCTGGGATTGCAGTGTGTGCCGCTGTGGCCAGCCCCATGATGTTTAGTGTGTTGTTCACCGCTGCGCTGCACTGCTTAGGTAGCTTTTTGCATGTGCGGTGTGTGAGTAATACATGTTCCCTGAATTCACCGAATTTCCCCATGTATTTGTCACTTCTAAAGTTTAATAGTAGCATTTAAGACTTTTCAAGACTTTAAACATCAATATGGTCAAACTGACTAGACATATCTTTATCAATATTGTTAACACAAGATTATTTTTGTTAAGAAATGTCCAAAACATGCATTTAATGCTGGCTTGTACCACGGGCACATGCACGACTGTACCGTTTGTGGCTTGAACCACAGTGGTACAGGCTAGACTGGCCCTTTGGGGGGCGTGGAACAGTCATGGAGGTACAGGCCTATCATGAACGTGTTAAAATCCTGTTTGAGATAATTATACATGTTGACATTTTTAGTACACTAATTTATTACAGTAGGAGAAAATAAATGCAGATAAGTTGGAGAAATAATTTTAAGTCACTATGCCATAAATCACTTCATCCTTGTTTATATTTTGGTGACTTTAAAGCATATATAAATAAATATTTACATTTAAAACCCATGCAACAAATTATGTATTTCAAGAGGTTTTTTTTTTTTTTTTCTGGCAATGGCTTATGCTTCCTGTATGAGGTATTCTTAGAGCATTTGACTAAGCTTGTTTGTTTGTTTGTTTGTTTGTTTATTGAGACAGGGTCTTACTATGTAGTCTATGCTGGTCTCAAAATCACTATGTAGCCCAGGCTGGGCTTGTGGCCATCCTCCTGCTTCAGCCTCCTGAGTGCTGGAAGTGTGCTACCACACCCAACTATGACTAAGATTTAGAGAAATTAATTTTAATTAATTTATTTAGTTTATTTTTGAAGCTTTAAGTTTTTTTATTCACTTACTCATTTTTTAAAATCAGATTTTATTGTATTTTAGATATACATAATGATAACATTCATCTAGAGAATTTGTAATTGTACATGATATAATTTGATTTTTTTTTCCTATTTGCCTACCCTCCCTTCAACCCCTTCTTCCCTCCCCATTTACAAAGGCTTTGTTTGCATTTGTTTTTTTTTTTACTTTTTCCCTCTTCCTCCCTCACTTGTCCCCTCCCCAGCTTTAAGATTTTAAAATACAAGATGTTTATTCTCAAAGACACTTTGTGCTCGTGTTGGAGTCAGTACTTCTCTTCATCTTTGGCTTAACTACTATGCTGAGTAGTTTTGCATTTATTTTTTTCTTCTCAGTAAATGAGCCACCTTGGGCTTTTGTCAATAGGTGGTTTCAATTTCTTAGTTCAGATTAATATTTTCTGTCTCTGTCTGTCTGTCTGTCTCTGTCCCTCGCTGCCCTGCTCTCCTTTCTTCCCTTCTCTCTCACAGACACAGCCGTAAGGCCCTGCCCCCACCTTCAACAGTTACAATTCATGGGCAGTTATCGTTCAGCCGTCCCGATTATTTTTAAACCCAAGTATCACATGTTCATTTTATTTATTTTCTTTTATTATTTGAAAAGAACAAAAATAAGACAACACAATAACTATAAAAATGATACAGAATTTCAAAACAAGATGATAGGAAATCAATAATGGTTATTGTATTTATTGTTATTTTCAAAGTAGTTGCTCAGATTACCAGACATAGGTATGCAAGATTGATCTAACAATTAACCATTAAGTGTTCCTTCCAATAAACCAATAGAAATTAGTACAATTAACTTAGCTATCTTGTGTGTGCATGTGTATGTGTGTGCGTATATGTATATTCCCTTCTTTCTTTTCTCCTTTCCCTCACCCCGGTTGTTCTTTCCTAGTGAGCGGTTTCTTTCCCTTTCACAGAACCTATTGTACCTTTCAGTTTTACTTACTCTTTCAGGTTCTTACACTAGGGAGACAACACAGTGTTTACACATGAGGGTCTGATTTATTTCACTTATGAGGATGGTCTCTAGTTGCATCCATTTACCTATGAAAGCCTCAGGGCTATCTTTCTTTATAGCTGAGTAATACTCCATACCATAAAAATACCACATTTTCCTTATCCACTCCTCAGTTGGTGGGCATTTGGGTTGTTTCCAAGATTTTGCTATGACAGATTGTGCTGCTGTAAACGTGGGCGCATATATATCACTGTGGTATGATGTTTTTAATTCTTCTGGGAAAATACCCAGAAGGAGAATGACTGGGTTAAATAGGACCTTTAATCCTAATTTTTAAAAGAATCTCCATACTGATTTTCACAGTGGTTTCACCCATCTACACTCCTACCAGCAGTGGAGAAGGGTTCCTTTTTCCCCACAGCCCCTCTGGCATTTGTTATTGGTTGATTTCTTAATGGCAGCCATTCTTACTGGAGTGAGATAAAATCTAACTGTTGTTTTACTTTGCGTCTCTTGAATGACCAATGATGTTGAACATTTTTTCATGTATTTGTTTGCCATTAGTATTTTAAATTTAAAAAAAATATTTTTGAGAAACAGTCTTGCTTTGCAGTTCAGGCTGGCCTTGAGCTCACTTTGTAGCCCAAGCGGGTCTCAAACTCGCAAAGATCCTCCTGCCTCAGCCTCCCAAGTGCTGTGTTACAGGTGTGCGCCACCATGCCCAGCTCACAGAAGCTTTTTATAGGATGAGATCCCAGTTGTTGATTCTTTGAAGTGTTTCCTGTGCAGTTTGGGTTTTGTTCATGAAGACTGTGCCTGCCCCTATGTCTTCAAGATTTCGAGCTATTTTCTCTTCCAGTGGATTTAGTGCTTCTGCTTTAATATTTGTCTTTGATCTGTTTTGACTTTAGCTTAGTCCGTGGTGATAGACATGGTTCTAGTTTTAGTCTTCTAGCATGTAGAGAGCCAGTTTTTCCAGCACTATTTATTAAAGAGACTGTCTTTCTTCCAGTGAACATGTTTGGCCCCTTTGTCAAAGATAAGGTGGCTGAGTGTGCTTGTAGTTATGTCTACATCTTCTAATCTGTTCAGATCTATTTTTTTGCCAGTACCATGCTGATACCACAGTAGCTTGCTTTGTGGTATGATTTCAAGTCAGGGATTGTGATGCCTCCTGACTTGTCTTTGTTACCCAGGATTGCCTTTGCTATTCTAGGTCTCTTCTGGTTCCAGATGAATTTTTAGGAGTATTTTCTCCAAGGGGCTGGGGATTTAGCTCAGCGGCAAAGCGCCTGCCTGGCAAGTGCAAGGTCGTGAGTTCGGTTCCCGGTACCGGAGAAAACCAAAA
>NW_004955402.1:10224679-10228069 GCF_000276665.1 Chinchilla lanigera | reverse complement strand
GAAGTATGGTCATTTTCACAGTGTTCTTCCTATCCACGAGCAAGGGATATCTTTCCACTTTCTGATATCCTCTTCAGTTTCCTTTCTCAGAGTACTGTAATTTTCAATATATAAATCTTTTACTTCCTTTGTTAGATTGATTCCTAAATATTTCATTTTTTTGTTTGCCTTTGTGAAAGTTGTGGTTTCCCTAATTTCTTTCTCAATAAGTTTGTTGATTATATGCAGGAATCCTATTGATTTTTGAGTATTGACTTTGTATCCAGCCACGCAACTGAATTTGGTTATTAACTGTAAGAATCTTTTCATGGATTTTTGGGGGTCTTAGAGTATCGTGTCATCTGCGAATAGTAATTATTTAATTTCTACCTTTTCTGTCCTTATTCCTTTTATTTCTCTCTCTTGTCTAATTGCTCTGGCTAATGTTTCCAGGATTATGTTGAAAAGGAGTGGTGATAGTGGACATCTTTGTCTTGTTCCTGAGTTTAGAGTGAAAGCTTTCAGTATTGATACATTTAGTATGATATTGGCCATTGTTTGTCATAGATGGCTTTTCATCAGATTGAGGTAAAGACCATCTATTCCAATTTCCTGTAGGGGCATTTTCATTTTAGTAGATATTTCTAAATGATAAAGATCATCCTTTTTTTTTTAAGGCCTGTAATGGCTTAAAGAATAGACCCGCACCTTTAAAAGTGAACTAATTACTTTAAAATCATGGGTTCTATCAGGACTGAAATCTTCTCAAATATTTCAGTTTTCTGTGCTGTTTGTTAATAAGTGAGGTCATGTACTGCACTGGTTGCTATGTCTCTTAAGTCTCTCTTACACTAAAGGTACTCCTTGTGTGTGTTGCTTTTTTTTCTTGGTAATGGGAGTTGAACTCAGGACGTAGCGCTTGCCAGGCAGGTGCTCGTGCCGCTGAGCTATATCCCCGACCCCTTCTGTGTGTTTTTCTCTTGCAGTATTTGTTGATTTTTTAAAAAGGGGGTGTTGCTTTTACTTCTCCAGGTATTTCTAATAGGTGTTATCATTCAACCTTGTGTGAAAGTGACTAGTAGGAATGTTTGAAGTTGCATAATTTACACACAGTTAATGTGCATATCTTCAGTGATAAGCTTTGATGGCTGTACATATCAGTGTGTCCACATTACTAGTGTATTTTGTGTACAATTGTGATTTCTCCTCTTTTTCTTTCTTCTTTTTTTAGGGGAGGGTACAGCTAAGGGTCAAACTCATGCCTTAACACTGAGCTACATCCTTAGTTCCTTTTACTCTCTATTTGGAGACAAGGTCTCTCACTAAGTTGTCGAGGTTGGACTCAAACTCCTGATCCCCCGGCTTCAGTCTCCCAGACAGTAAGATTATAGGCCAGTGCTACTGCTCCTGGCTGTGATCTTTTTTTTTTTTTTTTGATTGAAAAAACCCAGATGAAGTCACTTCCATTCTTTAGAGTAACTACAACAAGACGACGTGAATAACCATTACTTGCTACTAGAAATATAAACTAGGGGGCCAGCTTGTAGTTCAGTGGTAAAGTGCACTGTACCAAAATTTAAAACACCAAAATCAAACAAAAATAAAGAGTACTTCTCCTGAGAATATATGAAGTCTTTTGCTTTTTTTTAGCAGCCAAGGGCTGCGGATTTAGCTCAGCAGCACAGTGCCTGTCTGGCACGCGCAAGGTCGTGAGTTCGATTTCTGGTACTGGAAAAAAAAAAAGAGGAAAAAAAAAAAAAGACTTTAGCAACCAAAAGTGAATTATGACAGTTTAGGTTTTGTGCTATACTACTTGCTAGGAGAGGGATGTGTAATACACTAGAACTAATGGTGCGAAGTATAGATAGACTACATTGACAGATCTTTGCAAAAAAGTTGTGGCTGTCTGGTTTCTTCTAAATTGTTTGTATCCTTCTCTGTACCTTCCACCTCTGCTCAATTTCAAGCCATACGTGGACATCTTCCATTGTAAATCCTTTAATACGTGAGTTATGTTAATTGTTGAGACCAGCAAAGCACTAGCTGCAGTTGGTGCATCCAGAAGCCTAAGTAGGATGTTAGACATTAGTGAGCTTTGGTACTTTATCTTTGATTTGTCCGAGATGTAAATTTATTATTTTTAATTTTGGGAACATTTTATCAATTGGCTCTGTTTTGTTAGACTAGTTCATTGATCTTAGTGTGATACACTTGTAGGAAGGGAAAATGGAAGTTAGAGTTTCAGAGAGGCTACTCTGTGTGAGCAGTCGTCCTTAGTACAATCTGCGATGACAGTCATTTTATAGATCACTTAGATTTGGAAACAGAATCAGAATTCCAGGGGTTTACATAAGGCCATCTGGTAACTACCAAGAACAAGTGTCTGAACCCTGAACTTTTATGATGGAACTGTTAACATTTTTTCACTAAAATTTTTCATCTTCATGAATGTTAAAGAAACCTAAGTAATAGTGATTGTTGTACCTTTCACACTTTCTGCTTCTTATAGGCAAAGGCCTTTTATTTAGTACATGAAAAACAGAATGCATATTTTTTTAAAGGAGCAGAGTTTTATTGTAGCCCACAGTTTGTAGAGGTTTCAGTAGGCCGGCTCCAAGGCAGAGTGGCATGGCAGAGGGGCATTGCAGAGGAGAAATAGTTCATGGTGGGCAGAAAGCAGGAATGCAGCAAAACAGCACGGAAGCAACTAAAACATAGAATATTTAAAAGTAAAATTATATCAAATCCAGTTGTGATAGTTTTCAGGTGAACATTGCACATCTCAAGTTGTTTTAAGAGAAAGTTTTACTCTGAAAATCTAGTAAAATAATTTGTCAAATGCCTATGGATGTTTAATATAATGACAGGAGGCCAGTACTGCTTTCAAAGGCAGTTAATAGGAAAATAGTTTATTGAATTGTTTTTATATAATTTAGTTCAAAACGTGACTCGTTTACAACTTGAAGTTACTGAAATTTCTAGTTCTTTATTGAATTTATAGTTTGATCTTTTTTTAAATAAAAAGTTTTCATTTTCATTTTGTGGAAAATGGGTTTATTTAACAGCTCTTCCCCAAAGTAACACCTATACAAATTTCTTTTTAAAGAGGTGGTATCTTTTATGCCTTCTAAAGATTGTGTACTTGTGTTCAGATCTGTGTATGATTCAGATTGTTTGTGTGAATAAAGGACTTCTGTGACTCTTTTGTTTCTGTTCCAGTTTCAAATCTTGCAAACATTTTACCAAACATAATTAATTTTAAGCACCTGAATTTTACATTTCCTTTGGATACTCTTATTTTTTTTTTTTTAATTTTAAGGATAAAAGGAGGGAAACATTAACAGACATACAACATTTTACAACATATCACAAGCACAATACAGACAATACAGAGTTACAAACAAAGTGGTA
>NW_004955402.1:10187424-10218644 GCF_000276665.1 Chinchilla lanigera | reverse complement strand
TGCTCGCCCCGCCCGTCCCTTGGGCCTCCCAGCGCCTAGAAACTCAGTCTGCAGTGTCACCGGGGTCTTTGTTCTCGCGTCCTGGCCTCCGGGATTGGGTCTGGATACTCTTATTTTGTAAACAAATTTTGGATTTTAAATGTTTTAACCTAAATTGTTACATATATACCAAGCTTGTTTCTAGAATTTTTGACTCCAGTTAAGATCCTGCCCCCCAAAATCATTAAGAAAATCAGCTTCCTCTTGGACTTGTAGCATATAAAAATTTTAGTTGCCTTTTTCTTGATCTCATTGAGCTTTTGTGTTTCTAGAAGAAACATATTGGGAAGAAAGGTCGTTTTTTTCTATTAGAAGTGTGCATTGCTTTTGGCAAGGCCTTTTTATGTAAAGGGGGTTGGGTGAGACAAGTGGAACAGCTAGTTAAGCTCATTCCTTCTGTACCTATTTTGAACTTCAAAGTTCCTAGTTTTAACCTCTGGTTCAGTCCCATCTTACTAGATTTAAGTGGCTTTTGTTTTGTTTTGTTTTTTCATGCAGGTTCTGCTCATTAATCACCACGAGTGTGGATCTGAAGAAGAGTTTATTACCTCTCTTTTTTTGAGTATGTTTAACTTCAGATACACACAACGTAGCCTCTCCTTCCCTATTAGATTCTTAGAAGGTAGTTATATTTTTTTATAGTCTCCTTCTTGTGGCTTTGATAGTTGTGATCGATAAAAATAAAACTATTCCTTTCATACTGGGCTACTGCATGCAAATCAGTTCATGTAAAACCTCCTGGAGGTCTTCGGCATGCCAGACATAAAACTATGAGTGTTTGTTTGTGGAGGTAACCATGTTCTAAAGAAATCTGAGAGTTTAATTTTTCTGTCAAGAATCTGGGAGTTACCCTTTAGGTTCTGGGAATCACTGACTGTAAAGGGGCTTGCTTTTAGTGTGTGATTTTCTAAATTCATTTAAAATGGGAAATGATAAATTAGACATTTTTGTGGTGTTAGATATATCTGAACGAGTGATAAAAATTAGCTTGCACTGTGCCTACTGTTTGCCTAAGAAAGTAGATGATTTATCATGCCTTATTGGACATTAAAGAGGATTTTTTTTCATGTTTGCAGTTTTTAGATAAATTAATATATTTTTCCTCATGTGTATTGTTGTAATAAACAAGATACAAAAAATTCATTTTTTCTTTTATATGTAGGGCTGGAAAAAAGAAAGAATTCTGGCTGAATATCCTGATGGCAGGATAATAATGGTTCTTCCTGAAGACCCAAAGTATGCTCTGAAAAAGGTAACTTTGCAGGGAAGGTTCATACAGAATGGTTTAATGTCAGTGTTAAGAAGTTAACATGTTGCCTGCATAGCACATTTAAGCATCAATTCTAAAAACAAGAAATAATCACTTAAGGAATATCACCTATTTTAGAAATTATGGTAATCCTTACAGTAAATCTAAAATATGTGAAGTGAATTTAAAAAGAATTACTGCCTGGTGTTACCAGTAATTTGAGCGATAAGTGGAAGGCATGCTAGTTGAGTTAATGTATAATGTCAAGTAATTGTATGAATCAGAATTAAGATTAAAAGTTGAGGGCTGAGGATGTCGCCCCATGTTAGAGTGCATGCTTAGAGAGACCTTGAATTAAATCTCCAGAGCAAAATCAAAAAGCTGGGCATGGCAACGCACACATCTCATTCAGCACTCTGAGAGGCTGAGGCAGAGGGATCGTAAGTTTGGGCACAGGTGACTTTGTCAGACCCTGTCTCAAAATAGAAAATAAATAAAGGTCTGGGGATGTAGTTCACTGTGTAAGCATTGGGTTCAGTCCCTTGCACTGCCCCAAAAAGGAAAAAAAAAAATCATAACATTAAACTTAATAAAGTTAAAAACTTCCATGCTAAGCATCAATTTTCCTTCTTTTGTTTGTACCAGGAATCGAATTCAGGACCTTGCCCTTGCCAGGCAGGTGTCATGCCGCTGAGCTATATCCCAAGCCCCTAAGCATAAGTTCCTGAATAAAAGCTTATTACAGAAGGATATTTACTAGAAGCCTAGAAGTAGTTTTTCCTGTGGGGTATCTCAAAAGTCAGGAGTGGTAGCATAAACTTATTTTTAAATAGTATCTTGGGCTGTGGATACAGCGCAGTGGGAGAGTGCTTGCTTAGCATGAGTGAGGCCCTCGTTTCTGTCTCCAGCACTGCAAAAATAATAAATAAAAATAAATAACGTTTTCAGATAAGGTACTCAGTGTTTTTATTCATCCTCTGGCTGCATTTTTAGAAGTACTTCATAAAGTAAGCAGTGGGTCCTGTTGTCTAGCTAAAACCTTACATTAAAGTGTGTCCAAAATGGCTAGAAACAAAAGGGAAGCAATTTATTTACTGTACCTTTTTAGGTTAACAGTTAGACCGCTTTAAATGGGGAATATTTCATCTGAAAAGGAGGTTGAAAGAAAACACCTATTATTTGCAAATGTAGCTGACATTGTACTTAACAAGAGTTTCTTCCGTAGTTCTGGATTTTCAGATGCCCACGTCTCTGACTGTAGATCCCAGGTACCCAGCTCCACTACCTGCTACCACTGCCTAGCGGTGCAGACCATAGTGCTTAGCGGTGTGTCTTGTGCTTGAAACATCCATCCTTGCACCGAGCAGATACTTACTGAGCTAGTGATGAAAAGGATGGAAGTTTTAGAATTCCAACTGTTATCAGAATGCACAGTGGGAACTTTGCTACGTTATCTTATGTGGCAGCCAGACTTCTAAAAATCTTCTCAGTTAATGGCAGTTTCCTCATTTTAGTTTCTCAGGGAAAAATCTCGATTCCTTATATGTAATTTATTATATTACTAGTTGGTAACCCGTAATAGGTTAAAAATGTAAAATCTAGGGAACCATGAGCAACTTAGGTTTTGGAACTGACAGAGTTGAATTGTAGAGTCTGAGGGTTAGGAGGACTTGCATTCCCGTCACTGAGCAAGAGATGCTGTGTGGCACGATGTTCTGCATGCTGCAGGCGTGAACGCTGGGTCCGTCTTAGGGGTCGTTTGTATTTTAAACTGAAGGGAAGTGAGTGAGCGTTTACTGGATTCTGCCTTCGCCGAGTTGTCTAGCTGGGGAAGGAACTAATGTGTGCATGTTCAGAGAGCGCTGTACTTCACGTGCCTCCAGAGCGGAGCTTGTATTTGACCGTGACTAGTTCTAAGAGGAAAACTGGCAAGCACAGCTTGATGCCATGTGAACATTTTGGGTTTAAATGTCTGCTCTCTGATTTTCTAGATGTCTGTTATCTGACATGGGAATATTAGGTAACCTTTGAGTTTAATTTCTTCTCTATGTAAAGAGAAGAACTGTGACCCTCCAAGGAATGTTGGATTTAAATTAGATAAGATTTGTATAGTTGTGCTTTGTTTTGGTGTATGCTTTGTTTTGTTGAATGGAGTCTTCCTATATTGCCCAGCTTGGCATCGAACTCACGATGCTCTTAGTTCAGCCTCTCAAATAACTTACAGGTGTGCATTGCTGTGCTTAAGCTCTAAAATAATATTTGTGAACTGCTTTGCATTATGTCTGACCCATAAATGGTTGATGGGGTAAACATGAGTTTCTTTATAACCATATTTATTTTACCTTTCTTTTTTGTTGAGGTAGGGTCTCACTGTGTAGTTCAGGCTGGCCTGGACTCACTACACAGCCCAGGCTGGCCTTGAACTCATGGCGATCCTCCTGCCTCAGCCTCCCAAGTGCTGGGATTACAGACTTGTGCCACTATGCCCAAATTGACTTCTAAAATACTGATTAAGGCTTGGGAAAAAAAGTGGTGTGTTTGCAACTAATGGGAAGCCTTATGGTTCTTTGAGCCTAGTGCCTAGTGTCAGAGCTCTCACCCGTCTCTAGACTGCTGGAGGCCCATCAGTCTCCTTTTTTCTTCCCTCATTTTGCAGAGTGGTCCAGACGACTTACAAAGCAGTTACTGATCAGTGCAGTCATCCAGAATCTTTAGAGAACATTCTGCTTGGAATATATAGTCAACTCACTGAACTAAACTAGTATGTTTTTACATAGATGAACAATGCTTTCGTTGTTTAAAAACTTATTCTTTATTTGGCAGGTTGACGAGATTAGAGAGATGGTTGATAATGATTTAGGTTTCCAGCAGGCTCCGCTAATGTGCTATTCCAGAACTAAAACACTTCTCTTTATTTCTAATGACAAAAAAGTAGTCGGCTGCTTAATTGCAGAACATATCCAATGGGTAAGTGACTGTTTAAAAAGTACCCACCAGTGGTTTGTTGTATAATGAGTTTCCCTTGTAATCTTGAACAGTGCAGTTCTGATCACTTGCCTACATTTTAGGTAAGGAAGAGTATGCAGGAGTTCCTGTGTCTAATTCTTTCTCAAGTCACACTAATTTCAGGATGAGTCTGTAGACTCAAAAGTTCTGTAAAAGTTTGTTTAGCATGTTTCTGTGTTGGAAACCGCTGCAGTGGTGACCAACAGCTTACCACTTCTTTAAGATTTAGGTAAGTGGCTGGCTTTCGTTGAGAAGGCAAATTGTACAAAAATCAGATGGTAGGATCATAGTAAGGGATGTGCTTGCATGATGAGGGCTACAGTCCAAGAGAACAACAGCTTCTAGACGCTGGTCACTCTCACTTTGAAGCATACTGGAATTCTGGGCTATTTTGGCCAAGATCTTGCTCATGAATCCATTGTATGTTGTATGTGACTACTTTTAAGTTGGTATCTTTAGCTTATGAATAGCTGCCTGCAAATGTAGCCATCATCACAGATTTTTTTTTTTTTTGGTACCAGGACTCAAACTCACAACCTCACACTTACCAGGCAGGCACTGTGCCACTGAGCTATAAAACTTTTGGTAAAGTAAAAAGTCAAAATAAATCACATGAGTTTATTTATTTATTTATATTTTGTCTTTTTGAGACAGGGTCTTGCTGTGCAGTTCAGGCTGGCCTTGAGCTCACTTTGTAGCCCAGGCTGGTCTCGAACTCGCAATGATCCTCCTGCCTCGGCTGGGATTATAGGTGTGCACCACCACGCTCAGCTAAAATAGTAAAACAGTCTTTTTTTTTTTTTTTTGGTTTTGGTTTTGTTTTTTTTTTGGAGACAGTCTTGCTATGTAGTTCAGACTGGCCTTGAATACTACACCATGTAGCCCAAACAGGCCTCGAACTCACAGCAGTCCTCCTGTCAGCCTCCTGAGTATCTCCTGCCTAACCTCTTGAGTGTCATTATTTTAGTATGAATTGGAATGGTTTTTCGTTTTTCTTTCTTTCTTTTTTTGGTACCAGGAATTGAACTCAGGACCTTGTGCTTGCAAGGCAGGCACTTGTGCCACTGAGCTATATCCCTGGCCCCCAGCATGAGTTTATTTTTGTATGTTAAGCTATATGTCTTTAAAAGTTGGCCTGATACTGCATATTTCTTCAGAATCTCAGTATGACAAACTTGGTTTTAAATAAACAGCTAGTAAATAGTTTTGGGTTGTCATATGAAATGTCTGAATCATAAAAGTTTGCTATACTGAGATTGAATTAATTTTCCGTAGTGCAAACCATGGTGGTTTTACATTTCTATTTCACCCTTTTCTAAAAATGAGTTGAGGCAGTGTTGAGACTAGAAAGTAGCTTATTTAATGTTCACTCTTAATTGTGTTGTCTGATTGCTTTTAAGTGTTTGTAGTTTTGTCCCTGTCAGGGGCTGGCCATGTCCTTGATGCCTAGGCTGGCAGAGGCGGCGATACATACAATACTTACTTGTTCACTTATTTTAAAAAGATGGAAGTAGGAGGAAAGGGCCTTTGTAAGTTCTTGACTTCGCTGCTGTTGCTGTTAGTTCTTGCATAGCTGTGAACCCAAGACCTGTGCAGGCTGCCACACGGTCAGTTAATGCCATTGAGCTCTGACCATGTTTGTTGTTTTCTTTTTGAGACAGGGTTTTACTGTGTAGCCCAGGCTGGCCTTGAATTTATGGCAGTTCTCCTGCCTCAGCCTCCTGAGTCCTGGGATTACAGGCATGCGCCACCATTCCCAGCTTACTCTCTGTTTTTGCTGGTCTTCAGAATGCAGGAGATGAAGAGAACTAATGTTCAGGGCCTGACATCAGCTTCTTATCTGTCAAAGTGAGAGACTATAGATATCCCCAGCTTACTGGTGGAGTGCTCAAAGCTTATAGGAATTATACGACTTTCTCACTGTCACAGAACAGAACGGAGATCCAGATTTGCCGATTTCCTAAGAATAAGGGGGAAAGCAGAAGTGGTCCGTGTAGCTTTGATCGGAAGCCAGACAAATGTCCTGACCGCTTCAAGTAGCTCGGTACTAGGTAATCGCAGGTAACATTCTCACTTTAAATATGTCCTAATTTTGACATTTCTCAGGGCTACAGAGTCATAGAAGAGAAAGTTCCAGTTATCAGGTCAGAAGAAGAAAAAGTCAGATTTGAAAGGCAAAAGGCTTGGTGCTGCTCGACATTGCCGGAGCCTGCGATATGTGGGATCAGCCGGATATGGGTGTTCAGCTTGATGCGCCGGCAGAAAATAGCGTCCCGCATGATCGAATGCCTGAGGTAACTTAATGTCACACATCTCATCGTTTGCCGTAGTTCAGGATTTAAGCTGTGCTTTGGTACAAAGTTAGTCCTGAGTTAAAACTTGTATTAGAAATTTTGCATTAGATTATCAGTATACTGGGTCAGTGTATTTCTTGTGTGAAGTTAATGTGAGGAGAAAGAAAGCACTGTAGATGAAATACAGACCATGTGTCTTAGTTGGTATTATTAGGCCAGTGTAACCCACTTACTTCAAGCACTGTTTGACGTTGGAGAATTTTAAATGAAAAAATGTGGAAAGTTTCTGGAAGTTCAGCTTTTAGAAAAAGGTGTCTTAAGAATGTTGCAGTACTTGTAAAACAAGTTTTGTTAGTTTTTCTTTTATAACTTGATTGTTTATCAAAGGTATAAATAAAGAGGAGACAAAAAAATGGTAGGCTGCCCGTCCGCCTCCCTCCCTCGTATCTGTCTTGCTTTCTTCCTTTCTCTCTCTCACTCTTGGAGGCTGAGGCCAGTTCAAGTCCACCTTGGCAGCATAGCACCTTGGTGAGACCGTATCTCAAGTGCACTGCGGGCGAAGCTCAGTGCTGGGTTTAATCTCTAGTACCAGAAGGAAGCAAGCAAATTTAAAGAGAGTATCGTCCTTTAAATCTTGTGGCAACGGTAAATGGCTCTAGTTTATTTAAAAACAGAAGTATAGTAGTTGTATTTTTTCTGCTTGATAAGTGAGTAACCTTTCTTTCTGTTAAAACACATGATTTATACTTCTATCACTTATCATTTCTTCTTACATGGTCTTCCTATCATTAGTGTCCAGAATTTGTTGTGAAGATAGCAATGTTTGATTAGTAGGGTATGTTCCGGCTAAATTTAACAAGTTCCTTTTTAGTAATGGCTTTACTGAGATGCAGTCATGCACCATAAGATCTATTTCAAGTTTATAATCCACAAGGCATCGTCACTATCTCATCTGAGGACATTTCTGCCACCTGCCTCCCCCCATGCCCAGATGCCCGGTACCCATTAGCAGTGACTCCCTATTTCCTGTGTCCCCGGTCCTTGGCAGGCTCCAGTCTGCTTTCTGTCTCAATGCATTTGCCTATTCCAAACATTTTACACTTTCTTTTTGATACCGAGAATTGAACTCAGGGCCTTGCACTTGCCAGGCAGGCACTATGCCACTGAGCTATATCCCCGGCCCTTCCAAAGATTTTGTATTCTTGTAAATAGAATCCTACAGTATATGACCTCTTGGGAATGGTCTCCTTCACTGACATGTTTTCAGGTATCTTCCATGTTGCATCATAATATAATTGTGCTTCATATTTTTTTACTGCCGTATAATACAGTGTGTGTGAGGGCTCTGATTCTTCAGGCCATCACTGGCACTTCTTACTGTCTTTTTCTTTTAAATCATCCTGATGGTTAGGAAGTGGTGATTCATTGTGGTTTTGATTTGTATTCCCTTATAACTAACACTGACCATTTTTTTCTTTCCATGTGCTTACTATTGGCCATGTATGTCTCTGTCAAGTAATGCCTACTCCAATCTTATGTCCATTTTTAAGTTGTATTTTAAAACTCTTTTCCTTATTTACTTGCATAGCTCTTTATGTACTCTGAATACACATCCCCTTCCATACTTATGACTGGCAAGTATTTTCTACCATTTTGTGATTGTCTTTTTATTTTTTTGATGATGTCTTTAAAGTACAGAGGTTTTTAACTTTGATCAAGTCCAGTTTGTTTTTTTCTTGTTACCTCCGTTTTGTCATATTTAAAAAGCTGTTTTCTAGTCCATGGTTACAAACATTCATACCGCATTGTTTTCTAACAGTTTTAGGTCTTTGATCCACTTTGAGTTAATTATTTTTGTGTGATGTGAGCTGGGATAGCACATGTCCTCTTCCTTTCACTTGTGGATGTTCTGTTACTGCAGCACCATTTATTAAGGGACCATTTTTCCCCACTGAGGGTCAGTAGTCTTGGCACCCACAGCAGGTCATTGACCCTGCATGCGAAGATTTGTATCTGGACCCTCAGTTCTTTCCCAGTGGTCTTGCGCCTATTCTTGCGCTAGTGCTACAAGTCTTGACTGCTTTGCAGTAGTTCTGCAGTATATTGTGAAATGAGGAAATGTGAGTACTCTGGATTTTCTTTTGAAGTATTGTTGTAGCTGTTCAGCATCTCTTGTGTTTCCGTGTAAATTTTACAATCAGCTCGTCAGGTTCTCCTCTGTAGACCAGCTTGTGTAGTAATGCCCTTGGAACGAAGTGAAGTCTCTGAAGTCATCAACTTGGCATATTTTTGTATTCACTAACTCTTCAATTTTTTTCAACAATATTTTATAATTTTCAGTTTATAGATCTTGCACTTTTTGTGGGTCAGATTTATTCCTGAGTATTTTATTCTTTTTAATGTTATTATAAATAGAATTTGTTTAAAGTTTTATTTTTGAGTTGTTCCTTGCAAGCATATAACAAATACAATTGATTTTTTTTTTTTTTTTAAAGATAAAAGGAGGGAAACATTAACAGACAAACATTTTACAACATATCACAAGCACAATACAGACAATACAGAGTTACAAACAAAGACAATTGATGTTTGAGTATCAGTCTGACATGTGTACCTGCTGAACTCATTGATTAGATCTCACATTTTTTGGGTGAATGCTTAGGATTTGCTGTCTACAGAATCATGTCATCTGCAGAAGACGTAACTTCCTTCCTTTTCAGTCTGGATGCTCTTTTTTCCTTTCCCTCATCCAGCTGGCCTGGCTGGAACCTCTTGTACTTATAGAGGCGGGAACAGCCTTACCTTGCTCATTTTTGAGGAACTGTTTTTAGCCTTTCACCGTTAACTCTGATGTTTCTTGATTCCCTTGGTTAGTTTCTTGTCTAAGTTGTTGAGTGTTTTTATTTATTTATTTATTTATTTGGCTTGATTTTTCTCCGGTACCGGGAACCGAACTCACAACCTTGCGCTTGCCAGGCAGGCGCTTTTGCCGCTGAGCTAAATCCCCAGCCCTGTTGAGTATTTTTATTGTGACAAGATATTCAGTTCCTGTTTTTACATTGTTGCTCTTATTTAGAAATTTTAAAGACTCAGATGTTGATAATATTTTAGGTGAATAGTTATTTTAGCAGTCTTTAGGATAACGTATCATTCCTAAAGTCTTTCTAATCAAAATAAACTTGACAGTTTTTTTCCAGTTTTAAGATTAGAAATACTAATTTTTTTAACCTTCTGTATCCTCCTCTTTTTTTTAATAGGAGTAACTTTATATATGGCTCATACTTGAGTAAAGAAGAGATTGCTTTCTCAGATCCCACTCCTGATGGAAAACTGTTTGCGACACAGTACTGTGGCACTGGTCAGTTTCTGGTGTATAACTTTATTAATGGACAGAATGCCACCTAAAGCACATCTGCCTACAGTACTAGAAGACACCCATCTATTGAAGAGAATGGATTGGTTGCTGACTTTAACCAGGAACTAGGGCCATTTTTATTACAATGAACTCAGGACTGGCAACAACCATGTGGTTGTTCCATTTTCATAAAATTGGAAACAATGCAGTAATAGCTTATTGTTTTGTTTTTTAAAGAAGATATTTTATTATCTTTTACAGAAATTTATGATTGATGTATTTTATCTATAGTTATTTAGACATGTTTACATGCAGCAGATAATTTGTTCATAGTGGACTGAAAACTAATGCAAGGACTACGGTCTCAGTGATAAGTATATTTTGAAGTCCTTAATACGGAGATATACCAGTGTAGCTTGGTACTGTATTTTTTATATTGATCTGCTGATACCAGTTATAGGTTTAAAGATTGTATTTTCACAGTGGAAACCGATGTGTGAGTTACTGTTGAAGGATGTTGCAGTACTATGTGTTTAGGAATTGGAAGCTAATTCTTAAAAGGCCGAAGTATACTTTGCAGAAACCCCTACAGAGAAGGAAAGTTGTAAACTGCAGGAGAATTCGGAAGAGTGAGCTTTTTCTTGCATTTCTCTTTCCTATCCTTGGTGGCAGGAAGACGGAGGGCGTGAAGAATTGAGGCTTTCCTTCACGGAGAGCTGCAGATGATGAGAATTACAGAGTGCCCTCTGAGTTCATGGTTTGATTCTGGTTTCACTTCATTATTGTTTTTAAATAAATGGTAACTTGGCACAACTGGGCTGTGAACAGATCTCAAAGAGGGTTCTAAAGCTATGGAATAGCCGCAAGCTAAATGTGATGACTTGGTATCTGCTTGTTACTCCTCAGAAATACTGCACTGCGTGTATGCCCTCATTGCGGGACTTCATTTTCATACTTGTCTGTCCTTCCTCGTGCCCTCTGCTTTTAAAGGGTTTATATACTGAAAAACTGCTGTGGCCTTTTATGACTGTACATAAAGTAGAATAAAATAATAAAATACTTGATAGCTTTTTTTAAGTGATGAATGCATTAAGATAATGTTGTATTGTCATTTGTGCTTTTTCAGGGTGTTGTTTGAGACCTTGAAATACGCTTAAAATATTGGCTCCTTAAAGGTAATTTTCACCACTTTGCCACAGGCCCAACATGTCAGCAGTAACTCAGCAGAACTTACTCTGCAGATGGCAGATTCTTTTGTGATTATTTTAGTAACGTACTTCTCCAGTCTCTCACAGAAATGAAGGGCAGAGCCCGAGCGTGAGAAATGACCATATCTGCATTGAAAACTGGCTGGAATTTAGGGCTTTACTTAGGGTTTTATCCCCAGTAGGTTTGTGCTTTTGTTGTGGTTGTTATTATTACTATGATTTTGGGTTTTCAAGACAGGTCATGCTGTATATATAGTCCAAGCTGGCCTTGAGTTCTCGTTTAGCCCAGGCTGGCAGTGAGCTTGCGATCCTCTTGTGTCGTGCTCCTGAGTGCTGGGGTTACAGGCTGCACCACCGTGCTCGGCTGTGCTTTTATTCTTTATAGACTGGTATAAGCTCAGTAGTTTTTATATGGGAGAAGAATAAGGCAATGAAAGTATTTTCTTCTGATGAACACAGCTCCTCTAATTTTATAATCTAGTTACTTCAAGAATAGTACTAGTAGTACCTCACATTTAGGTGTTTGCCGTGTCAGACCCTGTGTTTAGTTTGGAATTATTTTATTTAATTATCATGACAGCACTATTAAGTAGGTTTTACAAGGTTAGAATCTGGAATTCCAGTTGGGAGTGATGGCACACACCTGTGATCCCAGTAGGCTGAGGCAGGAGGATCACAAGTTGGAGCCCAGCCTGGACAAATTAGTGATTTAGTAGGACCCTGTCTTAAAAATAAAAAAGGGCCAGGGATGTAGCTCATTGTGAAGAATCTGGAATTTTGAAGATAATTAAGGGATTGCTGACAGGGGTCCTTGGTGCTGACCTGTAGTCCCAGCTAGGGAGGCTAAGGTAAGTTTTAGGCCAGTGAGATTCTGTATTGAAGCAGAACTTTGTAAAAGGCTGGGACACAGCTCAGTACCCCTGGGTTCAGCACCTGGTATTGCTGAAACCAAACCACACCAAACCAGTTGCGGTGGTCTGTATAAAACATGTTGAAGCACTGGACAGAAGCTGTGATGTGGGGGTGGAGGTGAGGAGCTGGGCGCAGAGAAAAGATATGATGGAAGGGTTGGTCAGAGCTTATAACTGGCCAGAAAAGGGTACTGGCAAAGCATGCTGGGTAAGTAGGAGTTTTGGTTTGGGGGCTCTCTGGCTGGATCGACTGATGGGCATACCCAGGAATGAGATGGGGAGGATCTGTGGAAAGCGAGAGCTAGGTTTGTGTCAGGGTTTTGGGGTGGGCGGCGGTGTGGCCGGGGCTGGAACCTCACGCACGCTGCCCGCACTCCACGAGCTGTGTCTCAGCCCCATTTCTGTAGGGACTCCACCTCCAAGGGCAGGTAGCACGCCTGCTGTACTGTGAGATAGATTGGCTCAGGGTTTGACAGAGGTTTGGACGGAGCAGATGCGTTTATCAGTGTAGTTAGTGGAAGCTTCCGGATCTTCCATCTTGGGCGTGGAAAGGGATGACGCAGGAGAGGTGTAGAGGAACCGCACCCTTCCTGTGAGCACCTCGAGGAAGTGAGCCTGAGGAGGACTGAGCAAGGGCCAGCCGTCAGGGCAGTGGTAGAAAGGGCAGAATTGGGAAGGGAAGGGTGGTCGACAGCGCCCTGGTACAGTGGGAAACTGGCCGGAAGCCGGCAGTGGCAGGAGGGCAGCGTCTGGGTTATAGAGGCAACGGCAGCTGTGTTAGACCAGTGCCTGTGGCCAGGCTTCAGAAGAGGAGGGGTTCTCTAATTGTCGGTTACAGAAAAGTGTCTGTACGGTGGTTTTTTGTTTTGGGTTTTTCTTCCTTGTTTTGGAGACAGGGTCTCTCTGTAGTTCAGGCTAGTCCTGAACTCACTTTGTAGCCCAAACTGGCCTTGAACTTGCAGTGATCCTCCTGCCTCAGCCTCTTGAGGGCTGGGATTATAAAGATATGCCATCATGCCCGGCTTTTGATGGTTTTTGTTGTTTGTCCTTTATGAAAATGTCTAGCCTTACCTGTGTGGACACGATGGTTCTCTTTCACGAGAATTAGAAAAAGCAGTATTTTACCAGTTCATATGGTTCAAGAGAGAAACTGACCTATCTAGTAAGAGCATGACTGTTACAGTTAATAAGTACAGCAGACTGCAGTGATTAGTTTTGATTTGGTGGTACTAGGGATTGAATCCAGGGCTTTTACATTGAGGAACACCTCCTTTATATGAGAGGGGGATGTTAAATCACCCAGGCTGAGCTCGGACATGGTAATCCTCCTGTCTCAGCCTCCCGGAGTGCTGGGATTACCGGTGTGTATAACCGTGGTGGGCACTGTAGTGATACTTTAATTGCTTTTGCTTGCTTTGCTGCCCAGTGAGGGATTCGTTGCCCTGGATGGAAACACGGCCGTATTGTAGTCCGGCCACAGTTCACCTAAGGTTAAGACTGCTGAGTGGATCGCTGAGATAGTGACTGCAGACATAAACCTTCCATCTTTTTCAGGCTCCTGAGCCTTCTGGCAGGAAAAAGCAACAACAGAAGAGGAAAGAGTTCTTTATTTACCCTCCCCTGCCAAAATAAAATACTGTGGACTATTCATGCAAGAGTGGTTGAAAATACCCACTTGTTAGTATTGCCTTTTCTTCCTACAGCTCACTCCCTCTGTCGTGTTGTGGTCACTGAAGTAGATACTTCCACTCCGGGTGTTTATTACGTGAGTGACTTTCCTTTGACCTTATAGACCATTCCTGCAGTCATCTTAACGACGGCTTTGCTGTGAGGTCAGGGCTTCAGTTGTAGCACTGTTCCAGACGCAAAGGAAGTTTGAGCGCCATTCTGTCTCAGGAGAGGCCTGAGGCCCAGTGGTCCTGGGTGCTGTTCCAGGCTGCGTAGTTGGATGTGAGTCTCTCTGAGGCAGCTGTTTGGAATGTGGAGCGGACCCTGGCAGTGTTTTCTCTCGGTCCATCATCAGACTCGGAAACACTGTCCTTCTTGAGGTCCAAGTGTGGGGGCTTTGGCCTAGAAGAACGTGTCTGTGGGTTCTCTGTCCCGTTCTGTTGTTACTCTTTGTGTATTTCAGCTAAAACAGTATTTTCCATTCATTCATTCGTTAGTAGAATGAGTGGAGTAGAAGATGGGTAGGAAATAAATGGAAAGGTAACAGTCATGCCTTACATCCTACCACACAGCTCAAGCAACCCAGAGCTGTGTTTGAGAGCAGGATAACAGCATAGTTGTACTCTATAAGATAAAAGATTGGGGATGCACTGTGAATATATCTAATAACTCAGTTTCTAGGTCTGTCACCTACAACTATCTGGGTAGAAATCTGCAAATTGGTCGTGGATTTATGTGGATGTATCTGCTTTGGGTAAGCTGTGGAGTTATTGTTGTTCAACAAATATTTAGCACTTTCTCGGCTCATCGTGCCAGAACAGTAGACCCTTAGAGCCATCCCACCTACGATCAGGGGACTTTCCTGGGCATTGTTGGAGACGGGAAGCTCATTGCATTTATTGAAAGAAAGCAAACTTTTTTGGGGTGGGGATGGGAGAGAATTTTAATACATTCAGCAAATCACATGAAAGGACAAGAACATACAGTTGACACAAGACAACTTTAAATCATAAACAAAATGTGAGGTAGACTGACTCGTGAAGTTCACCAAATTTTGGTTAAGAAAATTGTACAGTAATAAAATAACAGGTGCTCCCTTTCTAATTCACAAAAAGCAGTTGCATAAATTACAGCAGAAACAAATTCACTACAATAGTTCTCATTCTAACCTTTAGTTTACATTCAGTATTAACCTGTGTGAACTGTCATACACGCTGCGGTTCAGCGGGTCTCTAGGCGAATTACTGTGCAGGCCTCGCAAATCCATTGGCCCCACACTAGGGTCTAAAGGGTAGGAAAGCCCAACACCGAACACACCGAGACACAGATTAACAGATCATGGCGTCCTGTGCCTGTGCAATTTTATCCTTCAAGAGGACTTAACATTCTCTAAAGGAGGACACTGATGAAGTGATTTTAGAAGGTCCAAACCACAGCAAGACAGGGCTTGGAGAGAACAGGCAGGTCAGTGCAGATTTCTCCATTACTGGGGTGACGGCCTTTGGCTCGCTTCTGACATTTGTCTTCCACAGGGTTGGGTGGTACTTAGGAGCTCATGACGGTTGGAACTTGCAGAGTGCAGCCCTAACTAACACGGAGTACTGGCATCTAAAGTAACTTTAAGAAGCGTCCTTTAGACTGTGAAGTTGTAAAGCCCAAGGAAACTCTGGAGAGGCCATCTGCCCCAGGTACATTGTTTTAAAATTACTTCAAGTACTTTATCTTCTCTACATAGGAAATGTTGTGGGAATATTGCACAAACAGTGGAACTGTGATATCACCTGTATCAGGCCTTTTTAAAGAAACAGAACATGTGAAATACACTCATACCTAAACCCAGCTGTTCAGAATGTACCTCTTGGCCAAAAATTGAGCTGTACTAAAATGGAGTAGTTTTTAAAGCATATGTAAGGCAGATCCTCTTTGAAGGACAATTAAAAAATAGGGTTAAAAAGAATTGTTCATTTCAAAATACATTTAAAGCATCATAAGTAGCTATATTAAAACCAAGAGATCTGCAGTCTATTTTGTCTTAATACATTCCATCTTTTCACTAGCTGTAAACTCGTTATTACAAGATAATAAAGCTGGTCAGTTAATACTATTTGTTCTCAGCAAATGCAGGCTTTGTAGGGCCTCTCAGTAGTTTCACAAGAGAGATTCAAGTATGGCCATTTTAAGTGGGGATAAAGTGATACAAACGGGCTAATGGGAAAAATCTCAGATTGTTTAAGAACAAGAACCAGAGTGGTACAAGTGTAAACTTCCAATTGAATGTTTCAGAATGCTTTCTAGAAATCTGGTTTTGATTAAAACATTTGATGAGAAAGCCATAGAAAACTTACGCCTCCTGTTGTCGATACTGGTTAGGTATCACCGGCTGGTGAGAGTCAAGAAGACTTCCTAGATGTTCCTTAACCCTCACCAGAAGGTCAGCGGTAGAATTCCCAGGTCTCTTCTGTGGCGGTATCTCCCACTGCAGCACTTCGTGGTGTCCACGTAAGGGAGGCAGCTAATGCTGTTTGACTTGTGAAGGAAGCTCTGCCTGAGTGCCTGACAGAAACGACTTCGCTCCAGCCCCCGGGACCTCGGCCTGGCATTTAGGTTTGCTGGTGCCGGCTGTTCACTTCCAGCCACGCCGGGGCGTGTGCAGGTTAACAGAGTGTCTGAACTGGCCCGGCGCTAGTGCCTAATCGGGTTCTGCACAAGGTGAATCGCGGTGGCGTGGCATGCTTAGAGACTGGGAAGAGTTTTAAGGAAGGGGGAAAAGCAAAGGAAGTAAGCCCGGAGAAGCTTCATTTGCATACGATGCCTGCTCTGCATTTACTGATTTGTTTGTTCAGTTTAAATAGTAAACTTTTAACTCCTGTGGAAATTTTGCCAAGTTTCAATACATACAAGATTATAAATTTTAAACTAACACTGCACAGAAAGACAAGGCTACTTCTTTTTTTAAATACAAGTATCTTCTACATTCTATCGTATCAGACCCCTGAGTAATGCTGTACCAAAGTACAGATCTGAAGAGAGACTGAGGGCTTAGGCCTCAGGCGTCAGTCTTCAGTTCATTCCACACCAGCGGTGTGGCTCTCATGTGACACATTCAAGCTAGCGAATGCTGACCGTTCCCTAACGTAGTGTAGAAAACCCACGCAGACTCCCGGCTCTCCACGCGGGTCTCCTCCGCCCCCACGGGCAGGCCGTGTCCTCGCCGAGCCACGGTCTGTGGTGGAGTTCCCCTGAACCGAAGGCCCTGGAGTCGGACCTGACGGACCGGGACGTCCCCAAAGACCTGGGACGCATTGGGGAGTTCTTTGGAGAGTAGAAATACGTTGCACTTTGCTCCACAGTGATTGTACTTTAAAGGAAATAATCCCCAGTGGCTTCTGCCCCGCCCCACCTTGCCGTCCCTTTGCTGGTTGGTCTCCGCGAGGCTCACACGTGGCGTCCGGTGAGGAAGTAGAGAGGCTTGTCCTCACTGCTGTTGGCGGTTTGGAACTCGTCCCGGAGGCGGAACTGCCATTCGTCCTCCAGCTCCAAGCGGACGATGGTTTGGCGTAAGGAGCTTCTGTCTTGGCAGATGACACACAGGGTAGCACCTTCCGGAAAGAGGCAGAGTGTGTCTTAGGTGCGGGGCTCAATGCGGGGCCCTGACCTAGCTCCTCTCTCAGACTCAGTCTCAGGCCAGCACCTCTGAGGAGCCGCTGCTTAGGTAAGTAACCTATCAGAATTGTTCTGAGTGAGTAGTTCTACAACTTCAAGGGTTTCAGAGAGAGTGCCGTGAGAAATCTCAACCGCAGCGCCCCTTGCCCGTAGGAACCAGTGGTTTCACGTGTCCTAGGACTGCATCCCTTACGCCGCTCCCTGGGATGGGCAGCCGTGTGGCTGGAGGGCCCGTCTGGGCCACGTAGCGCGGTTGGCAGCACCCTCACGTGACTGCCCGTGCCATCCCGACATTGCTGTTGCGCGCCCCCGACAGCTCTTCCCACCACCCGTGGAAACTCAGCCTTCACTGCCCTCACAGGTCAGTGGAAGAATCCTTTCACGATTCTTTGGGATGTTTCATCTGCAGTTTGTTCTGAGGTAAATTTAGCTTTTTGTATGATACGTATCTGTCGAAATAACACTGGTGTCTATTCCAGGATCGTAACTTAAGGGTTGATGTGTGGGGATACAGTTACACATATTTCCTGGATTTCTGCCCCAGGCAGGACATTATTGCATCCACATTACCACAGCAGGGCTACGCTGGTAATACACATGTACAGGTGGACTCAGTAACCTGATTTGCAAAAACTCATTTAACATGGCCTCAAATCTGCATGTAACGTAACAGTGGCTGCATGTAACATACATGCACCTGCATGTAACATAACAGTGGCTTAGGCTGGGTGTGGTGACACACGCCTGTAATCTCAGCACTTGGAGGCTGAGACGGGAGGACTGCTTCGAGTTCGAGGCTAGCCGGAGCTACAAAGTTCAAGGCCAGCCTGAACTTCGTAGTGAAACCCTGTTGCAAAAAGACCAAAAAAACCCATAAAAGAGACTTGACTCCCCCCTGCCCCTCTAATTATGGAGGTCAGTGGCCTTGGTTTAAAACTAAGGTATCTGGATTATTGGCGAAAGTCAGTATTAAAGGACTGCTTTTTGTGAGGTGTTTCAACTGTGAACTTTTTCTAGTGGGAACTAGTAATGTTGATAATTTCTAGTGGGAACTAGTAATGTAAGATACTAAATTTAGTTTACCTTTTAGAAACTTAAATTTCTTAAGAAGATCAGCACCTACAAAAGAGTCACAGAGGTACAAGAGAAGTCCACTGAAGAACACCCCTTCGCAGCTGACGTTGCTGGAGTGTGGTCTGGAGCTGACGTAGCATATGGCCACCTGCGGGCAGCGAGCAGAGACAGTGCGGCGTGAGACGGGCGCGCGGCCGAGCCCTGCCTTCCCGTGCCAGGGCACAGGCCGCGCCGCCCCCTGCTCCGCGAGCAGCGTGGTGGCCGTTTAAGCTTCGCATCTCTTTGGCCGTACTGTGCCCAGTTTTAACTTGAGAGTGCCATGTAGTGTTCACAGGAAAGAACTGCTGTGACAGATTAATACTGAGAAGCAGCCCCTCCGTCTGCGAGGGTAGCATGTAAGGAAAACAACCCTCCCTTTAAGAACACATATTTATGAAGGATTAAGTAGAGTATCTTACTGATGAGAATAAAATACGTGTCATCAGCTTGTCATCTAGCTAGATCTAAACTCCCGTTGGTGGAAGCTTAGAGCAGCGTGGGTTTAAGCTCGCAGCTCTGTGCGGCCTCGGCACGGGAGGTACGCGACGCGAGCCGCGCGGTGAGGCGGAAGTGGGACCGAGCGGGGTGGCGGCCCAGCCAGGCGGCTGGCCGGGGCGCCCTGGGCGGGGTCCTTCACTTGCCGGTGCCTGAGTTGCTGTCTACGGAGGTCACAGTGGGACCTCTTTTGTAGGTCTGTGTGGGAGTTAAGTGGTTGGTGGAGACCTCAGCGCTCGGTAAACGGCAGCGGCTGCTGGGAGCGGGACTGTGTGGTCTGAACTGAGCCCTTACTCGGGGGTCGTGGCGTGGGGAGCCCTGGCTTACAGGTCTGGTCACACAGGCACCGTGAGGACTGCACTACCTCACGTGGTTTTTAGCTATGAAGAGCGACAGTTAGTGGCCCAGCTCACAGCACAGATGGCCGAAACGTCGTGAGTTGAATACAGTTGGACTTGGCGTGGTAAGGGGCGTGTGTACAGACCCGTGTGTCGGTGCACACCAAGTGAAAAGCCGAGAAGATGGCACACAGCCATGTTCTGTTCCTGTTACTGGTGCTTTTACTTTCTTCTTTACACCATTGTCTTGTTTGCAAAGATCCAGGCCTGGTGTGGTGGCGCATGCCCATCATCCCAGCACCCAGGAGGCTGAGACAGGAAGTTCCCTGAGAGCTTGAGGCCAGCCTAGACTACACAGTGAGTGTAAGCCCAGCCTGAACTACTACATAGCGAGGTGTGTCTCAGAAAAAAATTCAGTGATTGTAAGGAGGACATATTACATTAATGAAGATAATATGGGTGAAGCACTAAGAAATAATCTCAAAAGAAAGCTTAATGACAGAAGTCTGGATGTTCAAGTAACAAAAACCTGCTGGCCGGAGAGGCGCACGCCTGTAATCCCAGCACTCATGAGGCTGAGGCAGGAGGATCCTTGCGAGTTCAAGACCAGCCTGGGCCACAAAGTGAGCTCAAGGCCAGCCTGAACTGCATAGCGAGACCTTGTCTCAAAAAGATACATACATACATACATACATGACCTAAAAAGGGTGAACTTGAGAAGTTTAGAGGTGGGAAGTGGAGGAGTGCCAGCTACCCCAGAAAAGCTCGAGCTCTGTGGGCAGGAGTGCCACGCACCAGGACAGCCCCGAGGCCCCAGGACAGGGGACCCCGAGTGGCTGCCACCGAGGTCATCGGGCTGGTGTCTCGGGCGCTAATGGTGCGCGGTTGCTGCACACTTGGTACAGTGAGAGGGCCGCGTGGGTCGGTCACTGTCCCCGCTTGTGCGAGCCTTTCCAGAGCACGTCACAGGCCCCCAAGAAGTCACGGACTTTTCAACGCAAGCTAACTATGGGAAGAAATAGGTGAACGTCGGCGCACAGTGCCGGCCGCTGCCTTTACCTCCTGCCCGACGTTAAGGTAGCAGTCGATGGCCAGCACGGGGCTCTTGAAGTTGTAGATGGCTTTGGGGAAGAGCTTGTAGGCAGCGTGCTGCAGGAACTTCTCCAGGAGGAACTGGGCCGGGGCTGCCAGGAGCGTGTGCTCGCTGTCGGGGGCGCACACGTACTGGAGGGGCAGGATGGGAGCCGCGCTCTCGGACGCCTGCAACGAGCCAGCCGAGACAGGCATGGGGGAGCAGCCGCGTGTGCGGCCCGGAGGCGCTGGGCGGCATCCCGGCAGGCTCCCAAGACGCGGTGCCTGAGGCCGCAGACAGGCTGGCCCCATGCCAGCTGTTCCCGCACACGCAGTTCATAAATTAGGTGCGGTAAGAGACACGGCACAGCGTAGCAGTTAGTGAGAGGGGGCTCCCCAGGGTCGAGACTGAGTATCTTCAGGCTCGGGTTGACTTTGGATAATTAGAATCGCAAATAAGGGGAACTGCTGGGTTAGTGACAGCACGGTGATAAACCATGTTCGAGTGTGTGCCATTCACTTTTGGTCCTGCATTTCCCTCCTTTGGCAATAAATGATACCGTAGTATGTAAGTTACACCTATAGCGGGCAAGAGAAAGTGGGACATAGGCTTTTTGGAAAGTAAGGCCCAACAGGAAGTCCTCGACAGTGCCGGTGTGTATGGGTTGGTTCCTCTCCCATCCCAGCCCCCTAGCCCCAAACGTAGAGGTTCCTAAGCGCCCCTGAGTAGTCCTTGCTGCAGTGAGTGACCGGATGTCAGGCCGTCTCCGGCCCATCGAATTCTCTGTACCGGGTTTGGTCTGTGTTATTACTATCTTTAAAAACACGTGGGAAGGGCCCAACAAGCATTTCCAAGTCACATTTTTCTCAGGCATTCTATAAGGAGTACTGGTGTAAAGTATGCCGTCCCAACCGAGCTCCGACGGAGCGGTGGAAGCTGTCTGCAGGAAGTTTCACTGGTGTTGGTTGCGCTGTGGTTCTAGGTGAGTTCTTGGTACCAGAAATGAAACTGCATAGTTGACATTGAGACTGTAACCCAGCTACTGAGAGGGCGGAGGCAGGAGGGTCACAAGTCTAAGGCCAGCTTGGACAGCTTAGAGACATCCTATCTTAAATAAAAACGAAATACAATTTAAAAGGGCTGAGGTGTAGCCTCGTGGCAGAGCACAGGCATAGCATTCACAGCCTGGATGCCCCTCCGAAGGCCAGGACCTCCTTGGGTTACTTCTCTTTTTAGTGGGAGTTGCATACTGCCTGTATCTAGAACAGAGATTCAGTATTCATAAGGAATTTCTGACTTCCACAAGCCGAAGCTGCTCATGGGTCTCTAAGAGCTGAAAACTGAGAGCTATTTTTCCATTCTGAAGGCCGCACTCTGCAGCCCCCCTGCAGCTGTCGCCATGCACCAAGTAAATAATTAAATTATACCATAAGCACTTCGGAGATTGTTTTGGTTACCAAGACAGCAAAAGCCACAGCCTATGAATGTTCAGAGAAAAAAAAAAATTGGCTGCAAGGCTAAGTTTTACCATAAAATTCAGCACCGCTCTACCGTGCTGAAAAAATACATATAAATGAAAAAGATGATCAAGGTGGATGAAAAGCGAACACCTCGAGAAAGATCCATGAAGAGACTGCCGGGAGCAGGACCTACCCCTCTGCTGGGCTGAGGAAGAGTCGGAGCAGAAACGCTTCCCAGCTTTCCAGTCCGACTGAACAAAAACAAAAAGAGAAGGCGGAGAATGCGAAGCCCTCTTCCCAAAGGTAGTGCCCAGGGAGAGACAACTGTTAACAGGAGCAAGGAAAAGGAAGGCACAGAAGAGACGGTAACTAGAGACTAGAGGTGGCTTCCTAAGCAAGCCACCTCAGGCGGAAAGGTTCGTTCGGCCAAAGGGCCTTGGTCTCCAGAAGACCGTGGAACACGTCCTGAACTGAACGGAAGCCACCTTCGCCCTCCCTGACTTGGTGCAGCGTTCCCCACTACCCTTTGGATGTTGGTACCAAGGCTGCTGTCCCGGGGGGCTGAGCGAGGAGCCTTGGGGAGCAGGCCGGGTGTCTTCCTGCGCAAGTGCGTCCTCGCGGTTCGCACAAGTCATTCCTTACAATCCCTGCAGACTACAGGCCAGTCAGGAAGACTACTGTTACTGTGAGGCTGCTACAGCACACAGCCTTGCGTCACTGCAGACATCACTGCAGGCATCACGCGAGCCATAAATCTGTGAAAACATTAAAATGGCCCAGTTCTAAGAGAAAAACACTGCACCTATTTTGAACGGTGGACTCAGCTCGCAAGACATACCACGACCTTTGGTTTGATGATGAAGTCCCTCTGCCCGCCGACCTGCACGTGCTTCTTCATGAGACTGAAGTTGTTGAAGCGGCAGATGAGCAGGCCGCTGCTGTTGGTTCTCAGGTTAAAGTCGACATCTTCGCAGAAATACCTAAATGACAACCACAGCGATGGGAGCGCTGCCTGCCACCGCCCGGCAGCTGTGCACAGGGGTCTGGCGGTGGCTAGGAGAGAGCCCCAGGAAGTGGGCCTGGCCCTGGTGGAGCTGGCCCTCTGCACGGACATGTCGGACAACGCCCACGATAGCGGTGTAGTCACTGATGGAAGCGAAAGGGTCGCAGGTGTCCTGCGGGGAACTGGCACTGTGTGCCCTTGTGCTGGGGCAGGAGCGCCCCGGGCCCGGTCCAGGATTCTGGCTGCGCTCAGGGCAGTGCGCCTACCACACCGAACACGTGCAAGTGGAGGCGGCGGCAGCCAGGTTAGACGGGGCCCAAGAGGGGCTTCTTGGTCCCACCCGGCATTGCTGCTCGGCGCGCGCAGACGTGCCTGGCAGAAGGACACAGCCAGCCTGCTCACCCCATCTGCCTTTTTTCGACAGGGTCTTGGCCTCTGGGGCTTACATGTAGGGAAAGTGATTTCCTTGAATTCTCAAGGTGAATGAGGGCTTAATCTGGCTTGACTGTGAGTCCACACAGACCTGTGTCAATTCAGCCGTATTTGTGTCTGTTTTAGTTTCTGTTGAATAGCAAGGCTCGTGTGTCTTTTCTAAGGATTTCACATCGTCGCACCTATTAGTGCCTAAGTGGTGGTGAGCCTACGGCACGCGTGCCATGCCCGGCTGTTTATTCGCACTGAAAGCTCTGAAAGGTTCGCCATCACTGGCCTAGGCAGTCTGGGGGTGCTTAGGCCCTAAGACACGCAGAGGAATAAAAGCACCTCCGAGGTTGGAGCTGGGCCTCGAGCACCGGGCCCTCCCGGAGAGCCTCCCTGGGTGCCCGGCCTACCTGTTGAAGTCGTACTGCACGTTCTGAGTCAAGTCGATGTTGAGGAGAATGAAGTCGTGCACGTGGCACCTAGAGAAAGGGGCCTTCAGGCTCTGCGGTGTCAGCTTGCTGCTCCACTTCTGTATGCCCAGGATCGCGTAGTGGACGATTTTCGGCGTGGATTCAATGTGCTGCAGGACGCTCTTCAAGGACACGTTCTTACTGGAAACCCCCGCTTCCACAGACTGGCTGTGAGAGGTAAAGGCGAGATGGGCACGGATGACGGGCCGGCACTGCAGGCTGTCCTCCCGCTGGACAGACCCAGCAGCTGCTGGGCGTCACGCGAACCTGGCCGAGAGGGCTGTTAAGCTCTGTGCCCGGCAGCCCTGCGCTGGCCACCACAGCTGCCTGCGCTGTGGGGCTTCTCACTCGCAGGCAGAGAGAAATCCAGTGTTTAAGAAAACAGTGCCCTGCAGTTACCGAAGAGGCAGCCGGCGTGGACGCCACGAAAGGATGCGTCCCTGTGCTGTTCACAGGAAAGGCATACGTGAAAACGTCCCTGGCTCCAAATCCATGGCAGAAATAAGGACACAAAATGTCTGCCTGGAGGGGCCCAGGGTCACCTGCACAGTGCTTTTAGGCAGGGAGGACACTAAGTATTAGCGCTATGTACTGTGCGGGACTTCGCATCGTTTAGCCTTTGCCGGTCTTCAAGAACCCCTGACCGCCAGCCCTGGGGTTGTGACGCCCGCAGTGCCCCGGGGAGGGCAGCACTGCTCCAGGAGGAGAACTGCGGTTTCGGCCCAGCCGCAACTTTACAGGTAATGGGCTCAGCAGAGGTGAAACCACTTGCTTCACCCACAGTTAACCGCAGCGCGGGGACGAAGGCCGGGCGTTTCGATGCAGGGGCAGCAGTCTACAGAGGGATCCTGGTGTCGCCAGCGTCTCTAACCCACGCGCGCTGAGACGCAGGAGGCCCGCGCCTCTCAGCAGGAAGACTCGAGGCCCCGCAAGGCTGCTGGGGAGCCGCGCTGCCGCTCGGAAGGGTCGCTACCTGGTCTGCTCCTGGACGCTGTGAATGTTCCACAGGACACAGGAGTCGTCCATCACCACGATGAAAGGCCACACGCACTGGCGCTTGACTCCCAGCTCCTCTAGGCGGTTCCTCTCCAGCTCTAGGTTGTGATACGACAGCTCCTTAATGAGGAACCTGGCAGCACCTGGAAGGCAGCACGACCACGGCTACACATCCTCCCTTCGCCCAGCGGGCGGCGCGCGGGGGGCGCGGCCGGTGTGCAGAGTGTGAGGCACCCGGAGGCCCGCCTGTCCGTCCCCAGAGTCACCCAGTCCGGTGAGGGGCAGTGCAAGCATGGTCTCCCCGGGAGGGTAGACCATAGGAGCCGCTGTTGCTAGTAGTCCCTAAAGCGCCACAGGAAGCTCTCCGCCTTGGAAGCGGCCACCCTCGGGCCCTGCGCCAGGGCGCCGGCAGAGCTGCGGGGAGTGGGAAGGCCCCTTCCGCTGACCCCGCTTGAGGCACCGTTAGGGTACAGGGGGCAGCATCTCTGAAAAAACCCCGCCTCCTCGCCTTAGAGCTGCCTTTTGCCAGAGAGAATTATGAGACATGAGAAAAGATAGAAACTGCAGTCCTGATTCCACCGCTCTCTAGCCCAGGGGCCCTGCACAAGTCTGCTCCCTGAGTCTCGGACCCTACTGAGAAGGTGGTGACGGTGTCTCCGGGTCGTGTGATGCTCAAGAGAGCACCCGAAGGGTCGGGGCAGTGAGTGTTCGCCATGATCTAGAGAGTCGCTGGGGAATGGCCACGTCCGATGAGTGGGCTGGCTACCCTGAAGTGAGAGCTGGGGATGATAATGCAGTGAAGAGCCTGAAATACGCTGTTCAGTTTATAGAGCGGCCCGACACTGCCTAATGAGATCCAGTGTAATGCTGGGATGGAGGAAAAGCCACCTTTCAAGAGCCAGCGTTGGGCAGTGCACCTGCCTAACGGTGTAAAGGCCATGTGTGAAACACAGCTACCAAGTGGCAGTCAGGGCGAAAGTGTCCCCTAAGGTCAAGAACGAGACAGGGATGCCCACTTGTACCACTTCCCTCGACACACAGTACTGGAAGTACTGCAAGAAGAGTTATGCAAGAACAAGTCATCTCAGCTGGACAGGAAGATACAAAACGATTTCCGTTCCCAGGCACTATACCTTACATGGAAAAACCAGTAAAAATTCCACAAAAAACCCTGTTAGAAATAAATGAACTCAGACAAAAAAAAATCACCAAAAATTAATTACATTTTTATAAACCAAAAATGAGCAGCCTACCAAAATAGTTTAATCCTAGCCAGGCATGGCGGCACACACCTGTAATTCCCGCACCCTAAGCTGGGGCAGGAGGTCACAAATGCAGCCCCAGTCTGGATGACTTTGTAGAAACACACACTCAGAGCCCGGAAATCAACCCGCTCGTGATGGTCAGATGAGCTTTGATAAGGGGGCCACGGCCACTCACTGGGGAAAGGACTGTCGGACAAACGGTGCTGCAAAAACGGGACGCCCAGTCCAGAAGAATGGACTGCGCGCTGACTGCACACTATATGCAGGAACGAATGAAAATGGGATCAGAGTCCAAGCTGAAAAGCTGGAGCTCGAAGACCTCTAGAAGAAGGCATAGGAGGCTTTGTGACATGGAATTTGGCAGTAGTCTCTTACGTATAAGATACCTGAAACAGCTGAGGAGATGGCTCAGTGGCCTGGCAAGTGTGAGGCTGTGAATTTATTTCCCGGTACCAAAAAAAAAAAAAATCTATGTCTGTATATAGATATCTATATATTTATATCTGTCTATCTTATCTATCTTTAAAACACAGATACCAAAAGAACGGACAAACTGGATTTCATCAAAGAACTTCCGTGTATCAGTGGACAAAGAGTGGAAGGGCAGTCTGTGACATGGGTGAGCATAGGTATTTACAAATAATGCATCCCAGCGGGAGTTTCTGTCCAACCAAAAACCTTATCCAACTGAAACAATGGGCGAAGGACTGAGACAGCATTTGCTGCAGTGGCACAGGTGGCCGGCAGGCACACAAAGTGAAACGCTGCGGCCGGGGATATAGCTCAGTGGTGCAAGCGCCTGCCTGGCAAGCACGAGGTCGTGAGTTCGATTCCCAGGACCAAAAAAAAAAAAAAAGCAGCACTGTCTCAGGCGCCCACCGTGATGGGGGAAAGCTCACGAGGGCGCCCCGGCCCAGCCGCAGCTCTCCAAGCTCTGGTGCATGCTACAGCACCTGCTGGGTGGCTCAGCTCTGAACCCCCAGGGGGCACAGGAAAGGCTCCTTCCAGGCGCGGTCACGGTGCCCTGCGGTGAGGACGACTCCCGCTCGCTAGCACGTCCCCTGCCTCGCCAGTGCGCAGCCCCGGGACGGCTGCGACTACCCTGGGAAGACTCCTAGGCCCTGCCCAGGGGCGCCCCAGACCAGTGACTCTGAGGAGAGACGACGGGCACCTGGCAGGAGGCTCTGCAGAGGCCGGGACCTCCGGAAGCTTCCTGCCCGCGAGTGGAGCGCTGGTGTTTTCCGTTCCGTACCCGCCCCCCGGCCCGGGAGCCCCTTACCCACGCCTGCGTTATTGAACATGCCGGGGAGCACCAGCATGATGTGGTTGGGCCAGTACTTGCGGTACAGCGGCATCTCATATTCTTTGACCACCAGCAGGTGGAGGTGGCTGATGCCCTCCATGGCGTGGAAAAGGTTTAGGAGTCCGTGCTCGTGGCGACCACTGGAAGGAGTGAAAATAGGGCTCTTGACTGCATTCAAATTCTGCTGAAAAGGAAGCAAAACGATAGAGCAAAAGGGGGATAAAACCCTGAGAGGCGAGCGGCTGAGAGAGCCGGACCCCGTCCTGCGGCCGGCGTCCTCGCCGCCTCACCCACCTTGTCCGAAACCAGGGGCAGCCGCATGCTCTCCAGGTGTCTGCCCTGCTTGCTGAAGACGAAGTGACTCTCTTTGGACTTGGGGATGATGAAGTAGAGCTGGACCTCCTCTCCCAGCATGGAGGAGGAAAACGTGAAGGCATGAAGGGTGGAGTCCGACATCTGCGTGAGGAGTCGGGGAGGTGAGCTCCTTCCCGGCCCCTGCCCGGGTACTCCTCAGGGTTCTGAGAGCAGCGAGGGGCACCGCTTGGCAGTGCCTCCCGCACACACTTGTGCCTCAGCAGCTGCCGCTGAGCGGAGCGCCAGGTCCCTCGCCCTACCCGGGATGCAGAAGCACTAGGCTGGCACTGCCCACAACTGCTGGCCAGGCCCGAGGAGGCCGCGCACCCCATGGACACACTCGAGCCCCAGTCATGGCCGCGGGATGGTCAGCTTCTGAGAGGACAGGTCTGGCACCACTGAGAGGCTTTGGGGCCCCGCTTTCTGGGCTGTGTCGGAGCCCGAAGGCTTCCTAACATCATTTAGGCCAGGGCCTGTCTCCCCTGAAGCTAAACCTATTTTTAATAGCTTTTTTTTGGCGGTGGGGGCGGTGGGGGAACCAGGAATTGAACTCATGACCTTGCACTTACCAGGCAGGCACTGTGCCTCTGAGCTGTATCCCCGGCCCTAACCTATTTTTGCAGTTGCTGGAAAGTTCGCTTGCGGTCCCTAACTAGTCTCTGAGTAAGGACGTGATAGGTCTTTGCAAGGCAGACAATATGGTATTTGGCTTCATGAAAGGATAACACCAGTTTTGCTTTGTACTGGGGATCACACCCAGGGTCTCATGCCTGCTAGGATAGAACTCTACCACTCAGCCACAGCTCCAGCCCCAGGATAATAGCAATTTTATCAGCTTTCCCAGTAGTTTTAATTCAGATACTGGATCTGGATTTCATAGAAAAGCAAGCGTTATTCTTCCTTAATTCTAGTTTTGCCTCAGAAATGTGGAAATTTTCTGTAATCACATAGAAACTATAAATGAGGTTTTTAGTCTAGAAATTTTCTAAAACCTATGATTTCTAGGCCTAGACTGGAATCATAAATAACTTTGAGCTGATTGCCAAGTAGCCCACCATGAAAACAAATGTGATACAAAAGATAATGCATGTGCTACTCCTCTGTGTGTCCTTCCACGCCCTGCTGTACGCATGTGTGGTGGTGCTCAGGGTGAGCAAGGCCTTCCTACCAAGCTACCCCCTCAGCCCTTGTTATTTCCAACAGGGTCTCACTAAGTTGCCTAGGCTGGGTTGGAACTTGCGATCCTCCTGCCTCTGCTTCCAGGTGTGCACCACTGCCCCCAGCTCCACCTGTATCTCCGGAGGCAGCAGGGAAGAGTGAGGCCCTGGTCCTGCGGGGCAGGAGCAGGTTCAGGGAGTCTGCTCTGCAAGACCTGGCAGAACCAAGGGTTGTTTCCAGGTGCTCAGGGCCAAGACAACATTCGAGATGAATCTGGGGAAGGTGGCACGGAACTTGGGCTGGATAGCACGCCCTCTTGTCGTGGCTGCCTCGCCCTCCTCTGTGCTTATGGGTGGACAGCGCGATCGAGGGGGTCCTGGGGCGGGGTGGGGCCCCCTCACAGCCCGGCTCCGACCCCCTGCACCAACACGCCGCAGCGCCAGTGCCGCGTGGCCCCCTCAGCTCTTGCTGCGGATGTCGCCGGCCCAGCAGGAGGAGAATGAAGATGGGACGGGCCGTGCACGCGCGGGGTGGCCCGGGCAGCTCCAGACCCCCCAGCGCCTGGGCCTCTACGGAGGCGGAGCGCCGCCTCGCCCTGAGACCCGCCCCCAGAGCCCGGGGCGGAGGGTGGCACCTGGGGGGCGGCGGCGAACTCCATGTACTGGTGGCACTGCTCGCAGTGGTGGAAGGTGTTGTGGGCCGCGTACTGGGTCAGCATCATGGACACGGTGTCCCGCTTCCGCGGCTCCTCGCTCCTCCCGTCCCTCGGTACTTCTGTGTGGCGGGCGGGGCGGAAACCGTTCGTCCCGGGGTCCCGCCAGGCCCAGAGCCCCCGCGCGCCGGAAGGGCCCCGCGCGCGCACCTCGCTTGACGCCCGCCAGCCGCTGCGTGTACACCAGGCTCATGCGGCGGAACTTGGGGTCGTGCACGCTGACGTCGAAGGGCATCTTGCCGAAGCTCTCCAGGTCTGGCCACGGCTCCCCCTCGGCCTGGCTCGAGCGGCCGCCCTCGCTGTGCTCTGGCCAAGAAGACGCGGGCGGAGGAGCTGAAGCTGTGCCGGGACCTGGGTCTCCAGAGCGCCACAGCCTCTGCCCCAGACGTCCTTCCGAGCTTAAGCTCCACGCTAACCCAGCGCGGGCGAACCCTGCAGCCTTGGGTGCCGTAAGCGGCCGCGGTGGCACGCGCGGTATACACCCCACACCACTGCTTTCAACTCCCCCGGTTTCAGCTACGGAGGTTCCAGAGGTTGATAGCCAAGAGGTTGGGGGGTGGGCACAGCCCCGTGCGTGCCGCACAGCTGAGCCCGGGGCCTGTGCCGCCGTGCTCAGGCCGGAGTCTGCAGGCCAGGCTCGGCCCGGGCTCAGGGCGCCCGGACGCGCGGGAGCTGGGGGCCCCGCGGCCTGGACGGGCTGCCCGCCTGCGGCTCCCTGCTCCCCACCTGTGGGCCCAGACGCATCCCCTCCACGCCGCGCTCTCCAAGTGGTAGGGACGTGCATCAAAGGGCTGAGACGGGCAGGCGGGTGGCGGGTGGCTAACAGCTGACATTACTCAGACACGCAAGGTGAACAGGCATTGTAAGCGGAAAGCGGCCGCGAGAGAAGTACACCTCGGAGAAAACCCCAAGCCAGGCCTTGGGCCCATGCTTGTAATCCTGGCATTCTGGGAGCGCTGGGGCAGATCTGCCAGTCTGAGCCCGGCCTGAGCAATTTAGTGAGACCCTGTCTCAAAACAGTAAGTCTGGGGTGTAGTAGAAAGCTCGCTTCCCAGTACTGCCAAAATCAATCAACAAGGCCAAGGATAGGAAGTGCGGTTCTTATCTAAGACAAATAATGTTTACAGCCCAAGTTGAAGTTCGCATTTCATTTAGAATTTGAAGTTTGTTTTAGTTTAAGAAGTTGTCACTGTGCCTCCCGAGCACCAGGACGGCGCTGGCGACTGACCGGGCCGAGGAAGACGAGGCGGGCGAGCGGAAGAGAACCCAAGCGAGAGGCCTGTGCCCTGGTGACCGCCCTGGCTCCGTTTCCCTTGGCTTTGGCCTGGTCCCAACCCCCTTCGAGGATCTGGAGTGTTCTGAGGCCAGCCCGGAGCGCTGGGTAACCCGAGGGGAGGTGGGGACACGGGTGTGGACGGGAAGGTGTGATCACGCGCGCGTGCGTGTGCAATCCAGGCTGTGCGCCGGAGGAACGCAGCCGCAGGCGCTGATTAAACGCGGGTGGCTTTCCCGCTCCTGCCCACACTACGCCAGTCCCCCGCCATCCGCAGCCGGCCAGCTGCTCAAGACAGCCGGACCGGGCAGCTTCTCGCCGCTGCCTGGCTGTGGAGGCGGCGGGCAGGGGCCGTGCCATCCTGGGGGCGAGAACACCCGTGCCCCCGCCCTGAC
>NW_004955402.1:10172370-10186399 GCF_000276665.1 Chinchilla lanigera | reverse complement strand
GGCTCGGCCTCCCGCGCGCCACCCCGCCGCTGCCCTGCCTAGTCCGCGCGCACCCAGGTCCCCCTCGACGACACGCGCTGCCCGGGCTCCACCGAAGGCCAGGAACGCCTGCCTCGGAGAGCATTTCGCACACCACAGCAGCTCTGTGCGTGGGGAGAAGGACGAGGAGGTGCCGGTCCCCAGCATCGCAAAGCCCGCGATGGAGAAGCCACTGGCCGCCCTCCCTCAGCCAGGTGCCCGGCTCCCCACGCCCCTCTGGAGGCGGCTAACGCTTCCCTTCTGCGCCTTGACACCTATCCCCCCAGTACTGGGGTCCGGTCAGGGGTCCTCTCAGCTACACCCTCGGCTCTTTTTTATTTTGCAGCAGTGTCTGGCTCAGTTACTATACTGCCCAGGCGGAGCTTGAACTTGCGATCCTCCTGCCTCTGCCCACGGGGTGCTGGGATTACAGGGGTGCACCGCCACGCCCAGCTGTGCCACTGGGCATTTAGTGAAGTCATTGCTCACTCATGGGAACACTATGCCAGGGGCCACGCCACTCACAGCTTCAGGCCATGTGCACGTATGACAGGCAGGGGGCCCAGGTGGAGGTGAGGGGCACGGGGACACTGCAGGCTGGGGTTGCTGAGATCGGCTTTCTAGGCGTGGCCTGTCACCAGGCTCTAAGTGGCCGTGTTTCTCAAGCACCCCGCCTCCAGGGTTGGGGTCTCTGAGGCCCTCTGGGGGGTCTCTGGGCTCAGCGCCCCCCCCTCCCTCCAGGAAAGGGGAGCCGAACACAGACCCGAGGTTCCCGTGAAGGCACTGCTGTTGCTCGGCGGCCGCTCCAGGTCAGCGAGCAGCTCGTCCGGGTCGGGGTCGGGGTTGGGGTCCGGGCCCGGGTCCGGGTCCGGGTCCGGGTCCAGGTCGGGATCGTGCTCGCTGGCTGGTGGCCTCTCGGGCTCCTTCCCGCTGAGGTCGAGCACAGCGGTGGGCCCCCGCAGGACCTCCTTGGAGACGTAGCAGCAGGCCAGGCCCACCTCCTGCTCCAGGGCAGTGCGAGTTAGGTAGCTCGAGTCGATTAAGCGGAGGTCACAGTACTTGAGGGACCTGCATGGAAACCCTGGTGTCCGTTACCTGCCGGGCTCAGCCTTTCCTGGGGCCGGGGCCGTGCGGGCTGTGGGCTCCAGGCCAGCTGTGCCCCCGACCTCCACTCCTCTGTGCCTCACTGCGGCCAGGAGAGCAGAGTGGGCAGAAGGCACATCGCGCAGCATCAACCGAGGCTGCCGCCACTGCCACCCCGTCCGTGCACCCCGGACCCTTGCGGAGGGCAGAGCGGGTTAACAGACTTTGAAAACCCCGCTTTTCCTCCAGCCCCACCGGCACCGCTTTGGTGGCTCTTCCCGAACACTGCTCCCTCCTGTCCCGAGGCATGGGTGCCCCCTGCAGGGTTGGCAGCAGAGGGACACAGCCCTGCACAACACAGTCCTTGCTGCCCGCCAGCCAAGTGAAACAGGCCCACTCGGCCCAGCACTGACCACCAGCCCCGCGGCCACCACTGCGAGCCCGCCGCTCACTCAGGCCGTACCTGGGAAAGGTCTCTCCGAGCGGGTCCTTGCCGGTCAGGATCACGATGCACGGCAGCCCTTCGAGATCCTGGTACGTCCGTGGCGTCCACTCCTCCGGCTCGTTTCCCCGCCACGTCTGTAGAACGAGACCCACAGGACACCACGAAAACTTTTGAACTCCTTGTTCAAGCTTCCGCCTTTTCAGGGTGTGTGGGCACACGTGTGCTGACCGCTGCCTTAAAAAGCATTCAGGAAGCACGTCTAGGAGAACGTGGCCTTTAGTTTTGGATGGCAAAAGATAAAATAGGACACCCCGGTACACCTCATGCGCCATCCATACAGGCTAAGAAAGTGCCGCAGTCCCTACCAGGATCTGCCTCCGGTCCCTACGTTGCCTTCTTAGATAAGAACTTTAAAACGCCATCAAAACAGACATTTTCACCATGAAAATAATGAAATTAGCCACCTCTGATGGCTTTTCTTTTTCACTTTACTAACTTCTAAAATAACTGATAATGCTTGGCTTTGAGTCTCAGGAGTTTCTTCCAAGAAGGTTGAAAATACAGCCTGACTTGGTTGGGTCAAGGAAGGAAAAACCACCCTTGCTGGAGAGTAATTCCTTTTGCTCAGGGTTTCACAAAGAATCTACCAAGTGTCCGTTCCTCTCATCCAGTAACACACATGCACTCGGACACACGCATCTCCGGCCCTGTGGTCCCTGAGGGCCGGGCGGAGGACCAGGCCTTCTGCAAGTGCTCTGCCTCGGAGCTCCTCTTGCTCATCAGCCTTGAAAATATGACGAGGAGGGGCTGGGGATTTAGCTCAGTGGCAAAGCGCCTGCCTGGCAAGCGCAAGGTCGTGAGTTTGGTTCCCGGGACCGGAGAAAAACAAAAACAAAAAAAAAGAAAATATGACGAGGAAGAAAACTACCGGAAAGCTGCTCAAAAGTAAAGAGATCTTTTACAACTTTCTCTGTATTTTAGAATAGCAAAATTGATGGTCTCAAGTGGATAAAGTAGTTTCTACTGTGTCTCACAAGTATCCATCCAACTGTGCTTTACACTGGCTTTCTAGCAGGGCTTGCTGGATAATGCTTTAGGGAAGAAGGACTAAGAAGCAAGGCGGTAAGAAATGCACACAGTTCTGTTTTCGGATGGAGGGTGTTTGCCTGGCTAAGCACAACATGTGATAAAAAGAAACCCACCGGCCAGGAAGCAAACCTGCTGACGTCTATAACACCCCAAAGGGGGAAACCCAGCCTGGGTGAACAGGAAGGCCCCGCCTGTCCGCACCAGGCTCCCCTCTGCCTGCGCGCCGCACCTGCCCGAAACCCAAGCACACAGGCTTCCTCCGATCCAGGCAGCTCGGGTCCGCGCGGGATGAGGGAGGGCGCGCCCACCGTGCCGGAGACTTACTTTGAGGAGATGACGAAACACAGCTCACTTTTGCTCCTGGCCGGTCCGAGGTTGCCAACCCCCCCAGAGCCCCCTCCCCCTCCCCAGGTCTTCCGTGGACACGCCGGCCGCAGGGCCGATCGCTGCAGAGAGCGCGCACGGCCCTGGGCCAGCCCTGGGTTCCCGGTCGGAAGCAGTGCAAGATGGAGGAGCTCACAGGTTTCTGTTTAAGCCTGCGCCCCGCACAGCGCCGGGCAGCGCTTACAGCCACACCGCGGCGCCCCGCAGCGGGCCAGGCGAGGCGAGCGTGGCAGCACAGGGTTCGGCAGGACGGAGGGCCGCTCTGGCGCCTCCCCCCACCCTGAGCACACTCGGACCTAAGCCCGCCAGAGCCCCTCGGCCGGGCGACCCAGAGGCGGGCTCCCCACAGCCTTGATTCCCTCGCACACCGTGGGGAAAAGCCCGCCGCGACCCAGGGGTTTGGGGAAACGGGCTTCTGTGTGGTGTCTCACGCTCCTGCCCACGCTGGGGGAGGCAGAACCCCACTGGGGGTCGGGCTGGAGGCCGCTGTGCCAGGGCTCGCTCTCAGGCCCGCGGCGCCCGCCCTGGCCTCAGGGGCCAGCTGCGGGGGAGAAGCCCTGCCGGGCGGAAGAACACTGGGCCTGATTACGCCTCGGGACCAAGGCCCAGGGGAGCCTGCTCGGCGGCTGGTGCCTCGGGACGGAAGCGACACCGTCCTCGCCCTGGGGACCTGGGGCGGCCCCGCAACCCCGCGCAATGCACCCTCACGGCCGGGGCACTGGGAGTTCGCAGGGCGGGCTGGTTATTTGCCTTTCCAAGTTCCTCATCCTTAGCATTGTTAAATGGCCCAGGAGGGGCTCGGGAGTTGCACTGTGAGAGGCCTCAGGGGTTCCCTCCGCCTAGAAGCTCCTCTACAATTAAAAATTGGGAACATGGCTCTGACATGTGTTACCACGGCTACTAAATACAGGTGTTTCTAATTTGGGCAATTTTATTCCCGTTACTTGTCAAGCTAATTATTTTTCCACTTTAGGTTAATTTACATTAACTAATACAGTAACAAGCTTTACGTTTATAAAAATGATTTAGGAGCACCAAATAAAAATCAGGCTTCAGCTCTTAGACATCATATCGTCCAACTCTCTCATTTTGCAAATGGGAAACTACTTCGAATCTCTGAAGACTAGCGCACCTTTTTGTAAAATTTGTGCCAAACTCAATTTTTATTTTATTTTGGTGGTGCTAGGGGTGGAAGCCGGGGCCTTGTATGCGCTAGGAAAGCCTTCCGCCGCCAAGCCCAGAGCCACTCCCCAGAGCAGATTTCCCTGTCTCGCAGAAGGGTGCTGTTGCATCTCTGCATGCACCTGTTCTTCATGGCCGGGACAGAGCGGATTGCGCAAGGCCCCAGAAAGGCTGCGCCAGGCCTGCGCTAAAGGGATCGCTCAATCCATTCGCGCCTGGCAGGGAGGGGAGCGCACGCGGTCCCTGGCAGAGCAGAGGGGCAGGGAGGCCGCGGTCCCGCACTAGGTCCTCTCTTACATCTCAGTCCAGCCAAAGCCTGGAGCTGAGGGTCACAGGAAGTTCCCGAAGCTGCACGGCCTGCTGAGCAACCCACACGGGCGAGCTGCCAGTCACTCTCGGGGCGGACATCACACGGACACCGCACCGACTCTGGCCAGGAGTGCACAGAGGGCTAGGGTGGACGAAGAGCATTAGTGAGCTGAGGTGACTCCGAGGGGTACCCCACAGCGCGCCGAGAGCACTTACCTTTCCCCCTGAGAAAACAGTAGAGGGCTCGGCGCATGCCGAACAAGGTCGCTACCATGCGGTCTGATTAAGTCATCTTTTTTGCACGTGCGCAGGGAGACCAACTGCACGCACGGCCGCAGAGGCCGACAGCAGCGTTAGAAACTAGTTCCGGTTACGACGCAAAGACGGCCCCCAGCTGACACCGGCCCGGGCTCAGATTCACCCGTGTGCAAAAATCTACTCAACCGGGGCCGGGGGTGTAGCTCAGCGGCACAGCGCCTGCCTGGCAAGCGCGAGCTCCTGAGTTTGATGCCCGCCACTCAACTCAGCTCGGCCTCCGACCACCCGGGAACGAAGGGATTTGGGGGGATCTGCCCCGCTAACCTTTAATCGCGCCACGAAGTGCGTCGCCACGCTGAGCTCCGAGGCCGGGCTCCCCAGGACGATCTCGAAGCGATACTGCAGGCCCAGCTTGTCGCGCACCTCCTGCAGCCGCTCCTTGGCCAGCATGGCCAGCTGCACCGAGGGCACCCGGATCACGAGCATGTGTCCCCGGCCGCTCGCGCTCTTGCCCGGGGAGCTGATGAGGTCGTCCACGATGCTCAGCGTCTCGGGCGTGCTGTGGTCCCGCAGCGCCGCCACGGTGGTGAGCGCCATCAGCGCCTGCGCGTACTGCTGGATGAGCAGGTAGCAGCGCACGACCATGCTATGCAGCCGCGGGTACCTGCGGGGCACAGGAGTACAGGAGCCAGTGCCGCGGGGGCCGGGCGGGGGCCGGGCGTGAGCTCCGGGGGGCCTGCGGCCAGCTCTCGGATCCGCGATCGCCCGCAGAGACAGAGCTGCGGGGGCGCCGCGGCCAGCCTCCCCGGCCCTGAAGAGCGCAGCGGGGGTCTGCAGGGCCCCGCACTCCCCCAGCCCACGGCGACGCCGAGCGGCTCGGCTGGGCCACAGCCCTCGAGGGGGCCTTGGCTTAGGGGGATGGCACCGTGAGCCTGCCCTGTCGTGCCCGAGTGTGAGACACGAAAAGGGGACCGCGGCCTGAGGCAGCCCCGCAGGCAGCAGAACTGTCCCTTCCGGAGGATGGGTCTTGGTGCGGGAAGACGGCGCGGCCCGGAGAGCGCGCCCCCTGGTGGTGAGCGCTTCCCGCCCAGGACCGCGCTCAGCCCAGGCAGCCCGGGCCCCGCCTAGACTGCGGGATGAGAGGCTCGCCTCCTTCACACTGGCGGTTTAAAGAATTACAGAGCTAGAAGGAAATAAATCTCCCTCGCTGTACTGGGGACTAAAGCCAAGGCCTCCATCCTGAGTCACGGCTGCAGACCTTCTTAATTCTGACACAGGGTCTCACTAATTCACTAAATTGCCCAAGCTGGGCTGGAACTTGCAATCCTCCTGCCTCAGCCCCCGGGAGTGCTGGGATTACCTGACTTAAATCTCTCAGTTAGGTGCTTGCTGTTCCTTAGAAAGCCAGGCCTGAGGATGAGGTGGACGAAAAGGGCTGTGTCCTTTCTGGCCGCCGCTGGGCTCAAGGGGGATTTTGCCTTCGCCCTACTCCCAGGTTCCCTTCAAAGTACAAGTGCCCACAGCTTCACACAGAAAAGCTGTCGGTAAGTTGTTGGGGCCAAAGGGCTTCCAGAGGAGCCAGGACCACACACGCCCTGTCTCCCAGCCGCTCTGCTTCTCATCCCAGGCCTACACCTGGCAGAGGCAGAGCCCGGGCCGGGTTCATCCAGACCAGAGCCACCGTCTTCACACAGCAAAACGTTAGCAGCTTGGGGAAACAGCGAAGAAGGCTGCAGCTGCCTGGTGTGCTCGGGGAAGAACACGCTGGAGGAAGCAAGCCGGCAGAGAGCGTCTGTGTTGAAAGCTGGGCTTCTCTGTTTTTAGCTCGGCCGTGGAAAAATTCCAAGAATAAACAGTAATTTTGATCTACAGGCATTTAGATTCACATTCTGAAAGAGTTCTGAGTCGGGCGTGGTGGTGCATGCCTATAATCCCAGCACTTGGGAGGCTGAGGCAGGAAAATTGCATGAGTTTGAGGCCAACCGGGGCTACTTAGAGAGTTCAAGACCAGCCTGAACTACAAAGTGAGACCAGCTGGGACTAGAGCTCAGTGCCACAGTGCCTGCCTGGCAAGTGCAAAGTCCTGAGTTCAATTCTGGGTACCAAAAACCAAAACAAGAGCAGAGTTTTGAATTTAAAAGTGAACAGTTTCCTCAGTCTGTTATGTTTGCATGAAACTACAATTGCAGTTGTGTATAAGTATTACAAAAGTTGTAAACAGAAGCTGATGGGACCATACTATGAAACATAATTTCTAGCGGGGTGTGGTGGTGCACATCTATAAGTCCTTGCACTAGGGAAGCTGAGGCAGGAGGATTGCTGTGAGTTTGAGGCCACTATGAAGTACGGATCGAGACCCTATTTCCAAAGACCAGACAATGAATCAATGGATCAATGAAGTAAGATGAAGTTCTGCAACTCTAATGTTACCGGAGTGAAGTGTTCCGGGCTGGGGATGGAGCGAGTGGGTGGAAAACTTTTAAAAGAGAGAATCATGGATGAGTTTGGAAATTTAGGATCCATGTTCTAAGAGAACAATAATGGCACACTGTCAATTAAGACTTCTCAAATCTTACACATCTGCAAAAATAGCAAATCTCATTCCGAGCCTGCTCATTCCCTGCAGCATTCTAACCTGCCGGATGGGACGGACCCACTTGCCCTCGTTTTAATTTTTTTTGCGGGGTTACTAGGAATCGAACTCAGGACCTCATGCTTGCCAGGCAGGCGCTGCACCACTGAGCTAAATCCTTAGCCCCTCGTTTTAGTTTTCCCCACTTCTCTTAGCCAAATCGTAGGGCTGCTTGTTCAGTAGATGGCCCGCAATCAGCCGTGGCCAGGCTGGAGAACCGGCCCAAGGACACAACAGCCTGCCTCAGAGTGCAGCCTTGGCCCCTCCGTCCAGGCTGAGAAACAGCATACGGGGCGGGCCGGCTGTCAGGTTAGGAAATGCCTCCCCTCCTCAGGCCAGGATTTTCGGTCAGAGAAGGAAAAGCTGGGAATCTGATCCAGAGCTGAGCACAAAGAGGAGAAGTGTTCTTGGCCTCAGGCCGTAGGCTCAGGGTGAGGGGAAGGCCCTGCCTGCAGCCTTCCCGGCCCCAGTCCCTCCGGGTGAAGTTGGGTCACCTGAGGGTGAGGGTCGCGTGTGGGCCGCAGGGGAGTGGAGGGGACAGAAGGGCCAAGCAGGGGCAGGGAGGCCGTGCCAGGTGTGGGCGGCCTTAGTGAGCACAGGCCATGTCCACCGGCGGTCCCTTCGGTCTCGGGGGCCACGGAAACCCGCGGATGAGGTCATCCTAGGAAAGGCTATGTAGACCCGGCCTTTGGGTATCATCCGCATGGGCTCCATGCGACGGGGCCCCCAGATCTATCTGCACGTGCGGCTGGAAAACGGCGAGCCCGCGCTTACCTCTCCAGGAGCGTGCTCACCATCTTCTCGAAGGTCTCGTCGCACCGCAGCAGCGGGCTGGTGACGCCCCACTGCAGGGACCTGCTGTACTCGTTCAGGCCGAAGTACAGCTTCTCCCCGCAGCCCGCGTCCTCCTGCGGCAGACGAAAGCAGAGCGCTGAGCGCCAGCCCGGCTGCTGGGAAGCCCGTGCTCCTTCCCCGCGCACTCCGGGCGGACCTCCGCACGCCTGGCGGCCAGCGGCAGCTATGCGGACGGCTAGTTTGCTTTGCTTTTGTTCAGACACACAAGGGCTCCGACCCCTCTCTTGGGTGCCGGCCGGATGCGGCTCTCTTCTGGCCCCAAGTTCCCCACGGGACCCTCCGGAGAGAAGCGCAAAAGCTCCGCCGTGACACAAAACCTGCCTGCCCTCACTTGGTGCCGGTCATGTGTACAAGAAGCTCATTCGTTTGCGAACAAAATTTAGTTACAGTGGAAACAGACACACCCTGCTGCCTTCTCAGAGAACATAAATCTGCCCTTCTCACCGACTTCGCCCCACCAGGACAATGCGTGGCTACGCTAGGTGTCACACCGACGCCCTCTGAGCGTCCCCACAGCTGTGACAAGCTGCCTGTCCCTAAGCAGCCCCAGAACAGTGTCAACTTTCATAGTTTTATTTGGGGCCTTCTTGCCTCTGTCCTACATTAGATCGCTGCAGGAATTCTCGTCATGCTGCGCATGTGCTTTAATCCCCTTTCCCTATTAGTGTATTGATATACTCTTTCAACATGCCCTAGTTTATTTTATAACCTAGTTTTACAAACCGTGCTAACACAAAGATAGATTAGGCAAACAGAGGAAGAGAAAGGTTAAAGAAATCAGCCCGGGCAGTGTGTGGCACAGCTGGGCCACGCAAGCCATCGCGGGAGGAAAATCCCTGGGCCGGTTCCCTCCCCATCAGGCCGGAGCTCAGCACTCGGCCAGCTGTGTCTCGGTGCCGCCGCCCTCTTGTCCTTGGCCCCCGTCCCCGGGGACGTGGGAACCCTCCCGCACGCCCAGTCCTCTTCCTGACGCAGCACGACAGCCTGCTAGGCAGGACGCGCCCCGGCCTCCTTGCGCCTCTGTTCTTAGTAAAGTGATGGCCCAGGTGAGCAGGTGGAGCGCTCGGGGGGCTCAAAACGGGCATCGGAAGCCAGCAGCCTCCCTGCCCTGCCGTGCTCAGAACCCAGAGTGCCTGGAGCGTTTGTAACACTGCACAAGCAGCAGCGGGCGTGAACGGAGCCGTCGCACGGCAGAAGCTAGGACCCTCGAGCGCTTTCACGGTGAAGACACGTTTCAGTGCCTCAGCCACGGCATTTTATTGACTTGGTGTTTGTGGGGGGTGTCCCTTCCTATAATGAAATAATACCCGTCCCCCCAACCCTGTCTCCTCAGACATCCCCCTGCAGCTCTTCCCGGCCTTCGGTGCCAGTTCTGCCTTTCTTCCCAACGCTCCCTCCTGACACCGAGGACTCCTGGGCCAAACCCAGAGCATTTGCTCGCTGGTCCTTGGCCTCACTCCTCCTAGCTGTTCTCTTCATCAATTTCCTCCACGACTTTCTCCGCACCAGCTGCTCCGGCTGTCACAGCTTTTGAAAAAATACCCAGATCCACACGGTGCGCCCTCCCATCCGCGTTCCCGCCAGCAAGCGGCCGGGCCCGCTCGTCAGTCGCACCTGCCCGTCCCACGTCACTCTTCCCCTCGACGTCCTTTTCTCCAACTAACGCGTCATCTCAAAAGTAATTCTGACTCCCACTTCCCTCACATAAACAAGTCCTGGAAAACTTGCCATTTTCCGTTTTGCCTATGGCTGACTGCTGTTCAGAGTCAAGTATTGTTCATTCGGGCGCAAACGGTCAGAAACGCCAAGGCCGCGGCTCCTCTCTCCGGCCGAATGGACGCCCTTTGATTGCAGCCCCATCCGTGGGCACCCAGCGCCCGCAGCCTCACCCGAGAACAGGAACACGCTCGCGTTTCTGGAGGCGGCGCTTGTGTCACCGCAGCACCCTGCAGCCAGTGCACAGGCTGCATGTGTTGTGTGCGTGTGTGAATGTTGTGTGGCCCAGGAAAGATACAGACAAAGCTGACAAACATAATGCTGCGCAAGAGGCCAGGCACAAAAAACCAAAAGCGCGAACTGCACGGCTCCGTGTGAAGGAAGTCCAGAGCTGGGCGAAACTGTCGTAGGAGGCGAGCACTGCGCCAGCCTCCGGGGCGCCCGGGTCGGGCACAGGACTCCGGGTGCTGGTCCTGTACTTTTACTTGATCTGGGTGCTGGTTTCAGGGGTGTATTCAGTTTGTGAGAACACACTAAGCTGCACATTTACACTGTTAATATAAAAAGTAAAGAAATCGATGCAGTCTAATGATACTGTGCCCCAGACAGAGGACCCCCTTCCTGGCCGTGTAATGTGTGCAAACTCCGGCCGGTGCTCCCAGCCTCTGCATCCCGCCAAGTGCCCGCTGCGAGCGGCCCGCTGTCCCTCCCTGCCCGCTCCGACCCCTGCCAGCCGAGCGTCTGTGTCCCCCTTGTGCTCTGACCAGGGCCACCCTGGGGTGCGGTCCTCCACGGAGCCTCTCGGGTGCTCTCGGGTGCGGAGACGTCGCGGTATAGAGATGCATTCGCCCTCTCGGTTCTCTGTGGGTTGTCTGAGAGATGCAGCCTGAGGCCACAGAACTGGACGGTGTTTCCTGGCACCCTCTCTTCTCCCGTGATTCCTCCTTAGGACACTGGCTTTGGGGTGACCAGGGGCGGCGAACTCTCAGGAGCTTGTCTCCAACACGCAGAAAGCAACAGAACAGTTTTTCCTGTTCTCTGGGTGGACCTCAATTCCACGGGGATGATTTTAAATCTTCTGTTACAGAAGAGTATAACTCCCTGCCCCTCAGTTACTTTGAGTAAATCCCGGAATCTTCTCTTTCATCCATATGTATTCTACTAGATTATCTCTAAAATAAAATTTTTTCCTAAAAATATAACATATCATCTTCCTACCTAAGAAGTTAACCATAATCATAGGAATGCCTTTCTTTTTCTTTTGGTACCAGGAATCAAACTCAGGACCTTGTGCTTGCCAGGCAGGTGCTGATGCCGCCGAGCTCTATCCCCAGCCAGGAATGCCTCTGTAGGACAATTACTTTGCGTCTGTTTCTCTATTATTTCAGACAGGAGAAAATGAAGGGCAGGAGCTATTGGGCCTTCTTCCTGCTGCTGCTGTGTGGGGTGACCCCCTCTGGGAAAGACTGAACGAACAAGGTAGGTTAGGGTGTCTTCCTGTACCCCCCAGTATACGGGAGCATCACACTGGATTTAAAAACAGATAAAAATTTGTGTGATTGACATAAGAACTGCAGGCATTTCTGGCATGCAGTGTGACGCACGCAGGCCCCGAAGCTCAGGCAGATGGCCCAGCTGCGCATCACACACACACTTCTTGGTGCTGGAATATCCAAAATCCTCTCCACGAGCTATTTTGGAGTATTCAGCTAATGTCCTCCTCATTATCCTGCGGTGCTGCAGAACACTGGGAGTTCCTCCTCCTTCCTCCTCAGCTGCTCCTCTGTACCCCTTAATCCTGCTGCTTCTCCGCGCAGCTTTCCCAGGCCCTGGTAACCGTGATTCACGCTGCGCTGCCTGGAGGTCAGGCTTCTAGCTTTCACCCGTGAGTGAGAACAGGCAGCGTTTCTCACTGTGCGCTGGCTCATGTCCCGTAACAGAGGCGTCCGCTTCCACCCGCCCCGCTGCCCGCGATGGGATTTCACGCCTTTCTGCGGCTAGGCACGTTCCACAGCACGTGTGCATTTCTGTTCCACAGCGTGTGTGCATTGCATGCCCTTTGTTCGTCGGCCAACAGGACGCTTGGGTTGGATCCATTCCTCGGCGGTTGGGAACATGGCTGAGCCAACACGCGTGTGCACGAGTCTCACGGACACACTGGTTTCATCATCTCTGACCACATTTATAAAGGACGCCCCCCCACCACGCACACACCTGTTCCGCCCGCTGCCAAGCCCAGCCCGCATCCCAGCAGCCCACGGCCTCCCAGCTCCGCCCTCTCGCCCGACAGAGCTGGCGTGGAGGAGACCCCGGCATGGCAAAAGCCCAGAGCCACCTCCCGGGGCCTCGAGCCGGGGACAGCTCCCGTGTGGGGGACTGAACTGCTGACTGCCGGCGCAAACCGGCTCCAACCGAGCGCAGGGCGCTCAGCCGCCTCCTAGCAGAGTCAAGGGTCCTGGGGGAGAGAGAAATAGGGCTCGTGCGCAAGACGCATCTACGTCTGTTACTCAAATACACCTACCTCTCAGTGTCCCATGTGTTCAATATTTTTAGACTAAGGATATGTAGTCATTAATATTATGGGTAATATTAATGCTTAATAGCTGCTCATTAACATTGTAGTACTGGGGATTAAACCCAGAGCCTCTGCACTGAGCTACATCCCCAGCTCTTTGTATTTTTTATCTTGAAACAGGGTCAGTTTATCTTGAAACAGGCTAGGCTTGAATTTGTCATCTTCCCGCCTCAGCCTCCCAGAGCGCTGGGATTATAGGCATGTGCCACCATGCCCAGCATAATCTTTATTATTTTTATGAAATTATTTTTTTTTTATGGTGTATTTAGCTTAGAGCTAACAGGTTGCAGAAAATATTTTTGAGGTGTTAGGGACCGGCATCAAAGAACACGGAGACCTGGATGGCGGCTCCCAACACAGCCGGCACATGTTCCGAGTTCTTCCAGTGACAGGCACGCCACGCTGCGGTCAGCCTCGAGAACTGCCTGAAAGGAGAAATCCCGCCGCTGGAGGGACTGGCAGTAATTACGGTGACACAGCTCAGTCAGACTTCAACCTGACGGAGGCCAACCAAGAGGACAAGAAAATTTGTAGGTCTCAGAGTGAAATTAATCCTTCAGAAGCACCAAGTTAAATCCAGAAGATTGATGACGCTTTTGACATCACATTAAAAAACTATAGAGGACAGATAAATTTCTACCTGCATGACACTTATGAAGAATTTCTCTACGACACTGTTCATTGGTTTTTAGTCTCACAATGGTTGCAATCAGCAGGGCACGGCAGGAAGCTTGCAGTCCAGCTACTCAGGAGACTGAGGCAGGAGGATCTCCTGAACCCAGAAATTCAAGACCAGGCTGTATAATATAGCAAGGTTCCACGTAAACTATGACCAAATGGGACTTTTAGAAGATTTGAACTCTTGTGCTCTGTATTTTAGACCGGGAGCAGAGGCAGCGCCGAGTGTCTGCCAAGGGCCTCGGGGACTCACCGTGGGGTCCAGCTGTATCCAGTGTACCTCGTTGCTGGCGCTGATGCGGGACTGCTGGGTCTGCAGGGTGTACGGGAAGGAGCTGACCTGAAGCACCAGGAGGTTGAAAGCTTCCAGGACTTCTCTGCAGTTGATGACTCTGTCCGCCAGGCCGTGGCTGGGCTCCCCGTGGGACAGGGATCCCGAAATGACGCTGCAGGGGCATCGAAAGTCTCGTTAGTACCGCCCCCTTTCCTAACTGGGCGCAGACGCGCAAGCTGAAGTGGAGATGGTGTCTCAGTTGTTCCGTTTCTCGCTTCTCTGAATTAGCAGTAGAGCAAAATGCGTTTGGAAGACAAAAATTTTATGCTCTTTCATAACCTTTATCTGCCAGATTTTGGGGATTTTCTTCCCTTTCTCCTTTGAGTTATGGGGGGGCAGGGCAGAGTTGGTGGTGGTGGGGTGCTTGCTGTGGAAGCTCGCCTGGAGCAGGGAGGTCTCCGGCAACAAACACATAGTGGAGGGGCTGGAGATTTAGCTCACCGGCACAGCGCCTGCCTGGCAAGCGCAAGG
>NW_004955402.1:10121204-10171935 GCF_000276665.1 Chinchilla lanigera | reverse complement strand
AAAAACAAAAACCCCAGCAAACAAACCAAGAACAAAATCAAAACCATGATGCTCTCGGGAGGTAGTCAGAGACCCAGTGCACAGCCAAGAAACAGCCCGGCTTTCAGAGACAGCTATCAGGCCGGCGGGTTACTCCTGCTCGGAGGACACAGCAGCAACTGGGTAGACGTGTGAAAGGTCGTTTCCCTCTTCCTCCTCTTCCTCCTCTCCTTTCTTCTAAATCTGACAAGTGACAAGATCCTGTTTATACCTACGCGTGGCTCTAGGTTTGAAATCGTAGAGTTTCCAACACGTTCTGGCACCTGAACTTTCAAAAAACAAGTGATTTCGTAATTCTGACTTTTCTACCACAGACCGAAAACTTGCAGATTGTTAATCTCTGCGTCGGAGAAAAGCAAACCTGCGAAGGCTCAGTGCGGCCCCAGACTTCCCTCCCCCAGCTGACGAGGGCAGGAAGGGCCCTGTGAGCCCCCAGGAGCGAAGATCCGCCCCGCCACACAGGGACAGTTTGAGGGGGTGCAGCGCTGGCTCCGCCCCACACGCAGCTTCGCGCACGAGTCCACCGTGACAGCGCCAGCGCCGCTTGACCTGGAAGGCGGGAAGGGTCCCCGCTCTCAGATGTTCCCTTGCCGGGCAGGAGAGAGGCAAACGGGAGGTGCAGTCGTGGGAGGAGAGCGGGGAGAAGGCAGGGGTGCTGAGGGGGCCTCCTCCCTCTGGGGGTGTTTGCGCCCCACCGCTTCCTGCCACCCTCTCTCTGAAGCACCCCCATGATGCTCTTTTGTTTTTGTTTTTTTGAGACGGGGTCTTATTCTGTTGCCCAGGCTGGCCTTGAATTCCCTGAGATCCTCCTGCCTCAGCCTCCATGTGCTGGGACTACAGGTGTGTGCCACTACACCCGGCTCCCACAGTGTTCTTCAGACTGGCTTCCAAGCAAGAATTTCTAAATTCCTCTACGGTACATTTAAAATAAAACTAACGTTACATCTGTTGTGGCAGCAAGGAAAGATGAGGACTCGGCCCCTGGGAGGAAAACGCCCCGTGTGGGGACCCTCGCCGGGCATGGCTGCCTTTGGGCTTCCTCCCGCGCGGGGCGGTCACCTGGTGAGCTCCACGTGCGCGTGGTCGTGGACGAGCACGAAGAGCGTGTACGGGTTCTGCTTCACCCTCCGCAGGAACGCCTCCAGCTTGCCCTGGAGCTCGCTGTCCAGACGGACCACGTACTTCTCCGCCCTCTGGTGCGCCGTCGCCGTGTCCTCCAGGCCCAAGTCCACCAGGACACCTGCCGGAGCAAAAGGCGCGGATCTTCTTACACACGCGACGCACACGCACCCGCGCGAGTCACTGCGGGGCCCACGGACACTGGCACTAGATGGGCCCGGGGCCATAGCGCCGGCCTTGCCTTCTCAGACGTCGTGCGCTCTTCTGAGAGCGAAAGCCCAGATTTCCTTCTAGTTACACCGGCCCGCCCCGACACACAACCGGGACCCCAGGGAGCACTGGGAGGGCAGGTCGCTCTTTAAGGAAATTCTCTCTACACCTATAGTGCTGGACCACGCAGCCACGCGGGAAAACCGCAGCCGGACGAATACAAGTGCGCAAGTCTTCCTTCCCCAAACTACCAACAATGCATGGGAGGAAAACACAATCTGAGGTCTCCAAAGACTCACCAGGTTGGGGGTCTTTTTCTTTAAAAGTGGTGGGGCTTTTGCCGTGGTGCTGGGGCCCGAAGGAAGGCCTTGCACACGCTGGGAAAGCGCCCTCCCGCTGAGCCCGGCCGGCCCCTGCCGCTGTTTTCACACAGCAGAGCACGGGAGGCCTCCACCGACGTGAGGTTTATGTACCAGGTTACTAAGGTGAGAATTACCTACAGTACTACGAAACTACAGTACTCCCAAAGTATCAGAAGCTGGTGAAACTGTGGGATGATGTCATCATTTCTATGACAAAATTACTAATTACCAAGACATCTACAATAGCTGTAGGTACACGAAGCTGTTGGTGGTGGGGTATAATTAAAGCACCAAATTCTTCTTTAAAATAAAGAGACAGTGGGTCAGGGATATAGCTCAGCTGCACAGTGCCTGCCTGGCAAGAGCAAGGTCCTGAGTTCGATTCCCAGTAGCACAAAAGTAAATAAACAAACAAATAAAAATAAAATGAAGAGACTTTATGAGTTATGATTTCATTGTTTCACTTTTATTTTAAAATAACACCAGCTCAGTTAATAACTACGTGCAGTTAGCATCTAGAAGCTGTGATACTAACAGCCCTAAGTGGCATAAAAGAAAATAAGACAAATGTTTTGCCATGTGAAAAATTCATTATACCAGAAAAGGTGGACAGAAAGGTAATTTTGCTTTTAAGCATCTTCTACTTATTGATTGATTGATTGATTGATTGATTGATTGAGACAGGGTCTCTCTATGCAGTTCAGGCTGGCCTTGAGCTCACTTTGTAGCCCAGGCTGGTCTCGAACTCGCAACGATCCTCCTGCCTCAGCCTCCCAGTGCTGGGATTACAGGCGTGCGCCACCACACCCGGCTAAGCATCTTTTATTTAGAGATTAAGCGTTCTGTACTTAGAGCTTCTTTTCAGTCTCCCTGTTTGTAAGACAGCAGAGGGGTACTGGTTGGGACTCAGACCTCAGGAAACAATCAGTGTGAGCTACGGCACTCTGATATGAAGGGGTCGTAAGTAACCAGGTAGGAAAACATACTTTGGGGATAATTAAAAGTTGACTGCATTTCAGAAGAAGTGAATTAAAGAATGACGTATGATTCTGACGGTTCAACTCCATACGCGTCCTCAAAGGGCAAACTCTGGGGATAAAAGACAGGTTTTCTTGGGCATAACACAGGCTATTGTCCATAACTACTCAGCCAGCTGGCTGGAGAGCAGGCTTATGAAGGGTGTTTGCTTTATTTCTGCGTGTTTTTAGTAGATTATTCTTACCTTTAAATTTTGTTTTAGACTCGCTTTTACTTTTAAATTTTGTTTCTTTCCTGGTTATGGAAGTGATAGATACTCATGTTGGAAAAAAAAGAAAAATGTATCCATAAATCTTTAACCCAAAATAAGCCACTGCCTTACTTTTCTGTTCTGTCCCTCCTGGGTGTTGTCTGTGAAGACTGTGTTCCCTGGCTCATATTTTAGAACAGAATGTCTTGAAGTTTCTCACTCAGAGCTGTAAGGTAACCAGAAGAACTAATAATTGTATAGAAAGAATTTTGGTGTTTTGATTCCGCTTACTAATAATTGTATAGAAAGACCAAAATAATCCACGGACAAGTTAATTAAATTAGTAAGAATTTAGTGAGGCTGACAGATTTCAATTTCCAAGGGGCTGGGGTACAGAACAGAGGTAGACGTGTACTTAGCAGTGAGGTCCTGGGTTTAACCCCCTCCGCCCACAGACAGTTTACGAAAATTACTTGCACTTCTATATATAATAGTGAACAGGAAATGTCTTTCGAACAGCTGGGGATGTAGCTCAGTGGTATTGTGCTTGCCTAGCGCGTGCAAGCAGCTAACGGGTTCAATCCCAGCAAGAACAAAACGAAGAACCTAAAACCAAATTAAATATTTGGGAGCAAATCTTACAAAAGCTATATAAGACCTTTGTGGAGAAAATGATGGAACTATTCATAATACTAAAGAAGATCCAAATAAAACTACATCATCAAATACAGCTAACATTTCAACTTTGCTCAGACTTATCCAGAAACTCAAGGTAGAGCCAATACGAATTCTTTCTTTTTTAAACATGAAATTGCTCCACTGCAGAGATACCTTTTTCTCTTTGTAGTTTTCTTCCCAGCGCTGGGGATGGAACCCAGGACCTCACGCATGCGGCACACTACCGCTGAGCACGCCAGCCTCTCTGCAGTGTTTAAACCATGGAATACTTGGAGACCATGTGAATGTTTGTTCTCCAATGACATTTTTTATCCAGTGACTTTAATATCTGCTGACGATGCAGGAATCAGTGCTTGCTTGAGTACTAATTCCCACAGGGACTCTGTAACCTGGTCAATACTGGGGGTACTCGTCTGTAAAGGCGGGGTTTTCTGTTTCTCACTTCTCCATCCCCCTTAGTTTCTTAGCATTACTCTAGACCAGTGACGGCGAGCCTTTTAGAGGCAAGTACCCAAACTGCAGCCCCAAACCCACTTGTTTATCATGAGTGCCAACACTGCAGGTAAGCCGGGATACTGAGGTATTAGTTTAGGAAAAAACCCTCTACATCAATGTCTTGTGTCTTAAAAGAAAAACAACACAGTGTCGTAGGTTTGCTAGCACTGCTCTAGACTCTAAAATTTCAGTAGATTACAGCCTATTGCCAACATTCCTTGGGATGCTCAAAATTTCCAAATTTGGACAGTCAAATCGCCTCCAAGCAGGCCTCTCTATGTCCTTACACACGTCCCATTAATCTTTGAGAATGTTCGTACTTTCTGGTACAAGGAAATATTCCAGGCGTTCCCCGCTCAGAGCTTGGACGGTGGGGAAAGGCATTTATAAGGTGATCCGGACCCTAAGCGTGCTCCCTGCAACCAACACAGCGCTGTTTGTAAAGGCGTCTGAACAAACACATGAACTATCAGTGGTTCTTCTTTTACAGCAACTTGCAACCCCTGAGTTTGGAAGGCAGGGTTTAGGAGCCACCTTGCACCCCAAGTTTATCACTGTGCCCCTTGGGAAGCTGTGCAGGGTAGCGCCCCAGTCACAGGCACCCTGCAGAAGTGGCCAGCTCTGCTGGACCCTGGCTAAGAAGCTTCTCAGAGGGCCAAGGACTCCAAGCAGCTGGACCAGAGCTGTCTTTTTCTTTACTGAAGGTTATAAAACCCAGATGTGTGAAGGGAAACTTGAGCATGAGCCTGTACAGTATTTCTCTTTATGGGATTAGGGGTAAAAAAATCCTCTCAGCCATTCCCTAAAAATGTTAAAGAGGAAGCAGCGACTTTTCTACAATCTCGAGGTCTCAAAGGGGAGTCTGACCAAGAACAGAGCCCTACGTTTACGATACCCCGAGTGTGAAAGGCCACAAAATTAGGAATCAGAACAAATGGTCAGAATCCATGCGTAGTCTGTCCGAGCACCAAACAGGCCGAGTGACCCGGAGACCCTGAGGCCTCCAAGGCTCGTTAAAGATGATCCGGTCTCACCACGACGCCTCGTTAGCGGCTGGCTTTGGAGGGGACGATGTGTTCTGACTTCTACATTCCCATCCCTTATGTTTGTTTTTTTTTTTAACCAAGAATTTTGGTGTTTTGATTCCTAATTTTTATTTCTTGCTCTTCCCTTCAAGAAGATGGGCCAAAGAAAAATAAAACTACTCTTAATGTTAGTGGTTCACCTCTGTGGATCGAATTGATTTCATCCAAATTTTGGTATGCCAAAAACCAAAAACTAAAACTAGTATCGAAAAAGATAAAAATCAGCATGGGGAAGTAGCTCTGCGGCCCAGTATTCACTTGCGTGTGCTCTCTGGCATGCACGTGCGCGCACACACACGCGTGCACACACGCGCACACACACACACACACCAGGGGATAGTAAATCATTAGGACACACCGAGTCTTTAGGCATTACTTTAACGTTAGGCCTTCCTTCACCCTTGTGATCTCTTCTCAGTAAATAAATAACTGGCGAATTGACCTAGGACTGTCAGCTAAAACTGCTGATGGCGTTCGGAGCCCACTGACCTTGCGGTCTCCTTGTGTCCCGTGTCCTCCCCCAGAGGGAACGCCACAGCCTGGGCTCAGGGAGGCCGTGCGGGTGGACGCTGCTCCGTGCTGCGTTTGGGTCTCGAGGGAGGCAGCACTGGACCCGAACAAGAACAGCGTTCTGCGCAGACGCACTGTGCAGAGCTCTAGCCCCGTGTGGCCGGTAGATCCCCTCCGCTTCCTGTGTGACCGGTAGACACCCTCCGTTTCTACCCCCAGAAAGCCTCTACTCTTGGCCAAAGTTGATTTCCAGAAAAAAAAAAAAAGCAACATTTTTGAGACAAGGTCTCACCATGTAGTAGTTCAGACTGGCCTTAAATTCATTACATAGCCCAGGCTGGCCTAGAACTTCTAGAGATCCTCCTGCTTCAGCCTCCCAAGTGCTGGGATTACAGGTGTCCACCACCACGCCCAGTTTGGAAGATGTTTTAAAGGACCAAATTTGGTTTTGCCAGAGAATTACCAAATCTTAACTGTTCTATGTCTTCCTTTCAAAAATATATTTAACTTAACATTTAATTCAAAATGTTAGAAAAAATTCAGTTCAGCATATAGTCATAAAGTATGTGCCAAGCCCCTGGCCTGGCATGTTTCACTTCCTGCTGGAGTGGGGGTCATGCACAAACACAAAATCAAGCCCAGTGCGTGGGGTGCCATGGCTGGGGACCCGCAGGGCACACGTGAGCAGCAGCCGGGATAGCCGAGGAGAGCAGGCGTGACCAGATAGGTTAACGAGGTCACCAGGGCTGCCGACAGTGCCGCTACTCCAGAGGCTGAGGAGGTCAGGGTGGCGTGGGGAGGGCGCAGGACTGCAGTGGCCGGGCACAGGGTGCTTCGATGTGAGATGAGGCTGGGGGCTTGGGGGTCTGCAGAGCTTGTTCTGCGCCTTCTGCAGAGAGGGGGGCTCACTATTCACAGCGCACAGGCCACACCCTCGCTCACAGGCCGGGGCCGGCCTCCTCCTCCCCTTCGCGCTGCCTCTTCCGTGTTTAGAGTGGGTGGGGTTCTGACTGACAAGGAGCCCCGGAGCAGAAGCAGTGGGAAGGGGCAACGGCAGAAGAGATGAACCACAGCGGCAGGTCCCTGGGAACAGGCCGGTCCCCTCAGAGTCCAACGCGGTGACTACACAGGGAAGGAGCCTGCGGCTGCCGCTGGGAATCCTGCGTGCTCCACCCTGGGACGCAGCAGGGTCCAGGACGCGGTCCCGGCAAGTGCAGCAGAGCGGGGAAGGCGTTCGGACTGAAGGCGCTAGCACCCTGGCTGGGTCATCGCCCGCGATACGCGTGGACACATGCAGTGGCATTTGCAGGAAGCCATCTGTTTATCCCCTCCACCTGGGACAGAATGGTTTCCTGGGCCTCTCCCCCACCACCCCAAACCTGCTACCTGCCATTTTTTTTATTTTTGCACAACTGGGGATTGAACCCAGGGCCCTCGCACTGAGCTCCACCCCAGCCTGTTTTTAATTTTATATTTTGAAACAGGGTCTTGCTAAGTCACTAAATTGCCCAACCTGGGCTTGAACTCCTGACTCTTTTGCCCCAGCCTCCCAGTGTGCAGGGGGTGCAGAGGGGCACCGCTGGCCGCCTCCGTCCCCGCCCAGGAAACGCTGTCTTTCCTCTGATGGATTTCAGGTGGTCACTGAGGAGCAGAAGGTTGAGGAGACCACGGAGGCGTGTTTCAGAACGTTTTCTCCTTGCTCTTCACCTCCATTCCTTAAAGCCTACGGACGCCTGCTTGGACCAGTAGTCTGCCTGCCTGTCAGCGGGCTAACTCTTCCTGGCTCTTGCAGAGCTGTGTATATGGTACAGCACCAAGCTGCCTCATTTTCGAGGAGGATAAAACTTTCTGGCCACAACTGGCAGGCCAGGTCCCACTTGCTGGGGACGTCTACCTACACCGCTGGAAAGCTAGAACAAACACATAGTCACTGTGTTCTTGGGTTTATCCGCTCCGCCTTGAACTGAAGGTGGCTGGCATTTTGGTAGCTCCAGTATCCCAGCAATATTCTAATTAGTAAGATATGGGGTCCTCTGCATTAGAAACATTATGCTATGATTTCACATATATTTTTTAAAATGACACCAACACAGAAGTACTCCTGTACTATAAAAATGTTCTTGTTGGGCTCATGGAGCCCGCCTGTAATTCCAGCACTTGGGAGGCTGAGGCGGGAGGATCGGTGAGTTCGAGGCCAGCCTGCAATGCATAGTGAGACCCTGTCTCCAAAAAAAAGTTCCTTTTCTCCACTGATCACTCCAGCAGCTGCAAGTCTACTTCAGGCAGACTTGAACACGTTTAGCCCATTTTCCTCCTTCCACCTTCAAATCCTTCCCATCATATTTGTTTGGCTCTGTCCCCCTCCTTCCCTTCTCCTTTTCCTCCATAATTAGGGGTGTGTTCCTAGCAGCAAGTGCTTTGCTTTAGTGCCGGGTCTGCAACAGCGCTATGGTTTCTGTTTTCATCTCGACTCTCAGCCCCGCGTGGGCTGCCCAGCACGTGCCCTTTCTGTCCTGGCAGCCTCTCCTGCAGGGGCTTTGCCGGCGGCTAAAACACTTTCTCTAAGGAAGGAGGCGAATAAACCAGAAAGCAGAGATCACAGACACGATTTCTTCCTCGCCTATTCCTTCTCTCCCTCCCTGACGCCCTGCATTCAAACCCCGGCCCGCGGGGAGAGGCAGAGAGAGGCAGAGAGGCCCCAAGGCATTCAAGGACGAAAAGCGGTGCCTTCAAGGTGCTGCCTACTGCGACCCCGAAGAAACCAAGCTCCCCTCAGTAAAGAGTAGGAGGGACTCAACCGGATGATTTCTTGGCAACTCTTTCCATTTTAATAGCTATGATATTTAGGAGGTATTTTAATGAATAATCTCCTGCAAACTATTTATTCTGCCCTGGACAGTTTCTCTTTACACCTTAACATGTGTATGGGCTTTTCTTTTCTATCAACTGGTATGTTAAGGCATTTAAATATCAGGAAATAAATATGGGTATAGCCATGATATGGAACACTATATATTCGTGAAGAATGTTGCTCACAGCCAGGACTGGTGATGCACACCTGTAACTTTCACACTCTGGGAGGCTGAGGCAGAGGATCCACAGTCTGAGGCCAGCCTCAGCAAATTAGCAACTCAGTGAGATTTTGTCTCAATATAAAAAAGGGGCAAGGATGTGGCTGTGTGTGGTACAATCTCCAGTACCACCAAAAAATGAAAAAGAAAAAATATGCTGCTTATGATAGGCAAAGAGAGGAGTCATGCTGGGTAAAAAGTCATTTGTTAGTATTTTTCCAGGGGTTTTCTTGAGTGGTGGGCTACATATGTCTAACTGGGGGATGCTGGAGGCCCAGGGCCTCACGCATGCAAAGCACACACTACCACTGAGCGACGCCCCAGCCCACAAATGCTTGTTTTCCTGCTTTGTTTTTCAAGATGATGTCAGAGTTATGTTTTTCTATAATAAAAATGAATAGTTATTGGTTTTTTTCTGTTTTGGTGCTGGGAATTGAACCCAGGGCCATGTCCTTCCTAGGCAAGTGCTCTGCCACTGAGCTATGTCCTTAGCCCAGAAAGTTCTTTGAAGCACACAAAAGTGATTATTTTTGTAGCAAAAATTTCTGTATAGATGCCAAAGCTACATGGGAATAATTGTCAAAACATGCTTTTCTTTGACTTTTCCAAATCTGCCCAGGGCACTGATTTTTTTTCCCCCTAGATTCTATGCTTATGTAACAGGTCACATTCTGGGATTTTTTTTTTTTTTTTTTGGAGGGATGACAATCTTGAAAAAACTTGCTTTAGAACAATCTGAGGGTATTGACAAAGGAAAAGAGGTCTCTATAATTTCTCTATTTGTCAAAAGTGCAAGGTTTTCTTGAGAGCCCTGGATTTATTAGACAAGGTCAAAGAGCAGGTCATGGAGAGGCTATTTCAGGAAAAGGCTCTGCAGATGGTTCTGTCACTCCCAACAGGTGCCATGATGCTTGCTTGACTTGGGATATCAGATCACAGCAGAGGCAGCTGCCAAGGCCAACTGCTGAGGGATAATTTTTTTCTAAATACAGTGCAAGTGAAATACCTAAAAAAGAAGGCATGTGTGGAAAGAGAAAATATGTACGAGATGACAGAATGTATGGTCACTGCTTGGTGGCATGGAACCCACGCATTTCTTCCAATGGAGGGGCAGAAAGAAACTCAGACATAGCTGGGAGCTGAGAGAGCCCAGCACTCACACTGGGGGAGCTGTGACAGAGGCACTTGTCCTTTTGTCCCTTCTCACTTACAGTCGGTATTTCCAAGAGTCATTTTATAACTTGGCATTTAGAGGTTCAGAAGGAGATGGTACTTGGGTGTCCACTGGCTGTGGCCAAGACTTCCCGTGTGCCTCTCACAACCACAAAGAGAGGCTCATGTGAGAGGCGGGGAAACCTACCGGCAGTCAGCTCACTTTGCTCTTGTAACTGACAAGGGGAGCTTTGTTACACAGCCGTGCTTCTCAAAGTGTGGTCCTCGGACCAGTGACATTGGTCCTGGGAATGCGAAACCTGGAGCCTGCCCCAGACCCAGCGGAGGGGAATCTGTATTTCAACACTACCCCCTGGTGATCTCTATGACAATAAACTTTGAGAGATACTCTACTATAGGTGTGGAACATATATGCCACAAGTTAAGCTGGTCTGAATTTTTCAGTCTCCTATGTATTTTCAAATACACTGAAACTGAAATACTTTGGCAAAAAAATGCTTCATCCTCTAGTTAAAACTAAGGTAATCTGAAGCAACATGACGCTTACGATTTCCCTTTCAAACCTACCTTCCTCAGGTCGGCCATTTTCTAAATTAGAGCTGTTTGTGATCCTAAGCACATTTTATTTTTGATAAGGGATATTACCACAGACTCATAAAACTTTTGTTCTCTACCTTTTCATGTTTTCTGGGGGAACATATGTTTCCCTGCCTACTTCTTTCCTCGCAGTGATTGGGACTAACTCTGCACTGTGTTTTTAAATTGAGGTTGCTCCTTCTTACCATGGAGGAGGGGGTTCTGGTTGCTAGGCTGAAAAGCTCCGGCAACATGCCCATCAGCTAAGAAGCCACGGTGGGTCTTGAGTGTCCTGGCCGAGGGCGCTGGGGCAGGACAGACTCCCTCGCCCCCCAGGCCTGGCTTTCCTTGAGGAACTGCCTCTGCCTCTTTGTAAATGAATGGGCAGATTCCAGTCCTCCAGCACAGCATGGACTTCCCCGTATGTGGCCAACATGCGCATGAGTTTACCCTTGACCTTGGAGGAAAGAGGTCCAGTACCCTCGGGGAAAGCTTACAGATAAGTATGAAGTAACAGTCAGGGTGCTTGCATGATTTTTATTTCTGAAGACTGTTATAAGGGCCTGCTAGGTACTGGGATTAAGCAAAAGAAAGAGGCATAGGGGATCTGACGCCGGACCCAGCAGGAGTCCTCTTAGAAACTCTGCTCTTACCTGACTGTCGCACCCGCTGCAGAGTTTGCTGGACCAGAACCTCTGATCTCGGGACGATGATGACAAAGTCCACTCTGCTGAAGTGGCCGAGGTCCAGGCTCCGGCTGCCGCTGTCCGCAATGGCACACACCTGGGAGAGGAGCTTTCTGGCCACCGTAAGTTGCGGTTGGTAAATTTGGAAGGTTTCATTATCTAAATCTAAAATTAAAAGAGTTACAAGTGCAAGATTAGTTTATTTATTTCTGGGATGGCCCCTGTGAGTCCACACAGGGACACAAACGTGCAGCGGTGAACGCTCTGTCGCCGAGCACTCTCACTTGCTCCTCTTACTTGCTACTGAGTGTTCACAGGTTTGCCCACTTCTCCTGAAAAGCGCTCAGGAGTTGCATGTGGTGCTTTCACAGGTGTATTATTTTAAAATCAATGGGCCGTCCTGCAGATGCCCAATTCAACACCCCCAGCCCGGCCGGGCGAAGGCGGAGACAGACTGCAGTTTGAGGTTGAGCCAGGACTCATCGGTAGGCAGGGCGGAGCGGCCAGGGTTTTTGAACCTCGGCAGAGGCTTCCGCGGGAGCCCGGCTCCGGCTCCGGGAGGAGGTGCTGCTGTGACCAGGACAATGCTGGGGCGCTTTTCTGGATGGCACTGCAGTCGGCGCTTCCTGCAGCAAGTCAACTGCAGCAGAGTCTGAAATTCCTCTCCCAGGGAGCAGACGACGGAGGTCACAGAGACACGACCTGCACCCTCCTTCCAGCTCAGCTGGACTTTGCCCGCACTCGTGACCCAGCAGGGGCGTGTGCTGTGGCCTGCGCCAGCGCCGAGGCCAGGACTCTCTGAAGAGACTGACTCGTGACACAGGCAGCTGGCCTCTGAGTGTGTGATATATTACACAACACTGTCCAGATACACAGGGCCTGTCAGTAGCTTTTTATGGCAAGCTATAATCAGGCAATCAATCTCCGGTATGTTTGTGTGCATGTCCACACACCGTGAAAGAGACCGGCTTCATAAGGAAACGTCTGAGCAGCAGCCTCTGATTGCTTAGGAGAGTGATGGGAAACCTTTTAGAGCGTTCAACGATCACAGGCAGCCCGCTGCAGCACCTGTGTCACAGGCTCGCCACTGCCGCCTTAAGGGCTGCATTTTATCAGGAAAGAAACACCAGGGCCTAATTAACCTGTGCTAATTAATGTTTTCTGAAATCAAACTGCGATGCAGCTGAGGCAGGCAGTAGTCGCAACATCCCACGCACGGTGGATGCTATGTGCAAGCAGCCTGGTACGGCCGTCTCCCAACAGCAGAGAGAACTGTTAGCACAGCCCAGAGCTGACACTTTGGTAGTAAGACTGGGGGCAGGGCTCCGTGTAGCACAGTAGCATCGCAGGCACGAGGCCCTGGGTTCGATTCCCAGCACGGCCCCCCGAAAGCATCCCAAATAGCTTTTGCCTATAAAGACTACCAGGCAAAACAGGTCGCCTTCTGCTGCAGTTAGGCTGCTATTTCTTTCATTTCACAGCTTTGATGGGAAAGGACGAAACATACACATAAGTTTGTACGATTTACCTTGGCAGGTTTTGAAGTCTGAGTTAATACCAAAGTACCGTTAAGCAACATTTCATGAATAGGAAAACAAGGCTATGTACTTCTGTACATTCTGGATCTGTAAGTACTCAGGGAATATTTAAATCTGTATTTGTTAATTCAAAACACATTTTAGATAATCTAGATGATCACTTTACTACCAAATACTGTCCACGAGGCAAAACATTTCATGGCCTGTATTTGTGTTTGCTTAACGCCTGAGCCAGTGCCAAGCCAGACTACTTTTACTGCCCGAGGAGGTGAGCCTCACGTGTAAATGCTGCGTTCCTGCAAAGGCAGGCCAAATGGCTGTCAGCAGCAGCTTATGTGGGTCTGTTTCCTATCTGTTCCTTCCCCTGTTCTTTTTCCTGTTCTTGCCTATGTTTTCCCGTCAATCAGTGAACCAGGGAAGGAATTTAACCCAAAGGAACCTAATCTAATGACCAGAATCCTCCCCCTTGGCTCACGGTCCATGCTGGGCCCTGACTTGTCACAGGCAGATGACGGGTTGGTATAGCTGCTCTGTCTGCCAGGAAAAACTCACTCTCCCTGTGATTATGTGGGTTTCACAAGTCAGAGAAGATTCTAAGTCCCTCAGCAAGCAGGTAACTCTCTGCACATGGCTCGTGGAGCCTAAGGTAAAAAAAACCACTAGGACTTTTCAGGGAAAAAGAGACTATTTAAGATAAAGTGTTTGACTTTGGTTTTAATTTTAGGAGACTTTTACTAAAAAGAAGGCCTTTGATCCAGACCCTTGGGTATGGCATTGTTCATTTGAACCGGATTTGTTATATAGACAATGAAGTAAAGCCTGTTGTGGGCCATGGCTTGAGGACTCCCCCAAACCCTGAGTGACTTAGCTTCAAAAATATCTGTCCGAAGGACTGCCCTCCCCATCTCCGTGGAGGCGACATTACCCAGGCTTTGCGTGGGAACCATAGCAGCAGCCTCCTGCGGCGACACACACTCATGGAGGTCTCCATTGAAAGGGGTGACCACACTGTCTCCTCTCCTTTGTTGCATTTTTTCTAGCAGCCTGTCCAGGTCATCGCCTGTGTCAAAATAAAGTGGTGATAAGTTTGCAAAGAGTGAAATGCTGTGCCCTCCCCACCGCTCTCCACGGCGGGCAGGGAGGCTGGGTGTTCACTGAGGGTTTCGGGGCAGCCAGCAACGCACGTCAGAGTTCACACCTGTGATCTCTACAGCAGCCTCTACAGCAAGAGCCGCCCTTGCTGGCATCCTATTTACAACAGACAAGCCTTCTCCCTGGACCTCCACAGTACCCGAAGCATTCAGAATGGGATTAGACACATAAGAACGCTGGGATGTGGGAGAGAGAACGACTCGTCCCAGTCCTTCACCAAAGGGGTACCGAGCCCAGTCTCTGAGCCCAGTACCCATGCGCCTTCCTCTGACCCCGCCCTCTTCCTGTGGGACTAGGCCCAGACTTCTGGGGATAAACTATTCCAAAGCAAAGATCAGCTGGCAAGCTTGAGCCCGCACTCATCTCGACAGGCTAAGGCTTAAATCCAGACCGTCACGCAGCTGGAGGCTGGCAGTGCCGCCGAGTTTTAGGGCCACTCACCTAATGACGTGGTTTTGAAATGTGAGGCCAGGAAACTGACCTTTCCTGTGATGAGCTCGTAACTTATTTCTTTCAAAAACTCACTTGTGGTGAGCATGCTCTCGGCCAGAGCCCGAGACTGATACTGCCCTGCAGAACAGGAGAGAGACGACCCGTCAGTGCGACAAGCCCGCGACGGCAGTTAAGGTCACCACAGGTGGAGACCACCAAGGGATGTAACGATAGGGACTTGGTTCAGAAAAGCACAGCGGCTCAAAAGATGCGGACAAGTGATTAGCTGGCATCTGAATTGTCAACTTACAGACTACAGACAACGACAGAAAATGTTTATAACAGGACGTGAGATGACAGAGGGAGAAAGTGACGTGCTGAAGCCTGCAGCTGTGAAAGTGCACACGCGTGTTTCAAGACGAGGGAAGAGTATGAGCAACTATAAAACAGCTTTTGTATGTTATGAAGTTTTGTCTTCCATATAAACTCGCTATTGTTCTACAAATGAACCTTAAAAACATTAATGTATCACACTGTCTGGTGACACTTTCTACAAACACACACAGCACAGATGGAGCGGCGGGGGGCCAGTTGTTGGGAAGGATGGGTGTGCGGCCGTTTCGGTGGGAAAGGTGAGCGCCGCTTCGTATAGACCCGGGAGAGGCAACTTTTAGCTCAGATGGCTACATAGGGCGGCGCCTCAGAGAAAATCAGCCCCAAATGGGGCACAAGCCCTGAGCATTCTGTAACGACCAACCTTCAGGACACGGTCTTTGGGGCTGATATTCCGAAACAGACTCCAGGGAGGAGGGGAAGCATGCACCAAGCCCTGGCAGTCCGACCAGCCGGCACAGGCCGCCCGTGGCCCTGGCTCTATCACATGCTAGCGTGGTAACACTTCCAAGGCCTTTTAAGGACAGAAAGTACATGGGACGAGGGTATCCGTTACGTGGGTGAGCTTTGAGAGAGTGCTCCCAACGCCAGCTGACAGGGGTGCTGGCCAAGCGGAGAGCTACGACACCCGATGTGAGGAGGGAAGGAAAAGTTAAAATTAGGGGGAGGAACCCAGGCGGGAGCAGTTCACCAGAGGTCGATCCCATGGACGCCTGAAACAGTAACCGCTTTTTAAAATGACAGAGGACTGTGTACATTACATAAACAGCAAAAAATAACTCACCGAGTACCACCACACAAAATTCATTTCCTCGGATTTTGGATGCACAAATTGCCACCACGTAATCCGGAAGCCTTTGGTAGTGTCTCATTTCACTGAGGATCCGCAAAGTCTCTGAAATGCCCTCGGCCAGAGAGTTCTGGGTCACCATCACATGGACCAAGTCTTGGGACACGCTGGCGATTAATCTGGCAAGCCAGGGGAGCTGCCCCGGGGACACGGGGCCGCAGGCGGCGCCCACCTGCAGGGCGCGCGCTCTCAGAGTAAATTCCTGCATAGCTTTCAGCATAATCTGCTCAAATTCTTCCCTGAGAGGAATCTGATCTGGACCTACATTGAAGAGAATCACAACCAGAAGTTTTAAAAAAGCAAGGAAAGACACTCACCCCGCCTCCGTCCTGCAGTTCTCTGAAGCCCCCCGCCCCACACTGCAACTGCTGAGGAGGTGCTTTGCCTGCAGCGTTCCAAGGACAGACCCTGCTAAACACTCCTCGTGGTGACGTTTCCTTCTCTTGTCTCTCTTGGTCTTGTTTTAAAAAATCAGGCTTCTCTCTGCTCCTGTACTCCATTCCTGAACCCTTTAAAAGAGGCTCTCCTGAGACAGACAGACAGAGAGAGAGACAGGGAGAGACAGAGAATCCATCCCCGGGGAGATGGTCAAAGCAGGTACTTGGGGCTGTCACACTGAGCTACATCCCCAGGCCTTTTTTTTTTTTTTATTTTTTTATTTTTTTGGTTTTTCTCCGGTACCGGGAACCGAACTCACGACCTTGCGCTTGCCAGGCAGGCGCTTTTGCCGCTGAGCTAAATCCCCAGCCCCTACCCAGGCCTTTTAAAAACACTTTTTGAGACAAGTTCTCACTAAGTTGCCCAAGCTGGGCTTGAACTTGTGACTTGAACATGTGCCATCACACCCAGCCAGGCAGCAGGTTTCTTGACCTGCTAACTTGGCGTGACAGGCATTGTTAATGACTAATAAAATAAGAAGCTGAACTACTGGTGTAGTCATTTTGACATTTCAGTCATTTCTTATTTTATTCATTGGTACTCTGGAACAACTTTAATATGTTGTATCTATATCTAACTTTGAAAATAGTGTCTTTCTGAGTGTTAGTTCTCACTACCAGTTTATGCGTTAGACAGCCCCATTTTCCCTAGATACAGAATGCTTTCTTCTCCTAGTTATTCCTCAGCGCTCTGGATCGTTACATATGGTATTTGGGTGTGGCAGTACACACCTTTAATACCCGCAGTCTGAGAGGCTGAGGCAGGAGGATCACAAGTTCAAACCCAGCCTGGGCAACTTAGTGTCTCAAAAAAAAGAAAAAAAGACATTTGGCCTCTTTCTCAGTTGTGAAGAAAAGTTTCCACTCTTGGGGCTGGGGATTTAGCTCAGCGGCAAAGTGCCTGCCTGGCAAGCGCAAGGTCATGAGTTCGGTTCCCGGTACCGGAGAAAAACCAAAAAAAAAAAAAAAAAGAAAAGTTTCCACTCTTGACTGATAGCCCCTGGAATGAAGCATTTTGTGTTTTATTCTCTTTAGAAATTCAACCAGTCTTTGACAACAGATAAGCACATCTGCATATGACATTCTAATGGTACAAGATGTCTACATTTGCTTTAAATTAAAACCAGTGAGATATATTCATTCCTTCTATTCTGTCATTTCTTTTGCTGTATGAATCTGAGATTTAAAACTCGGATTCCTGTTGACAGACACTGACTCTGAAGTATCTGTGACCTGAGACCAGGCCTGGGCTTCAGAACCTGGGGCAAAAATCTCCTTACGCAAGAACCAGAGATAAGGACCCGGACTTCTCTCTGCTACCTTGAGTAATCGCTACCTTGAGAAGCCATTCCTTCTTCTAATGGGGATTTAAGTGGCCTCATGGCCCTGCCCATCTTTTCTGGAAAAGAAAATGAGGGTTTTTGTAATGTTTTTAAAATAAGGGAAATTAAATAAAACATACATCTCACAGGTAAATGTAAGAACACAGCTTTTGCAGGATTGGCTGGGGGCCAGGAAGAGTTAGAAGAATGGAATCCTTAGGGATGCATTTCTCTCACCCACAGAAACAGCAAGAAATCGGCAGTGCTGGGAGCAAGCCTGTTCCTACTTCCTCCCTAGGAGCAGGCGATGGCGGGTGCTGGGGTCCCCCCTCTCCTGGGCGGCACAAGGCTCCTGGTCCCCACTCAGCTGCGTCCAATCGGCCTCCCCGTCAGTGCTCTGGAGGCGCAGTTAGTGAGCTCCAAGTGGCTAGGTATGCACTTCCAAGGACAGGAAAGCGGGGGCCATTTAAAGTTTTCTTTCATCCAAAGGCAGGACAGCTCAAAGCAGGGGGCCTGTCTCCACTTCCCCACGGCCCCTCACTGACAACCTGAGGGCTCAGAGGCCGGGTTCACAGGTGGGAAGTTAAGACCCATCTCAAATCAGGGCTGAGTAACATATTTTACTGAGAAGCATAACTAACCCCAAGGGAAAATAAAATTATCCAACATATTCCCAGCAGTCTCTGTGATCTTAAACTTTATTTTTGTGACATCTGACTGAGTTACTGTAAGAAATTGAAAAATGGGGAGGGGGGCCTCTGAGTTAAACGAGGGAAGAGCGCTCTAGAATGCTTCGTGTCCACTGGGCGACATCACTCCTCAGCCTCAGGCTTTCCAGTGGATTACGGGGCCCTTTCTCCACTTCTTGCACGCCCGAGGTAGTAATTTTTCCTTCAAGCACTGATCTCCAGGAGCTCAGTGACGTCCGGATGTCAGTCCTCACTGCTTTTCAGATAGAGCAAGCTTAACAGGAAAGGGCAAGGTTCCAGCAGACCCAGAGCCGTCCAGCCATGTCTGGGTTTGCTGATTTCATTATCTACTTCAAACGATTTTCAAGATTGTGAAATAACAGACAGAAATCTCAGAAAGGGACTGCAGTGGAAAGGCCTGTTCCTTCTAAAGAATGTTGGCTTTCTTCTACCCCATTACCACTACGTATCTGGGCCACTAAAGAATCAGCACAATCACTGTAGAAGTTTGGATTTTAAAGAAATGTCTATTATATTTATTCTTACTGCTCTGAAAATCTCTGAAGGCAAAACATCTTTTTCAAGGACTCCTGAACAGTCAGTTGAAGGGCAAAGAAATCCCAATGTACAAAGTTTAGATTAAAAAAAGGAAAGAGACCCAGACACGGTGGTGCACATCTGTCGTCCCAGAACTCTGGGAAACTGAGGCAGGAGGGTCACAAGTTCAAGCCCAGCCTGGGCAACTTAGTGACTTAGTAAAATCCTGTCTCAAAATTAAAAATATAAAGGGCTGTGGACAAACTCAGTGCAAAAGCTTGGGTTCGATCCCCAGTATGAAAAAAAAAAATGAACGAAAGAAAGGATGTTGAGAGAGAGACCTGACTGGGACAAAAATTCTAGAGAGAATTGATCCTGTGGGCAGAAAAGAGTCTTCTGTAATGAAACTGAAATATTCTAACATAAGAACATTTAGTCATTTAATGCAAGGCATTTTATTTTGACCATGTGGTTTATTTAATTAACCTGGACCCTGGTTTCTGAAATCATTAGTAAGGTTGAAAAAAAAAGATACAGTGATTAGTCCCAGTGGTTCAGGAGGCTGAGGCCAACTTGGGGAATTTAGCAAGACTATCTCAAAATAAAAAATACAGTTAAAATAAGAGGCTGGGGATGCAGCTTAGTGCACAGGTCCTGGGTTCAATCCCCAGTACCAAAGGAAAAAAAAGACACAGTGAATGCCTTGGTCTATATGAAGCACTGTTGTTTTTTTTTTAAACTGATTCTGGGTGCAACTAGAAACTACTTTTAGGGTTAGAAGACCATCCACAGTCCAGAGTCTGCATCCAGCGAATTAAAATCACCACACCAAATGAGCTGCAAAGCCAGGTGTTTTATAATTTTATTACCTCCCAATAAGCACGATGTGCAGGCCCCAGGTTTGTCACGAGGGAGGTTCTCATGGCAAATCTCCCAAGCTCCAAAGCCGTCTCAAAGAGGAGCCCAGGTCACCGTGCTTGTCTGGGGACCGACAGTTCTAGCCAGGTTGCCACCTGATGCTACAAAGGTTGAACCTGGCTTGCTGAAACTTTGGGTTTCTGAACACTGTTTTATCCCAGTATTTTTATTATTATTTTTTAACACGAGTCTTTTTTTTTCCTAACGCTGAAAAAAGATCATGAGAGTGTGGACAAAATTATTCATGTGTGATTTTACATCTCAAACATTTTTCTAAGTAAAGCAGTGGCTTGATTCCCAGAGTGAGTGTATAATTAGGCTGCATATTCAATGGCTTGCTGGGGTTTGCAAAATAAAGGACATTTCAGTGTAAATGCTGCTGAACAACAACGGATTGTCAGGACACCTGCGTGGACCCACTGTGGGGCTCGGGCTACAGCAGCAGGGAAGGTGAAGGGTCGTGACCTGTGCAGCCTGCTTCCCTAATGCCTACAGAACCTTCCAGAGAAGCCCATGTTACTGCCCACTTGAAGGAAAACTTGGGGCCGCAGGAAAGGGGTGTAGCAGAAGAAAAAATGGGTGTAGGGGCAGCAGACAAACAAAATAAAAAAGATAATCAGAAAGCTGGAAAATAATTGTCTAAAACACGGGCCTTTAGGGAAGGTGGCCTGGCCAGCTCCCCAGGAGAAGGGCGCCCGGCCGGCCCGGTTCTGCCGGCAGCAGCTGCTCTGGAGGTGGGAGGACACTAGGTGGAGCCGTTCATCTCTGTTAGGACCCAAAGAAGCAGCGCCACGGAAAGGAGGGGGCCACGGTGGAGAGGAAAGGGAAAGGACACAGGGGTGAGGTCAAAGGAGAAAAATGCTAGAAGCAAGAAGGAAAACAGACAGGCAGGTGGAGGAACAGGAGAAGGAAAGGAAACAGCGCTGTCCCCAAAATAAAGACAGTCACCCCCAAACGATTCTCGAAAATAACTTACCAAGCCGGACAAGATACTGTATGGTCAGAAGGATCATATTTTCCATACTCAGGAGCTGGCTGCCAGTCAACCCTAATTGTTCCAAATCTTTGTTTTCCAGCTGTGGAATCTTGTAGCAGTTCACCAGCAGCGGACTCACCACAATGTCGCCGACATTCCCATAGAAATAGGGTAAAGTGCCATAGCCTGCCCCAACAGAAGCAGGTCAGTACAGCGGACATTGCTCTCTGAGATCCAACCCGGCCTATTTACTGAATGGGGAACGGGGACGCTTAACAAACTCCCTGCCCTCTGAGACGGCTACCCGAACAAGCGGTTCACATGTATCCAGCCTCCGCAGTTCACCTGGATGCTCCAAATTCCATCTCTATATTAAAGCAGATGAACATGAAGCAAAATATTCAAATCACTTTTCTGTTTCCCACAGGAGGGATCTGTTCATAGCATGTTGCTGCCATAGAAGATGGATGAGTTTGCAAAATGTTTCTGGATTCTTTGTAAAATGGTGATGGTAAAATATCTTCCGCTAAAATTCCTGATCACATTTCTTTCAGATGAGAAAGTAAACAAACCACAATAACATGTTTCACTTCCTGAGGTTTTGGGGAAAATCTTTTGAGCAAAAACCAGTGATTGACAGCCATATTCTGCTAGTTGCAGTGCTTGGAGATTTCCACTTTTTTTTTTTTTTTTTTTTTTTTTAAGACAGGGTCGCTATGTAGTGCAGGCTGGCCTCGAACTCACTATGGAGCCCAGGCTGGCCTCAAACTCACACAATCCTCCTGCCTCAGCCTCCTACGTAATGAGATTACAGGTGTGTGCCACCATGCCTGGCTCCAACTCCTTTTGTTATCTTAGAGATTTCTGTTAGATTTTCTTCTTGAAGGGCAGTAAATAGCCTCAGATTATCTTAGAAGTAGATAAGATACAATTATGTTGAAAAGGTACTGTTCTGGTAGATAGGACAGTTCCTCTGAAAGGCTTTCTAAAAGGCAGGCACCAAAGAATCCCATGTTTTATGTACCTTTCCAAGGCTTAGCTGCACTATGCTAAGGTTCAGAAAGAACTGTCTAAACCATATAGGATTTAAACGACTGGGATTCCCACAATGCCTACAGATCTGGCATCAGTGGAAAGCGGCCTGATAAAGGACAGGGCTTGAAGCTAAACTGAGTTAGTGAACTCAGGCCAACTTCAAGCACAGACAACACCTCCTGTAATCTTACCCTCCCTGTTTTGTCCTGGGAAAGCAGACAGTCCCCTTCTGGCCGAGGCCAGCTGGCCCCAGTGGAGGGGATTTTCAATGTGGGTATGAAATGCACCCCCTTAGTTCTGTGATCTAGGGGCCTCTACATTTCTGTCTCTCCACTGTCAGGCAGCCTGGAAGGACACAGACTCTAGGGACGCCGATGCAAAGGTGCTTCCCCAGGCTCAGCTCTCCTCCTGAGGGGTTTCTTGGTCCCTTCAGTAAGGATGGTAACTGGCTTAGCTAGTTCTTTGCCCTGTGCATTGGTCTCCTTGATGGGAATGTCCCCTCCCCATCCTGTCCACTCTTAGCAACCTCAGGATCTGGCTTAGACACTTCTGAGAAGTCCTCTTAGGCCCTCCAGGCAGAGGAAGTCCTCTCTCTTCTGTGTTATTGGAGCTCTTGGCTGTGACCTCTGCTGGCTCCTGGATCTCTGGGTGTCGTAATGTCCTCACAGTATGTTGTCCTGGTTGTTTACCACTCCCAGTGCTAGTGAGGGGCCGGACGTCCCCACAAAACAGTGCTCCTTGAGGGCAAGGAGACTTTGCCTTATTCGCGGCTTCTAGTCACCTGTTCGATATAGCATGAAGGCACTGACCAGTAAAAGCTCAAAGACTCGACAGAGGGATAAGTGAATGCACGCGTGACTACACGCATGCACCCCGAGTAAAGCCACAAACAATGACATGGACAGGCATCCCCAGACTCCAGCGAACACAGGCACCTCGGCGGCCCTTTGCCTTACCTATCAGAATTACCGGCCTAACTCCTGAGTTACTCAGCAGGTTTTCAGGAACAATTACAGTTTCCCCTGCGGGAATGGGCCGAGGTTGTAAAATTCCAGTTAATGGGGTCTGTGGACCTGGGGCAGACAGAAGGGGCTCTGGAAGAAAAGTTGTTTAACAAGAAGGATTAGACATAAAAGCTGAAGGAAATAAAACGAAAAACAATGTGGTTTTAAACTTACGACTACAGAAGGTTTATAAATCTAATGGTTTCATGGTTTTTTTAAAAAGCAGCTAGTGCATATTATATAAAATTAGGAGTGAGAAAAACAAAGAGAAGAAGAAAACTAACCATGCTCATACCCTCGGGAGGTAACTGCCATTGGGCATTTCAGTAGTTTTCATTCTAGTTCTTTTTTCCACAATCTTTAGGGTTTTGTTGGGTATTTTTCTCCCCATGCCCCAGGTTATGAAAAGTATATTTGCCCACTGTATAAACTTTGACAAGGACAGACAAGTACGGAGACAGATGGCTTCATCATTAATCGGCCCCACCCAGAGACAGCTACCGTTAGCTCACTGACATAATTCTTTGTGTATAGAAGATCTCTGCAGGCTTTAAAGTTATTTATTTAAGCAAACTTAAGTTTGTAAGGAGTCCCACCCGTGTCTTAGAGATGGTACACTGAGTGCAAGGTAGACAAGCATTTGCGTGTTTAACTGTGGGCCGCAGACAGCCATGGGTTAGACAGCAGGAAGGAGAGCCAGCTGGTCCTGCAGATTTTAGCCCCAGACAAAACCATGCAGGCCAGGAGCAATAAGCACAGGTCACGCACATAAAGGACCAGAGCACTGACGGGCGAGGTAATGCTACTGCTGCCAAAGCAAGTCCAGCGTGCCCTGGGAACGGCTTCCCAATGCCTGGCTTACAGCTACGCCAAAGGCCGAGTGCAAGTCAGGCGTGATGGCATGTGCACTCTAGGGAAGGCGGAGGTGCCAGGGACAAAATGTTAGCTACTGTCAATATCGTTGCATAATTTTGAATGCTCGGAAGGAAATTTACTTTCACGGGTTCAGAGAAAGAACAGGACTAGAAGATATCCTTGCTAATTAAAAAAGAAAACAAACTTTAAAATCTATCTTCTGTTAAAATCTTACCAGTTCTTGAAAGGGGACGAATTGTAGGAACAGGAACAACTAAACCAGGCTGGGGGACAGGGGAGCCAGGGTACCATCCCCGGTGTCGTTTCTTTGGTGGCCCGGAAATGAACATGGTTGCTGAAGACAAAAAGAACGACAGCTTTGTCCTCCATAATGTAGAAGGAAAAAAATCAATGCCAAAATGACACAGGATCTTTACGTTGATTTACTTAGAAGGTCTAAATTACTCTTCTAGAGGTAAAGATAAAGTTGGAAAAGCCCACAGTAACAAATCCAACACCACACTAATGATACCTAAAAATCTGTATGCTGTTTTACACAATTTTATTACGATTATTTCATTTCATTCTACGACCAACCTGTGAAGTTGTAGGACAGCGTGATGCCCAGAGGAAGAGCACACAAAGAGGAATACGAGTCCTATACATTGTCAGCCAAATCCATGGCTTTTAAAGATGTTTTCTTATACATTTGTTTCAGCAGTTACTACCAGTTAGGTTCGTCCATGCAAAATCACTAAGATAGTTAAATATTATCGCTCAGACTAATCATAAACTTTTAAGACACTGTATAACAAGTTAAGGGAAAACTCCAGAGTGTGCGTCAGATCACTCAAAACTCCGTAGTGGTTCTGGCATAACGAGGTGCACGGTTCCAGAACAGAACTCTAGGTGGTGCTGTACCTTGGTCTACAGATGCGTAACTAGGTCGCGGCGACAAGGAATAGCTGCCTGGGCGGGCGGGCGTGAAGCTGGGCGTGGGGGTCTTCCCTCCATGGCTGCCGCTCCCGTTCGCAGCATCTGTAGGACAGGAGAGAAGCCGCTCAAGGGAGGCCGGGCGCACGCGGCTTTCTGCGACGCTGCTGCGCTCTGATCAACCTCACCCCTGAAGATTCGAGGAAACATCAGGGACAGCACTCAGTCCAGTCACACGCCGGCTACAGGTGCAGTGCTCGCACCGTAGTTAGATGTCGCGTACGTCAAGGAAAAGAACACATTTTCTGACATTCCAAGAGGTCTTTCAGAATCATTTTCTTTTTTCTTTGGCTCTTTTGAATTGAGGTCTTGCTGTATAGTCAAGTCCAGTCATGGGACTGGCTTGAGTCCCAGCAGTGAGATTTCCTCGAATCCTCAAGTGTGAGGTTGATCGGATAGTGGCAGCTTTGCAGAAAGCAGTGAACTCACTGTGTAGCCCAGGCTGGCCTTCGACTTGCAGTCCTCCTCTTCACCCTCCCAAGTGCTGGTATTGTAGGCGTGCACCAGCGGCCTGGTGCCAGAATAATTTTCAGGGAGTCTTTGGAGGTAGTGGGTGGGAGGAGGGGAAACTATTATTATTAACACTGCATCACGGAAAAATTCAAATATATCCAAAAGGCAGGAGAAAGCACAATAAACTTCTGCCTACTCATCACTCACCTTCAGCATTTCCCACCACAAAGCCCATCTTGCTTCTCTACCCTGTGCTTCTTCCCATGTACATGCGCATATATATGCTCTGGGGCCTTTGGAAGCAAACCTATTTATCATATAATTTCATCCATAAGTACTTCCATATGTGTTACTACAAGGATTTTTTTTTCAAAAACATACCTTTAATGTGTCATTACTACACCTAAAATTAACACTGATTAATCTATTAATATCATCAATGATCACATCAGTCTTCTAATTTTTCTCAGTTATTTCAGAATGGTTTTTACACTGGTTTTTCAAATTGAGATTCAAAAAGGTTTGCACATCTGAATTTAGCTGATACAATCCTTAAACCTCTTTCAATCTATAGGGTTCTCCTTTTTTTTTCTTATAATTAATTTTTTTTCATTCTGCAAACGTGGCAGAATATTCTATTTCCTGGGTTTTGCTCATTGGATACATAAGGCGTCAGTTAATGTTCCTTTGTCTTCTGTGTTTCCAATAAACAAACAGAGATAGAGATTTGATCAAATTTGCATTCTTTTTCTGGTAAAAGGATCTCCTGGGTACTGTTGTATGCTCCTGCCATGAGCCGCATAACGACCAGTTTTCTCTTTTCTTATGATATTAAGAGTGATTAGAAGCAGGTATGGTGGCACATGTCTGTAATCCCAGCACTAGGGAGGCTGAGGCAGGAAGATTGTTGCAAATTCGAGATCAGCCTGAGCTACAAAGAAAGCTTAAGGCCAGCCTGAACTGCAGAGTGAGACCTTGTCTCAAAAAGACCAAAAAAAAAAAAAAAAGAAAAAAACAAAAACACAAAAAAAGGAATGATTTGAGGGTTAAAGAATTGTCAGCCTAATCCTTGCATTATGAAGTTGATCATCCCTTCCTCTGAAGGCTTTATTAACCAGGATGCTTACTGACATTATTTCATTGACTTGTTTAATGCTGTGAAAATTGAATCCAGTTTGTTCAAGTCTGTAACCCAACCAGAGGTGGGTCCTGCAAGAGTCATTAGGCTGGGGTAAGAACAAGGGTGGGTGCGTAAATTATGATGCCCAAATGCTGAGTTTCCAAAAAAGATAGGCTCCCTTCCTCCTCACCTTTCTGTCTCCATTCCTTCTCCCTGAACACCGGACTTCTGTAGGATTCATCCTGTGCTCAGTCTGAACCCCCTCCCATGTCTCTCCTTGGCTAACAGTATTGACCCTGATGATTTAACTATATGGTAGAGGCGCAGCTCTAATCAGTCCCGGTTTCCCACCATGGCAAATGACATGATTGTGAACAGCTCCCTGGATGTCTCTGGGATAAACCGGACTCCGCCTGTCTGCACGATCTCCCAGGGAGCCTGCTCCTCCTTCCACGGTCCCTGTGTTGGATGCCGAAAACGTTACCCAGCCAGATGGACATCCGCTGACACCCCTTCTCCTCCACACCGCTGTTGGTCAGTCGGTCAGGTCCTGTTGGTCTGACCTCTTGGTGGCTCTCCAGTTTGTCTCCTCCTCTCCAACCTATTCCTCCTCGTTTCTCACTGAGATGCTGAAACGACCTCCAGCGAGCTCCCTCCCTCTCGGATTCACACACATGCCGCCACGGTGATCCAGCACGCGTTCAAACCAGACCGCTGCCATCTTCCTCCCCGAAAGTTAGAGTAAAGCCCGCGCTTCTTAGCTTCACGCCCACGCTCTCCGCAGCTCCCCACTCGCTCATCCCCTGCCGCCCCCTGCATCCGACATTTTATGATTCCAACGAGCCCCAGAGCAGGGAGCCCTGGCACACACCATGCTTTTTTCCCCGCTTTCCTTTCCCTCCTTTTTCTTTTGACCTTTTTCCCTGCTCATCCTTGAACTGTAAATGCCTTTCCTCCACTCTTCTGTTGGGTGCCTGACTTGTTACTGTTGAAGACCAAACTCCTCCAAAAACTCGCTCCTCTACTCCAGGAAATGTTGGGGACTGAAGATCCCTCGATAGAGGTCTGTCTCCCTCAGTACACTGCGAGGATACTTGGGATCCTTCTCTGCATTATGCCTTGCTTTGATATCCTACATACTGGTTTTAGGCTATTTGTCTTTATACCCTAAAATCCCGAACATTTTCTATTTGCTTTGTAGTGCTAGTCATAGCAGCTGCCCAAACATGTTATTTGAACGGGCTCAGCTGCGGTATCTCTTCGGTGTGGCAAATGTGATTCTGACTCTCTCGTTTGGCACAGAGAAAACGCAAAGCTTTGTACACTCTTACGTGATGACAGACGTCACAAACATCTTTCACAAATCATGTTTTTACCCAAAAACTGTAAGTAAGGAAAATTACCTGTGGCAAAAGTCTTCCCTATAGTCTGCAAAGATAAAGCCAGGGGTTTCACAATATTCTTATTCCGGGTCAGGTCTTGAGCGCCACTTAAGTTGATTGCAGAATTAGCTGGACTGAGAACTGGTGAATCTTTAAAAAGAGAGAGAGAAAATGAGTAACCACACCGTGGACGTGGGAAAGAAGCTCCCTTAATGAAGGTGAGTTGAGAACAAGCAGATCGTTCAGATTTCAGTTCTCTCCTTAAACTAGTCTGACATCTTAGAAAGGTGAACCTCTCTGTATTCAGGTTTGATGGTTTATTTAACACGCTTTAGAAGTTACTATGTGCTGGGTGCTATTCTAAGTATTTCAAATGCATTATTTCACTCAATCGCTATAACAACTCTGTGAAGTAGTAATAGTAGTAAATAATAGTAATAGAAGTAGTAAAGTATTACTACTTCACAGAGTAGTAAGTAGTCACGGGTAGCAGTAGTCATTACCTTCGTCAAAATCAAGGGACCTGTCATCAGGATATGTTCCCCATCAAAACTCTCTACACAGCCTTCACAAACCACATTTTAATGAGATATGCTTATCTCTATAAATTTTTAATTCAAGAAGTATCATACAAACAGACATTGCAATCTAGGAGAAAATATTTTCTCTGAAAGTTGCTTTAATTGTCTTAATAAACTGGAATTAATTTATCACAGTATCAGGTACATCCAAAAGAAAGCCTCTGTTTGGTTTCAGAAAATAATTCAGCACGGGAGAACCACATGCTATTTCAGAGAGAGGCTATGGCAAAGGCATAAACTCAAGCCAAGACAGACACAGTGGTGCCCTCCTGTGTGATCCCAGCTACTCAGGAGGCTAAGGCAGGAAGATCACAAATTCAGACCTAGCCTGGGCAACTCAGCCACACCTTGTCTTAAAATGAAAAACAGAAAGTGCTGAGGACGTGGCCCAGTGGTAGGGTGCGCTTTCCTAGTACGTGCAAGGTCCAGAGTTCAAGCCCTAGTACTGCGCACGCGAGTGAGCACACACGCCTCACGCCAATAGAAGTTTTCCTTACTGAATAAGAGGCCCCAAGTCTCTGAATGTGCTCTGGCTCAAAAGCTGGGTCAGTTCATGACAGGAAAGTGTTCAAAGGGTCTGTTTAAACTCTGAGAGCCTGAAAAGCCAATTGCTTTCAAGAGCAAATACCATGGTGCTATTTAGAAGTTACCTACACAATTATTTTTTATACCACAGCCTGATACCTGATTCATCAAGTCAGTGCTGCTCATAAGAATGCAAAAGAATGAAACGGTCCCCTGTTGGCTTGGGACGGTTACTCTCAGGGCCTGGGCTAATCATCAGGGAGCGGGTCTCAGGTCCACCGGAAGAACAGGGGCTCACAGGCACACACGTCACACAGCTGCAGGAAGCACGAGGCAGCCCACACTTCTCACGTCTCCCCACAGCCTTCGAGGGCAGAAGCCCCAGGGAAGCGTGCTGGGCCGGCGCAGAGGTTAGCCACTGTGTTTCAGGCCACAGGCCCACATCGTCTGCAGCGAGACTGGTAGCTTACTACCTAGTTTATCGCTGCAATTTCACCATGTTCCTAACAAACAGTGAAGGTAAACACAGGCAAACTCTTCGACAAATTATGAAGAACAGTAATTCACTTTTTCAAATCAATTAATTCAACTGAGGACAGACAGCTTATGGATAAGCTTAATAAGAGAGGTATATGACTACATGAGAGAACTTTGTATTAGTTTAAACACAGTATCTTACACTGATGGAATAATCACCATGTGTCGGTGATTTTGCAGCTGGGTGACAGATCCATAGTTCTGGTGATGGTTCATTACATTATTCTGTTTTTTTATGTTTGAAAATTTCATATTAAAATTGTTTAAAATAACATATATTTCTGAAGGTCATGAAAATAGACCTGAACAAATGTGAGGAAATAAAATGTTCTGAGCAAGAGTACTCAAATGGTAAAAAGATGCCAATGAGCATGTTAATTTATAAATTTAATGTGGTCCGAAGAAAATACCAACAGTTTTAGATATTATTAAAATTTCTATTAGGATTATTAGAATGTCATAACTAGGCAAACATATAATGTTGATATATAGAAATATAAAGACAAGAATAGCTAAAAGTATTCTGAAAAATAAGAGAAAGGAGGAGAGGTTCAAATGCTGATATATTTAAAAGGTTCCTTGAATAAAACACTGTGGTGTTGATAGATTAGTATATACACAAAATAGTGGAACAAAAAAAAAGCAGGAAATAGATGTCAATACACATGAGAATTTAGTATAAGAAAAATATAGCAGCTCAAATCAGCAATGAAGACGACCCATTCAATACACTTTGTTGAGACAATTATGTATAGAGAAAAACAAAGTTGCTCAAGGAAAATCAGATATCATTTTAAGATAAATTAAAACTAAACACAACCTGTGACATGCCTCTAAAGACATACAGTCACCCCTCATTATCTGTGGGAAAGCGGCTCCAGGACCCTAGGAGAAATCAAAATCTGCAGGTATTTAATTCTCTTATACAAACAAAGTAGTCTGTACATCGAACTGGCACACATCCTCCCTTACACAAATCTTCTCTAGACTGTTTATAATACAGCGTAACACAATGTAACACAACGTAAATAGTGGTTAAACCCTGTTGTTCAGAGAATAACAACAAGAAGAAAGTCTGTACATATTCAGTATGAATGCAATTTTTTTCCTTTTTTTTTTTTTTGTGAGACAGATCTTGCTATGTAGTGAAGGCTGGCCTTGAACTTGCTTATGTAGCCCAGGCTGGCCTTGAACTCATGGTGATCCTCCTGGCTCAGCCTCCCGAGTGCTGGGATTACAGGCGTGAGCCACCATGCCTGGCTTTTTCCAAAATTTTTTTTTTTTTTTTTCCTCCGGTACCGGGAACCGAACTCACGACCTTGCGCTTGCCAGGCAGGCACTTTGCCGCTGAGCTAAATCCCCAGCCCCTCCAAATATTTTTGATTGGTAGTTGGTTGAATCTGTGGATGCAGAGCGTGCAGCTGTGGATGTGTAACTGTGGCCACCGAGGGCAAACTGGACCTGAGGGAAGTGTATGGCTGTCCATACCTATATTACAAAAAGAAGAAAGGCCTCAAAACAGAGAGCAAACTGAATCCACAGCAAGCAGAAATGAATGAAAATAACAGAGCAGAAATGAATATGAAACACTTGTGAAAATCAATAGACTAAAAGTTTGTTCTTTGAGTGGTACATTTTTAATTCTTTTAATTCTTCCTTTAATTCTATTCTTTTTTTTTTTTTTTTTTTTTTTTTTGAGACAGAGTCTCGCTATGCAGTTCAGGCTGGCCTTGAGCTCACTTTGTAGCCGAGGCTGGTCTTGAACTCGCAACGATCCTCCTGCCTCAGCCTCCCGAGTGCTGGGATTACAGGCATGCACCACCACGCCCGGCTCCTCTTCCTTTAATTCTAGAATGATGGGGGAAGGGGAGATATATATACAGGGAGGAGAGAGGGAGAGAGAAGTTACTAGAATCAAGAGTGAGAGAGGTGGCGTCACCAGCAACCCTAAAGAAGAAAGGAATCACAAGAGAACGCTGTGAGCGGAGCTGTGCCATCGTCGGGCGGGACTGCGCCTCCCGGAGCTCCTGTGTTGGGACTCTGAACCCCAGCACCTTAGACGTGGCTGGACCTGGAGACGGGGCCGCTCAGCAGGTGATCAAGGTGAAAGGAGGCCACCCAGTGGGGGCCTGGCCCTACAGGACTAGTGTCCTTATAAGAAGAGGAGGAGGAGACACCACAGATGCCCATGAACAGACGCAAGGCCGCGCGAGGGCACACCGGAAAGGGGGCCATCTGTGCAGCCCTGCCAGCATCTCGGCTTTGACCTCGAGCCTCTCAGGCTGCGAGAAGATAAAATTCTCATCCGTGTTGTTACGGCAGCTCTGGCAAACTAACGGCCACCAGCGTAGGTAACTTCAATTAGATAATCAGACTTGAAAGGGACGAATTTCTAGAGCAGATTCAGAGCTGATTCATGAAGAGATATAAAATATAAATATACTTACAACAAGAGACTGAATTAGTTAAATAAAAAACCAAATCCTCAACTCTCTTCAAAGGAAAACCAAGGCACAGAAGACTTCCTTCGAGAACTCTAGTGTTAACGAAGTAACAACACTTCCTCACAAACTCTTCCAAAAAGTAGGAGAGAACAGAGTATTTCTCAAGTCATCTTACGCAGTCAGCAGTACCCCTATATTGAAACCAGGGGAAGAGCGCAAAAGACAAGCAACCTACAGAGCACAGTTTGTAAAACTTATGAATAAAAAATTCTCAGCGAAATACTAGCAAATAGAATCCAGCAGCACATAAAAAGGCTTGTATGTCTCATGGCCAAGGGAGATTCGCACCAGGGACATAAGGTTGTTTAACACAGAAACGCCATCAATGTAGCGCACTAGGCTGGCGGGATAAAGGACAAAACCACACGATCATCTCAAAAGACACGGATAAAGAACTGACAAAATTGAACTCTGTATTGTGATAAAAACACTCAACAAACGAATAGATAGGATTGTTTTCACTTTGACAAAAGGCATCCAGGAAAAAGCCACTGCTAATGTGACACGCAATGGTAAAACACTACATGCTTTATGATCAAAGCATGATCTGAAGGAAGATCAGACGTCCAGTCTTGCCACTTCTATCTGATATTGTACAGAAGTTTCTATCTAAGGTAATTAGGAAGTAAATAAAATAAAATAAAAGGTGTTCAAGCTGGTAGGAAGACCATGTCTAGAAGTGGCAGGACCAGGTCTGTGTGTACGTAGAGTGTATGTATGTACAGTGGCCAGGAAGTAGAAAGTGAAAGATCCAGGGAGGGAGATAAATCCTTCCAGGTCACATCGCAGCGCCCCGCTTCTAACCGGCCCCACCTCGAAGGGCACATGCGCAGCTGAACGCGTTAATGTTGAACCCGCTGATGAGTACAGCACCCCCATGATTCAAGCACACTCCGGAAGCCCTGCCTCTAGTAGATGGGAGTTGGGGGACACTCGAGTCTAAACAATAATGGTACGAAAAGCCATTTGACGGCACACTCTTAATGGGAGAATTGTATGCCATATGAATCATCTCTCAAACTATTACTTAAAAACACTAATTATTATTACTTAAAAACACTAATAGTAAAATTATAAAGCAGGGAAAGTATTTTAAACTAGTAACGCAGATAATTCTGTTACACACTTCCATCACCAGAAACCAGTATGGAGGAAAAAACCCAGCACTGTGTCGGGGTGCCCTAAATCACATTCTCACTGGTCCGCCTTTGATTTCAGCAGGGGCTCCCATGGAGAGGGCTGTGTGAGCTCCGACTCCCGGAACAGTCTCCTACCTTAGGTTCACGTCCTTCCCTTCTTCTCTCCCTCCCCTTCTTTTCTGGTACTGGGAACTGAACACGGGGCCTTCATACTTGAGTTGCACCCAAAATTTTTAAAATTTTGAGGATTGCTGAGGGTTCAAGACCTGCCTGGACTACAATGTGAGCTCAAGACCAGCCTGAACTGCACAGTAAGACTCTGTCTTAAAAGACAAAAAACCAAAACCAAACCAAAACAAAAAAACCCTGAAATGTAGAACAGTGCATACAAACAAGTGAATATTAGAATCTGTATTGTGCTTGATCGAATAGATCCAAAGAAAATCTAGAAATGTAGAAAATCTAGAAAGATGCATAAGAAACTAATTATAGTGATGGCCTGTTGTCAGGGGTGGGCATGTGGAAACTGGTGGCGTGGAGGACAGCCCCACCGGACACATATCCGAAGGAATTACATATGTAATTATGGTGTTTTACCATAATAAAACCTCATTAATGTTTTACCGCTACACACCAATATACACATGCACATAGGTGCTTTTGAAAAAGTAATGTTTCAAAGGAGCGGAATAAATGACGTTTTAAAAATAAGAATAGAAAATGACTACATGTAGACTACATCTGGTATCAGAAGTACATCCTAAATACATAAAGCAAGTTGGGCCTGGTGGTGCACCAGCAGGAGTTCTGCCATGAATTTGAGGCCAGCCTGGGCTATCTAGTGAGTTTAAAACCAGCTTAAACTACATAGCAAAACCTTGTCTCAAAAAAATATATATATAGAATGTTTATGTGTTAGGTCATATACAGTGATTTTAAAAGGTAATTACATTCTAATAGAACTGCTTCTAGAAAGGTATCAATGATCTAATTTCCAAATCCAAGGGACATATTTCAGTCCCTACCATACTGAATTCTACTGCTTCCATTACTTAGTCAACAATTACTTTTTTTTTTGTTTGACCACTTGCTATGTGTCAAGAACCTTGCTAAGATCTATGGGTAAAATACAAGTAGTGTAGTTGTATGTTTATTCTGTACTAAAGAACAGTACTGTGCTCTCCTACCCTTATATTTATCTCAAGACAATTTGACCAGACTCAATGGTTTTATTTTTGAAAATTTATTTCATATCCTTTGTTCCCATTTATACTGATGCAAAGTGTATGACCACACATTATAGGAAAAACTCAGAAAGCTTTGAAAATCCAGTAAGTAAGGTCAGAGTGAACTCTCCAAAACGTCAGTCCTGTGTGTCATTCCCTAATCTTTACCAGCTCATGCAAGCTCCTCTTCTTGAATTCACTGTGTGTGGCGGCATTTGGATATTTAGCACTGAACGCTAGCAGTTTTGATTATTGGTGAGCAGCCGCAAATGTCCAAGGTGCGATTCCCCACAGTCTTGCTCAGACATGAATTTGAACCATGGGCCACGAGGCTGCAGTGCAGAACCTGGTGCTTGAACGGTGAGAAGCCGGCTTCTCAGCTTCCGTATTTCTCCACGGCCTCACACTCTCTACTAGCGAGTTCACGTCTACTTAAAGGGGACTCGGAGCTCTGGAGATGCACAAACTGGGGAAATTCCTTGAGCAAGTCACAGCTCTGCTCTCTATCTGGTAGCGGCTCTGATTTCCTGTTTCTCCCACTACCCCATGAGCTCCTTGAGGGCCTCCCAGCTCCCGGAACAATGACTGTCACACCACGGCTAATGAAATAAAATGAAAAAATGCCAAATAACCTCCTCCTCTCCTTCATGTACCAGCAATAGCAGTAAATCACTGTTAGCTCCGAGTCACTGGGATGTGAACGGAGGGGGTGGTTTCTAAATAAAGAAAGCCGATTAAATAATACACAGCATTGCTTCTTGGTTTTTGCTACTTACAACCTCTTCCTCCCCCAAACATTAACCCTACCTACACTCTGTTTTATGAACTGCAAAATGGTACCAAAAACTCACAGTAACAAGATGTTTAGCACAGCGGGTAGAACATAATATGTGTTCATCAAGTGCTTTGGTAAATCTTGTTAAAGATTTTCCAGATATTCAAGAACGTAAGTGTTCATGAGCTCTCTTTTTATCTTTGACCCTCTAGGGCAGAAGAGATTCTCAATAATTTGCTTTCATAGCAAATTATAAAACATAGGTGCTACAATAAGTTGCTTCTTTCCTAAGTTACACTGGACCTGTTTTCACATTCAGACTACAATTAGAGAAATGCCCTGCTAATATAGATAACGATATTTCTACGACTGCCATCTGAGGCTGCATTAGTTATTGTGTTAGCTATGTCTTACTTTAAGTTGAATGGCTAATTTAATAAAACCCAAACTCATTTCACTCTAAAGTTAATGTTGAATCAGATATCTTCTTGTTCTTATGCTCCTGATTTTTAAAAACAGTCTTATTGAGGTATAACTGACAAGCCAAACCTATTAAAGTATAACGAGGTAAGTCTTGACGTATGTGAAACCATCGTCACGGTCAAAACAGCACATTTACCTCCCGCGGATGTCCTCAGCCACTTCATTTCCTCCCTCCTCTGCCTGTCTTTCTACACCAACTTCAAGCCGTCACTCACCTGCTTTTTGTCACAATAGATCACTCTGCATTGTCTGAAGTTTAACACAAACAGAACTACACAGTATTACTGCTTTTTTTGGCCTAGCTTCTTTCACCCATGTTGTATTAACAGCTGTTTAGTGTTTCTTGACGAGTAGTAGTACACTACACGGATATACAACTGTCTACCTGCCTGCTGATAGCCATTTGAGTTATTTACAGTTTCTGGCTATCACAAAGAAAGCTGCTATGAACGTTATATAGAAGTAACATGTATGGACATGCATTTCCATTTCTCTTGGGTAAATACCTAGAGACGGGATGCAGGTAAAAAATTGAAGGTGTATGTTTAACTTTTTAAGAAACTGCCAAGCTCTTTATTAAGTAGCTTTATTATTTTAGGTTCTTAGTAGTGTATTGCTTTTTTTTGTACCGGGAATTGAACTCAGGATCTCACACTTTCCAGGCAGGTGCTGTGCCACTAAGCCATATCCCCAGCGTTTTTTTTTTTTTTTTTTTTTTTTTTTTTTTTTTTTTTTGAGACAGTGTCTCACTATGTAGCTCAGGGCTAACTTTGAACTCACTATGTAGCCCACGCGGGCCCTGAACTTTAGGCAGTCCTCCTGCCTCAGCCTCCCAAGTGCTGGGATGAAAGGTGTGCGCCACCGTGTCCGGCTTCTCAGGAGTCTATTAAGTTGCCACTTTCTTCACACTCTCCCGATGTTTGGTACATGAGTCTTTCAATTTTAAACCATTCTGTTAAGTGTAGTGAATGGTATATCATTGTTACTTTGATCTCCATTTCCCTAATGACTAGAGGTGCTGATCATCTTTTCAAAGTACTTAACTGTCATCTACATATCTTTTGCCTATTTTAAAAATTGGGTTATTTTCTTATTGTTCAGTTTGGGTTTTTTCCTTGTGCTGGAGACAGAACCTAGGGCCTGCTGCATACTAGACAAGTGCTCTACCACTGAGCTAATCTTTAGCTCCTTGTTGAGTTTTTAAAGGTTTTTCTTTATTTTAGATACAGTGCCTCTATGTGGTTTGAAAGGATTTTTTCCTAGACTGTGGTTTTTGTCTTTTCATTCTCTGAATAGAATTTTCTGAAGAGCAGAAATTTTTAATTTTAATGAAGTCTAACTTATCAATTTTTTTTTTATGGACTGTGCTTTTGATGTGGTAGCTAAGAAATCTTTGCCTAATCCAGGACACAGATATTTTTCCTGTTTTCTTCTATAAGTTTTAGGTTTTCAGGCCAGGAATATAGCTCAGTGGCACAAGTGCCTCCCTGGCAAGTGCAAGGTCCTGAGTTCAATTTCCAGTACCAAAAAAAAAAAAAAAGATCATATTAGTTTTAGGTTTTACATTTTGATTTATGGTCCATATGAGTTATGTTTTAATTCTAATCATGTATTTTTTTCTTTTGTCACTATATCATCGCACATAATTTTTATATGTGGTATCAGCTATGGGTCAAAGTTCATGTTTTTGTGTATGGTTTTCCAATTGTTCTAGCACTATTTGTTGAATGATCTATCCATTCTTCCCTACACTGTCTTTATGCCTTCATTAAAAAGTTAGAGGTACTTAGGGGTGTGGGTTTATTTCTAGACTTCCTTTTCTATTTTTCCCATTCTGTTTCATTAATTTACTTATGTGTCTTTATACTGGTACAATATTGGTTTATTATAGCTTTCTATTAATTCTTGAATCAGGCAGAGTTAGTCTTCCAACTTTCTTTTTTTTTTTTTTTTTGGTTTTTCTCTGGTACCGGGAACCGAACTCACGACCTTGCACTTGCCAGGCAGGCGCTTTGCCGCTGAGCTAAATCCCCAGCCCCTTCCAACTTTCTTTTTCAGAATTGTTTTAGCTATTTTAAGTCCTGTGCATTTATACATGAGGTTTAGATTGCTGTCCAATACAGAGAACTTTTTGTTTTGGTTCATGAACTATTTACAAATATCTTATTGGTTTCCAAATATTTAGGGATTTTTCCAGAGAACTTTCTGTTATTGTTTTCTGATTTAATTCTATTTTAGGCAAAGAATATGCTTTGTATGATCTGAATCCTTTTAAATATATTAATACTTGTTTTATGGCCCATAAATATCATGTTTGTTTGTTTGTTTGTTTATTTACTTAGGTTTTTTTGAGACAGGGTTTCACTACGTAGTTCAGACTGGCCTTGAACTCATTATGTAGCCCAAGCTGGCCTAGAATCCTCCTGCCTCAGCCTCTTGAGTGCTGGGATTATAGGCATGTGCCACTTTGTCTAGCTTCATGTTTATTTTGTTCTCTGTACATATCTTTTTTTCTCTGGCTTGGTGTGAACTGTAAGAGAACATTATTCTGCTGTTTGGAGTGGAATATTTTATAAATGTCACGTTAAATTGGTTGATAGTATTTTTCAAATATTCCCTATATTTTCATTGATCTTATGTCTACCTATTCTATCAGTTAATGAGGAACAGATACTGAAATACCTGACTGTAATAGATTTTTATGTTTTTAAAAATAATTCTGTTAGTTTTGCCTCATATATTTTAAAGCTCTGTCATTAGATATACAAGTTTTTAGGTTTATTGTGTCTTCTTTATCATTTGCCCCCCTGTATCATTATGAAATTAACTCATTAATCTCTGGTAATACTTTTTTCTCTGAAATCTATTTTTCTTTTTTTTTTTTTCTTTTTCTTTTTCTTTTCCTTTTTCTTTTTTTTTGTACCGGGAATCAAACTCACAACCTTGCGCTTGCCAGGCAGGCACTGTGCTGCTGAGCTACATCTCCAGCTATTTTTCTTGATGTTAATTTAGCACTTAAATTTTCTTTTGACTAGTATTAGCATCATACTTTAAGAAATACTTTTGCCTTTAACTCATTTGTATCTGTATATTTTAATTGTATTTCATGTACACAAAATAGAATTAGGTCTTTTAAAAAATCGTATTTGATAATCTCTGCTTCTGAATTGGGTGTTTAGATCATTTACATTTAATGTGGTTCTTGATGTGGGTGAATCTGAATCTATCATAATGCTGTTTGTTTTCTACTTTTTCCATTGATTTTCTGTTCCCCTTTCCCTGTTTCAGCCTTCTTTTGGATTAACAAATATTTTTCACGATTACATTTTATTTCCTTTGTTGCTTATCAACTAAAGCTATTTTAGTAGTTGCTTTAGGATTTAAAGTACATATCTTAATTTATAGTAAAACTTCATACAGTGTCACACTTCACATATATGTCTAATATAAGAACACTACAACAACAACAAAAAAGAACATTACAACAGTATGTTTTCATACTTCTCCTTGTCTGTATGCTATTTTATGCATTTTACTTTTACATACATTATAAATCTCATTAAGTTAATTGTCATTATATTGGTACAATTGTCAATTATCCTTTAAATAGAATGAAATACTGTGAAAATTGTATATACTTTCCTATGTGGTCATTATCTCTAGTAGTTTTCGTGCTTTGATAGATTAAAAACTTGCTAAGAATGGGCCTGGCATTATGAACTTCCTAGACGCAAACAGACCGTGGAGCAGCCCATGTCTGTCAGGCGTAGTCACGGCTGTGCTGCCGTGTGCTTCCTGTACAGCCGGATAGTGTACAGTAGTACAGCACAGTCAGGAACTTACTGTATTTCTGTGTATGTTTGGTTTTTTATGCTTTATATTGTATATTTGCATCAAGGGTGCATAGGACTTACTTTGTTGGACTTACCAATGAACCCAACTTACAAACGTTCTGGGATGGAACTCATTCAGAAGTTGGACACTTACTGTAATTGTGAAATGAGTGTCAGATATTTTTTTCTACTCTTATAAATTTTTCTATTCTTATAAATATCCTTAAACTTGGTTTGGCATCCATTTAAATTATTCAGAAACTAGTTGGATAGAAAAAGCACTTCAATATTATTTCATTTCTATGACACTAAAAAAAGGCAAAACCCAAACTATTTTTGGGGTACACACACAGCACAGTGGTCACCTCTGAGCACAGGGAGTGGAGGGAAGAGGGCAGGGAAGAGAAGAAGGGTTACTGACTGCTGGCACTGTTCTGTCTTCCTTTAGGGTTTTGCTTTTATATCTTTAGGTGGGATGGGAGCAGTACTTGGTCTAAGACTAACTGTTCTTCAGTACTGAAGCGGACCTCACTAAGTGCTCTACTCACTGCATGGTGGATTATACAGTCTTCCTGCCTGGCTGCTGGGAACAGCTGCTGCTCTTGACCCTGTGGGAATGCTGGGCAGTTTCCTTTAGTCCCTGTGGACGAGACTTTTACAGGCTGAAGTGGTTTCTTCACATATAGGTATCACTTCCTTCTACTCATCTCCAGGGACCTGCTGGCTCCACCACTCTTCCTGCCCGCATCGTGGTCGGGGAGCCCTCCGAAGCCAGCAAGCTGCGGCTGCGGAACGGCTCACCTCATCTCCCACCTCGGAGATCACCGTCTTTCAGGGCCTGATGTGCGGTGTCTTGAATCCTGTTTCTCATGGAGTTCTGTGTGGTACTTTTTGTTGTTGTTTCAGGTGGGAGGGTAAAGGAAGTCCCTTCTTCCCAAAAAGTGAATGTTGAGTTGATGCCCTCTGCCCTTCCTGCGCTTGCTCTTCTCCGGAAACTGGAGATGCGGGAGCATTTTACAGAGCCCCCGGCCTGGGAAATATCCACCTTTGCATCCCTGTTTCCTATTACCCCGTCATTGTTCACAAAATTGTTCAGGAGAGAACAAGGGAATTTGAATTCTACTTTTGTCACTTTCTTGCTTTATTTTGAACTTAACCCACAAGCTAGATGCCCTGTGTTCCTACACACGCAGAGAATACTGAAGAAAAATTGGTAAAGTGTAGCTGTTTCCTACTGATCTATATGGTACTTTTGGCTTAATTCTGAGAAGCTCTGAATGTTTAACCTATGAAAGATACAAAAATTCAAAACCTGAAACAAATACACTAAAATAACACTTCTCCCTTAAACCATTGTTTTTTTCATTTAGTACATACCTTAACCACATTACCTTTTGCCACGTCAGAACAAAAGAGTTTTAATATTAATTTTCTTAACAGAATTATTTCCTGAGAGGGCTGCACAGTGCTCATAATGGTCTGTTTTAGCACTTTATCATGTGTGGATGCCATGGTTTATTCAACTATTTCTGTACTAAGTTGCTTCTCCTTTTTAGTTAATATAAAAGGATATCTTGCCTCTCCTTTTGGGTTATGTTCTTGGCTAGCCTTCCAAGGGAGATTACCAGAGCAAAAGGGTATAAATATTTTTAATGTTCTCATTACACACTGCCAAACTGCTTTCTTAAGAGGTCACATCACTGTTCACCTTCACCAGCCTAAGTGTGTCCGATTTACCATGTCCTTGTCAGCACTGCGTATTATCACTTTGAGTGTTTTGGCTAATATAATCGGCGACAATGACTTTTCACTGTTATGACTTACAGTTTTCCTCTGTCTACAAAGAGGGCCATTCTTCCTCGCACTTGCCAAATACTTGCGTTTCTCTTTCGCAAGAGAAATCTCCAAGTGCGTTCATGGTGTTCAGCTTCCCCTCCTGCCCCAGAGGGAGGCAATTATTGGTTTTCTTCCTTTTCCTTCCCTCCCATTCATTCATCCATCAAATATTTACTGAGCCTCTTTGATACGCCAGGCATTACACAAGGCTCTAGGGTTGCACTGGACAGAACAAGACACAGCCCTGGACCACAATATGAAGTTAGAAGGGGGAAATCTGCCAGCCGGAGTGTTACCACATTTGGAAAAAGGAGAATGTTTAGGTAAATCATTACATGAATATTCATGAGGAACCAATTTGGAAGAAGAACTTTTGATCACCTGGACCTCAGCATCCAAAGGAGAACAAATCTAAAGAGGACAGATATGAACACAGCTACATGGCAGGGACAGTTAAATAATACTTTCTGATAAAAACCACCTTCTAAACTGCTGTCGCTGGGTGTAGAGAAGTGATAAGTTGTGTGAGCAAAGCAGGTCTGGGTTGGACGCAGCACATCACGGAACGCTGTGACACAGAAGCAGCACAAACGCTCTATACTCTTGGAAGTCAGTGAAAGGAGGCCAAGAGGGAACAGGGACAGAAATGCATTGGGCACTTCCAGTTCCACTTAGGGTTGTTCCGACCCCTCCTGTCCACGTCAGCCATGCGGTGCCGCACTGCAGCCCTGCCCTGCCAGTGTACAGCTGCTAACCGCCACCATGAGGTGAGCAGCTTTGCTCCACCACACACTTCCCACCACGATGTTCAGCCGTACCACACACCCCAAAGCCGCAGAGCCAGCTGGCCATGGACTGAACCCTCTGAAACTGTAAAGGCCAAAGTAAGCTTCTCCGCGTTAGTTGATTATCTCAGGTGTTTGTCAGGTAACAGAAAGCCAACTGATACAGCCACCATCTAAGTCAAGAGAAAGAACAGAAACAAAACACTTCCCACATCTAGCAGCCTCCCTTCTCCCCTCCCTCCCATCCCATCTTCCTCCCTGTGCCTAGAGGTAGTCACTGTGTCATGTATACACCCTGACATAGATCTGCCTTTTTAAAAATATCATCATAGAGATGAAACAATATTGGACCAAGCCTTTCATGACTTTTATGGCTCACCACCATGACTTGTAAGATTCAGCTATAGTGCTAGATGCAGTAGTTGTTCATTTGCAGTGCTATATGGTATTTCATTACATAAATATATTCATTTTTATTCTCCATTCTACTATTGGACATCTGAGCTGTTTTCAGTGTGTGAGGAACACTGCTACAAATAGTGTTGTACGTATCTATCTCTTGGCCCATGTTTTGATTAGACTGTTTGTTATCTTATTATTGGATTACAACTGTTTATATATATTCTAGACACTGATGCTTTATTAGATTTGTGTTTTACAGATATTTCCCCCATCTGTTGTTTATCTTAGTGGTGTCATGTGAAATGTAAAATTTTTGAATTTTGATGAGGACCATTTTATCAATTTTTCATAAATTAATCCTTATATTTATGTATTTCTGAGAAGCGCAACTCACTGAAAACAGTCTGGTCAATAATGGCCTGGGACAATTACATAGCCACATGTGAAAAGACGAGCACAGAGCTAGGGGTGGAGACGCATGCCTGGAACCCCAGAACTCTGGGAGGCTGAGACAGAGTGTAAGTTCGAGCCCAGGCTGGGCAACTTAGTGACTTAGGGAGACCAAAAGATAAAAAATAAAATCAACATTAAAAAATAAAAAAGGACTGGGGTGTAACTCCAGTGAGAAGGACTCTGGTTCAATTCTCAGTTCCGGGGGATTAAAAACAAAGGTGAACGTAGACTCTCACTTACACCGTACACAAAAATTAACGCAAAATGGCCCACAGACTTAAACTTCAACAGTAAAGCCTTTAGAAGAAAACATGGAAATTTTCAAAATCTTGGGGTAAGAAATTTCTTTTTCATCTACTCTTGAATCCTTTTCTGATTAAACACAATGTGTGTGTATACGGCATGTGTAGATAATGTAGGGAGATGTAGACATAGCCCCTTTCAGTCAAAACGAGAACTTATTTCACTGGGATTGGTTATACGCTGCAGATTAAGATCAAGGAAAAAATCTCATAGAAAGCTGAATCTTAATCTATGAGTTTGAATTTTATGTTTTATGCTAATATAAAATTCTTATAGCCTACTGCATTTAACATGTGTTAGAAGAAATTACCGAAGCCTCTATAAACATAAATTCATCAGTGTGAAAGTATTAGATAGAAAGCCTTACTTCCGAAGGTATTTGCTCCTAGTAGCTTTCCTGGATTGCACCTAAAATTGTTAGTAACTAATCTCCTGGTTAAACCGCCTCTCCCACCCTACTAGGGAATGCACAGGAACACTGGACTAACGCTCGGCCTCTTGTGCTCACTGGAGACATTTAGTGACCTTCTCCCTCCCTTGCCTGTGTCTCATCATGGAACTGGGGATTCTTTTGCTAATGCCAAAATCTTTGCAAAATCTGGATTTTCTCTTTCAGAATAAAACTTGTTTTCAAAAACATATTGCCCGGTATAGTTAAATTATTTTATTGCTTACTGGCATTTTAATATCTTTGCATGATTTTCAGGTACACCTTGTTATTTATACATCCACCTTTCCCTCATAGGAAAAGAAACATGCTTTATTGTTTTTTAATCCCTTCTCTGAGTGGTTTTAAAATCACTAGACCCTGCTTTATAGCATCTGATAAGGTTCTTAGAACATAATAAACACTTGATATATTTTTGTTGGAGAGAAGTAAATATTAATTTTTAATACTGTAGTTTTAAAGTTCCATTTGATTAGACTCAAGGTCCAGTGTCAGATAACATACCACTGAATACATCAAATTACTAAAATAATATTCTAGCAAAGACATGTAGGTTTGTCACTAATGCAATGCAGGCTAATCTTTCAATGTCAAGAGCTAAACGTCACCTTTTTGCTTTCTTGAATACCCGGTGACATGATGTTCTCTTATTTATTCTAAGGAGAAATGTTCTCTCCTCTTAGGTCGTAGGTTCTGCCTCTCTCCTGCACAGTGTGACAGTTGGACCTTTTTATTCGAGACTGAGGGCGAGCATGGGCACACATAGCAAGACGTGCTCCAGGGAAAATTAGCCTTAATATCTTTGCATTGTTGCTAACATATTCTAATAATCATTTCCATCTCAAAAAATGCAGGAATGATTTACTCACTCATCACAAGTTCACACGGATTTGAAAGGGGAATCTAAGTAGCGTATAGAGAGCCTTCCTTCTAACTTCTTGCGGTTGAATGGACATTGGCAGAACACACATGCTGTGAAGTTTAGCACTTCACATAAAAATGAAAAACTCTTTTAAAATACTGTACTTTCCTTCTTGCCTACAATCCAACTGCACCATTTCTGAGTGATTTTCTCCAATACTATCTGCAGGGATCTTTCTGGTTACCACTCCCCAGCCTTCAGCAACCTGGAGTCATGCAGGTCTCACTTGGAGACTTATCCTGACCACAGGGCCTAGGCCAGTGCTTTCCACAGCAAGAATTTTTAGAAGCCTTGGACTCGTAGCTAATCACTCACCTTAAGAGTTGCCGCTCTGTTGATCCCACCCTGATATTGTAACTTTTCAGGCCCTAAGACTTTATCTGGTTATTTACAACCAAGCCCCTATCTTGCACCGTTAGAAAAGAGATCCTGGAGTCTTCCACTGTGATCCGAAATCCCTCCTTGGGACCCTGTGTTGTATTCCGCTGGGTGCACGACTCCCCACAATGTTCTGCAGGTTTGTGTAGACTCCCCTGGGATGCCAGTCTTCATAGTGTGTCCAGTACATGCCCCTGACAGCTGTGACATCTGGATTCCACTTACTGTGTACTGTCAGACACCCCTAGAATCACGTCTATGCTTGAGCTACATTTCTAACCAAATGTCAGTTCCTTTCTCTATCCTTTGCCTAACACTGGCGGGATGGCTGGGACATGAGTCCTGGTCATGTACAGATTGACCTAAATGCTGACCTCTAATTCTAATACTCAAGTAACTTAAGTAATACCTTCATTTAAAAAATACTTCTACTCCAACTGGCCAACAGTAAGCTTAAAGATGTCTCACTAAGTATACATCTGCTGGTTGAAATGCCAAAAGAAAATACAGCATACCTGTCTGAGTGAATCCTGCTTTGTATCCATTAGTTGTCCCATTTTCTGGGGTGACGGTTGATACTGAAGAGTTTGGTTTGATAGAGTGGCAAGTAGTAGAGGATTGTCGGCTTCTACATTCTGGAAAGGGGTAAAAATTGTGTTAGATGAAGGCATGGCTCTTCAGTATAAACAGGTGATAGAGACACAAATTGCTCCTGCTTACGTGGTAGCTACTACTGTAGCGGAGATCCCCAGCCCCAAAGGCTGGTTCCAAGAAAATGCTCATCCTCAGGAATGGTTGTCATGCTTGGAAGGAAAAACACAGCCAGACCCTAGTTCCTCACAGACTAGTTCCCGGGGGGACAACACTCATGCAGTCAGTGGAGTGGAGCTAGTTCAAGATGAAGGCTAAAGTATCAATAATTTATAAAACCCAAAAAGCTTTAGAAGTACTAATTAATCTTCTGCCTAGGATTTACAGTATTTAAAAGTAGGGCAGGAACCTAGAGTCTGTCTAGGCTACCTTTGACCTTTTCTACTCAACATTAATTTATGTCCAGACACAGAAGTAAAGAAAAATCGACAGAAGAAAAAGAGAAATACTCAAATTATTATTATTCTAAGTTCTTAAAAAAGAAATACATGGACAATATTCAAACTGATTACTGATTGTGCAATTCCAAGCTTCATATTAAGGATCTTGCTATGTAATTCAAGCTGGCCTCGAACTCACTATGTAGCCCAGGCTGGCCTCAAACTTTTAGCAATCTTCTGGCCTCAGCCTCCTGAGGGCTAGAATCCCAGGCATGCACCACCACGCCTGGGTAAGCTTCATATTAAGTATCTAATATTAGTGGGACTCTGGTAGGACACCTCAACAGTACTCTGCATTGATTCAGATAGATAGCAAATACTATGACAGCCTGTGGGACTGTAAGTTCCAACCAAATTATTGCATAGTAGTTTCAGAAAGTAGCACACAAAATAGGAATAGAAATGGTTGTATATGACAAAGTTAACTTACAGAATACTTTAGAGGGCTTCCAAGTTGATAGGATACACATAAAAGGTAAACTCTGATTTCTCAAGTGTCTACCTGTGACCTTCTATAAAAAGATATTGTACTTTGGCCACCAGGCCTATTTCCACATTATGAGCATTATGTGCATATATGCATTTTGATATTGTATATTTTACATGTGCATATAAGCATATACAGTTCCAGTTCTAAACTGCTACTGCTATAAATCTGAAGCTTCTTTAACAAATGCTATTCTTCAATAGAAAGATGAATTCTCATTGAGCACTAAAGAGTTAAAGATATCTTAATGAATACACTTGCCAAAAAATAAAGTTAGATGGTACAGACATAACACCTACTCTACTTTACTGTTCAGAATTTATTAGGATAAAGAGTGATCTATAATTCACAGTGTTTATGACTCAGTAACTGGAAGCTTTAAATTTTGATGACACCCAGCTTGGAACATGTAGCTATTTCGTAAGGCATCACACAACTGCACTGCAAATGCGACCAAGAATAATTATGGTGAAAGGTTCAGAGACAATTCTGTTATAGTAATTGGGATTTATTATGCTATTTTTCATGGTCAGGCAAAAGTCTTATAGAGGCAACAAACAGAAACATTACAGACAATTATTCTGTGGGGAAAAATCTCAGTATCTAAGAAACTACTCAATAGAATAAGGACTGGGTACTCTATTGCATTAGAACAATGCTAGAACCTATAGCAATTCCTCTCAAACACATGAAGATGTCAAGTTTCAACTAGATTTTTTCTTACTTTTTTTTCAGCACTGGGGATTTCAGTACTGAGGATTTCAGTATTGGGGAGGCTTCAGGGCCTCCACACTGAGGTACCTCCCCAGCTCTTTTTCCTTTGTCTTTTTTTTTTTTTAATTTTGAGACAGGGTTTTACTACTTCACCAAGTTGCTCAGGCTGGGCTTGAACTTACGATCAACTGGATTCATTTTTCCAGATAGTGTAGTTAAGTTGTTCCAAATTAAAATAAAAAGTTTGCCAATCTAATAGTACATTTCCCCAGGAACTATGAAGACTGCATTGTTTATTCTAAGTATGCTGTGGTCCGATTAAAATAGAAAAACGCAGATGCCTGAGAATTACCAAAGAATTTAAGTAAAGTAGAAAGAGCCTCGGCCACGTTGAGGTCCTACCTAAATGACGGGAGAGCTGGAAAGGGCCCACGTCGCCCCCAGGAACTACACTGATTTCCTGGAGGCATCACTTCCCTAAACCGTGAATCTTGTATAAACAATGAGGCGCAAATCCAGTAACCTACCTGAGGGGCTTTGCGTTTTCCGAAGGCCTTGTGAACTTGAGCTATTTATCCGTATCGCACCTGAACTCTGAACCGGGTAAGGTTTCCTAGGTCCCCATACCCTCCCCACTCCTTCCTGGAAGGTGATTACCTTTCCAGCAGATAAGCGGCCCCTTGGACAGCACACCCTGGGAGGTTCTGACTAGGTAGTACTTTAAGTGCTTCTGCTTCTTGGGCTGGGTGGTGAGCTTCAAGTTAATGTGGTTGGAAAATTCCGTGAAATACCGAAATCCTCTTTCTCCGCAGCCGATACAGTTTCCAGAAAACCCTGAAATGAGGAATCCAATGTTACTGGTGGCCTTGTAAGGCGATTTTTTTTTTTTTTTTTTTGGCTGTACTGGGAATTGAACCTAGAGCCTTGCACATGCTAAGCAAGTGTTCTACCACTCCAGCCATTATTATATTTTATTCTGAGGATCTTGCTATGTTGCCCTTGAACTTGAGACCCTCCTACCTCAGTCTCTCAAGTTGCTGGTACCACTATGCAAGTTTCTGGGCATAGTACCACTATGTCCAGCTGATACAATACTTTTTATGCAAAAACACCACAGAAATATTCACATCTCTTGACTTAGTAATGTCACATTTTAAGGGAAGTAATTCAAAGTGAAAAAACAGGTACAAAAATTTTTTAGCAGAGTTGTAACAGTGGACAGTGAAATAATTGAAATGTTGCTCTAAAGGATAATGACCAAGACCAGGCCGGACGGCATCCTAAGAGGGTCTATGGAGTACACGTAATAAACTTCAAGTGCTGGTCCTCGAGTCGTGCGTTACTTCGCCCCCACGCACTCCTCTCTCGAGAACCGGCCTCTGCCTGCCCACCCTGTGAACCTGCCTCTTCAGCCACAGCAATTTCTGACCCAGCTGGGGACACACAGAGTCTGTCTTGTGGAATTGTGAAATAAGCAAAAAGTCAGCCGGATGGTAGAGGACTCTGGATGGGTAAGGCTTTGTAAAATTGGGGCCTGGACCGGGGCTGTGTCAGCCACACACAAGCCGAGGTGTGGGGGGAACACCCTGGGCGCCGGGAAGAGGAAGCGGGTGCCCAGCGGCGGGCCTCCCCGGACAGGGACGCCAACTCAGGGCACTGCCCACCTCAGTGTCTGCGAGACCCAGCTACGCTTTCTGACACGAGCTCCGTGGACTCCCGCTGCCTTTCTGTTCAGCCTCTCTCTACTCACGTTAGCTCTTTCTTCCTTCAGCTCTAACATCTGCACAATTCCTGACTCAGACTAATCAAAATAAAGCTTCCAGACACCTCACTGGAGCAGGGGACGCCGGAAGAGGAAATGCAGGAAGCTGGGGAACGAGAAGCCAGGCTTTTCTGTATTGAAAACGAACTTTTCAGTTCCTCTTAGTACACAAATGACGAGGCAGGCAAGTAAGTGAGCTGCTTCAGTTGTGTCTGATGAGGATACAACATGAATGGGACAAAAGTTGCAAATAAGCTTGGCTTGGTGGTGCACCCCTATAATTGCAACACTCTGGGAGGCTGAGACAAGAAGATCACAAGTTCAAGCACAGCCTGAATAACTTGGCAAGACCCTCTCTCAAAATAAAAAAAAAAAAAAAAACAGGCTGTGATGTAGGTCAATGCAAAAACCCTAGTTTTAATCCCCAAGTATTGCAAAGAGAAGATAAGAAAAGCATTCCATACTGCATAAAGATAATATATAATCTATACAGAAATAACTAACTGAGAGTAAGTTCACTGATGATCCTCTTTCAAACCCCTAAACCAACCTGGTATATGAGTAACAAGGTTGAGGAGAAAAGACAAAGGCCACACAGGTTAAAGAGAATATCTCCCAGTATTCGCATCTTAGCAGGCTGACAATCAATTCAAAGCATGCATAAATGAGACGTCCAAAGTATTATCATCTTTCAACAATTATTTATTGAGCACCTACCTACATGCCAGGCATTTTTCCAAATACTAGGGGAAAAGTGGTGAGTAAGAGATAATCAAAACTTCTGGTTAATTATGTAGAAATTTATAGTTTATTATTGTCACTTTATAGACTTATGAACATTAATGTAAATTTATAAATGACTTAAAATATATTCAGGGATGGGTTGTATTTGAGAGTACTCGGCCACTTTCCAGTAAATTGAAGTTATAGGCCCAGAAGTTGTCAATGACCGCCTTGTTCACAAAGTTTCTAAAGACACCCTTCCATCCAGCCAGTGAACCAATATGTATATATTACCCCATGCCAGGCTGTTTCAGGTACCAGCTTGCAGCACGGAGCAAAGCAGGCACAGCTCCTCTCTCCATGGAACTTACATTCTGGTGTGATCACCGAGTGCCGACGGAGAATTGCCTGATCTGTGAGGCAGCTGAAATAACTAAGGACAGTGCTCAAAGTTGGTACGGAAAACACTAGTATAAGAATTAGAACAAACGAACTACTTGGTTTTATCTTTTTCTCCATGCATATTCTCTGAGATGAAAAGCAAGAGTCTGAGGACAAACAAAGCCAAGGATCTGGAAAACCCAGCAGAAAAACCATCACATTAAAAATGATGGTTAACGTACGCGGCAACCCACTCGGGACCCCTCCTGTCTCTCAGGAGCTATTCCTAGTCCTCTCTCCTATTCCCCAATAAACCTTCCCTGTTCTTCATCTCCTTAAAAAAATGAAACACTCAGAACACTACTGCAGTTCACTGTGAATACCTGGTGTGTCTTCAGCGTATGTTCAAGGGAGATTTTCATCTGCTCAAAGTTCTTGCTATCATTAGTAATAAAAAAAAATACTACCACTTATAGCTGAATCACCTTTCTAGTTTTTCTGGCAATCAACTCTTCCAATTGCATGGTAGATTTGGGGTAGATGCATTGCCAACTGGATCAATATATTTCTAAATCAATTCCCCCACAGTCTTTGGAATCTGCATAATTTATATAAAAATTTAGACAAATTGATATTGGAGTCTACAGGGAATCTAGAATATCTGAATCTCAAAAAACTTCCCTATCTTAATGCATGCTAAAATTATTCATCATAAGTAAGAAATGTTGGATGAACGTTAACTTCTTGACATAAGAGTACTAATCCTGTAAAAATCTCAGCAATGTGGTCATTTAAGAAACATTATCTACCATATTGCTATTTTATTGCATTTTCCCATGGAGAAGCAGCTAAAGACAGTAGGACAGGTTCCAAGTCTATACAGGTATTGAATAAATCCAATAGCAGAATAGCTACAATTAAAAGAGCAACTTTCCAGGTATGGTGGCACATACCTGTAATCCCAGCACTTGGGAGGCTGAGGCAGGAGGATCACTGTAATTCCAGGGTAGCCTTGGCTGAGGCAGGAGGATCACTATAATTCTAGGCTAGCCTTGACTACATAGTAAATTCAAGGTCAGCCTGAACTACATAGAAAGACCCTGTCTCAAAAAAAAAAAAAAAAAA
>NW_004955402.1:10118842-10121104 GCF_000276665.1 Chinchilla lanigera | reverse complement strand
CCAGGGCCCTCACACTGAGCTAGAACCTCAGCTCTTCATTTTATTTTTTATTTTGAGACAAGTTCTTGCTAAATTGCCCAGGTCGGGCTTGAATTTGTAATCCTCCTACCTCAGCCTCCCGGAGTTTGGGGATTACAGGTGCATACCACCATGCCCAGCTTATTGATCACTATGTGTGGATGAGAAATCTGAGACTTCTGGTTTTTTTTGGTTTTTTGCCTCTTTGAGACATGGCCTCACTATGCAGTTCAGGCTGGCCTTGAGCTCAATTTGTAGCCCAGGCTGGTCTCAAACTTGCAACGATCCTCCTGTCTCCGCCTCACAGTGCTGGGATTACAGCCTTGGGCCACCATGCCCGGCTGAGACTTCAGGTTCTTAACTCACTTGCCCGGGTTCATAATGCCCAGGTGGTAAATATGACATTTAAATTCATCTGATTCCAAAGCCCATGGCCTTGGTCTTGCATACCTGATTATGCAGGACTATGAAATGTATTATTCTGATGGTGTTTTCCATGGTCTATTCTAAGAGGATTCCTTTAGTCATGAAGAATTATTGAGTAAAACTAGCACTATGAAAGAGTTTTCAATTTCTATAGTCAGAGATATACCTGGCCTGTGTCATTACATGAGAGCATAATGTTTTTTACATGCTTAAAATGGTTTAAAACGTATTCTACATCCAACTAGTCCTAAGCTCTGTGAGGGAAACAACTGTGCCTTGTAACTTTTGTACCTCCATATCATGGCCTGGATAATCTATGTTATACACTACATTGTGAATAAACCTTGCTGATTGGAACAAATAAGTGGTTGGATCCTCCCTGCTAATTTAGTGCAATGTATAAGCGTTAGCATTAGATTTCTATATTAAACCATGTGCTCAACTTCATTAAAAGAAAAAGTGAGTATATTATTTTTGACAGTCTTATGTGACATTAAAATTATTATTTCTTTTTCCATTACTCAGGAGACAATGCTAACCTAGAATTTAAGAAGCCTTTATAAGGTATGTTCAGGGTCTTTTTTTTTTTTTTTGGTGCCAGGAACTTAACTCAGGACCTTGCACTTGCCAGGCAGGTGCTGTGCCGCTGAGCTATATCCCTGGGCCCCAAACTCATTTTCTGACTCAAAATATTGATGCATTTTTAGAATTTCTCATGATAATGTGTAACTGGGAAGATGGCCTCAAATTAAACAGAAAACAAAATCACTTCCTGGTCAGTGCCCTCATTTCCAGTTCTTTGCCCTCAACTCTGTTTTTCTTTTTACTGATATTTATGCCTAAAACATAGGACTCCCTCTAAGTAAAAGAAATTCTGAGAAACAAGAAGAGCTTCAGAGAAACACAGCAGCAAAAAAACCCCAAGCAAACCTCATGTGCCTTCTTGTCTCTTCAATTATTAAAAATAATAAAAAAATGAACTCTTCATTATTTCTGATGGTACATAGCAGCTATGCGGTAAAAAAGTCAGGACTCTGAAGTCATACCAGAAAGTAAAACAGTTCTGAGATTGTATATTCCTGTTTATATATATTTATAAATAGGTCTGATATTATATATTCCTATTTATATACTTCTAAATAGGATTATTATAGTTTTCTATTTATATATTTATGAATTCTGAGATTTACTTTTCCACTTATATATTCTTAAGTTATTTTGGGTGAGCTAATATTTAAATAGCAAATGAGAATCATATCCATCAGATACAGATAGGAATAACTGGTAGTATGAAAAAACTACAAATAACCTTACAAAGTGAATAATCCATAGATGAATAATTGAGAGTTGATATAATAATTGAGGTTTATATTGATAACTATACAGAATAAATTCTGCTTTGTTTTATATTTCTTTAGTGCTGAGGATAGAATTCAGGCCTCATGCAAACTAGGTAAGCATTTTATCAGTAAGCTACACCCTCAGCCCTGAAATGTTATTTTTGATAAATCTATAGCTGTTTCTACCATTTGGCCAAAAAAGTCTCTCTCTTCTTTTGTGTACTAATGATTACTTTCAGAGAGCATGGAGTTATATCTGCAGCCCACCTCCTTGCCCTCCCTCCCTGCCGTCCTTCTATCCTTTCTTTTTTTTTTTTGAGACAGGGTTTCTCTAAAATGCCTAGGCTGGCCTTCAATTTGTGATCGTCCTACCTCTGCCTGAGTAGCTAGGATTACAGGCATTGGCTGTTGCACCTAGCTTGTAAACCAACTTTTTAAAATTACTAAGAGAGAGGTACCCAGAAGGAGGGCCTCGGGC
>NW_004955402.1:10113147-10117812 GCF_000276665.1 Chinchilla lanigera | reverse complement strand
CAACTATTGATAATCTACCTCTTTTGTCTGTAACTCACTATTATTTGTCTATTTGTTTTCCTGAGAAACTATCTTGTGGATAACAATATGTAAAACAATAACCATTGATAATTTCCTACCACTTTGTCTGTAATTTGGTAAGCCCCCCCATTATTATATTATCCTTCTTTTACTCTTTAAAAAAAAAATTTAAAAAAAAATTACTAAGAGAAAAGCTTTCATACTTGAATTATGTAAGCCCCAACAAATTCATTCATAGATAGATAGGCAATATAAACAAAACTGCATTTTAATTCCATCCTCCTATAAGGAATTTTATAGGCATGAAATACTCACCTAAAAGTGCATTTTTCCCGTGGTCATCCGGTAGAAAGCGCTTGTCCACAGCGCAGACTAGGATGTGTTCAGGAAGATTGGGAGACTTGGCCCCCACCAGAAGGAACCCTGCTGGGATGTCGATCTGCTCCATACAGAGCGATACCAGACGCAGGTCCTTTCCTGCTTGACAAAAACCTAAAAATGAGTACAAAGGTGACGGTTAGGGAGGTTATATCCCCTTATTATCCACCGGGTGAGGAAGGGGTCACTATTCAGCACTAAAATTAATCTCTCTTCACTTAAATCAGAAGACGGATCTACCCTAGGTGAAAAGACACCAAAAAGAGGTATTTCCATCGGGTTCAGCCAAAAGGACAGCTCTGTCTTTTCTGGTTGTAATAAGGCAGTGATGAACACATGGCATGTGCTGACACATGCACGTAACTTGGAGGTGCCTGTGATAAATTTCACTTTCAGTGCAGTCCCTTATCTACACGGAACGATCACTGGACAGAGGTGCTCTTAATGTTGCAGAGCAAGAGCCCGAAGCTGAGAGTGTGGAGTCGCAAGTCAGCACTACAATCAGAACTGTCAGGCTGTTTTCACTAGGTGTGACAGGACAGAGCCTGATGTAATCACTGTGCATGCCCCCTATACTACTAGTTCATTAGATCATCACCTCATCAACAAATATTGACAACAGACACTTGATAGGTTGGGGACACAGCACTGAACAAAGTGCATCTTGCTCCAAAAACGCACATTGTACTTGGAAGAATGCTTTACGAACCCGTCATCCCAAACACGGTATTATACAGGACAGCTAGTTCTCTGAGGCACCTCTTCAGGGAAACAGTCCTCTCTGCACTCTAATCCTATGACTCCCTGGAGAGTTTATTCCAGACTGACCTGGAGCTGGCATTTGACTGAAGCTGGGCCACTTTAATATTCCACCTTTCTGGCCAGAGTTGGGTGATTCAGGGGTGGATACCTGCCATAAAACAGGCCAAAGCTTTTCCCTAGGATTTCTGAGCACAGAGCCAGGGAAAGCGTGGTTCAGCTGACTCTGTGGCACCTGCTGTTTCCTGACCTGTGAGAGCAGTTTGCCAGCAGAGACAGCATGCTGGGAGGCGGCCCCGCAGTGTTTGGATCCCTGAAGCCTGGCTGTATCCGCTTTCCCCTGGTTTGCTCATGTAAACTTTTGCTTTGGAGTTCCTCTAATAATTCCTTCATTTTATCTATGCCAGTTTCAACCCAGTTTCTGTCAATGCAACAAGAGACCCGATACATGTATGATAAATGCTATTTCAGGGAGGGAGCTGTGGAAAGGTGGAGGATGAACATCTAAGTCTTCGTATACAAACGTAGGGACAGCACCCAATGCAAAGGAAGGATGAACAATGTTAGTCTTCTAGCATCAATTTATATGATTTTAACTGAATGCCAACAAATAATTGGAGGCCATCATCGGTGTACGGGAAGTAGAAAGAAACCCACTGAAACCCTGTCTGCAACTGTGATCCGTATAAACCTGTTGTATTGTTTGGATCATCAAACTTCAATAGCAGGGACAATGGTATCGGGCAAACCCAAAAGAAGACATACAACAATGATAGAGACCCTGGGCGCAACCATTGCCACTGAAAGCTCCCCATTACCATCAACATAAATTAACTTTTTAAAAAAGTCTATGATATTAGAAAAGTTATATCAGAAAGTTACTATGAATTCTTTACCAATTCTAATAAAGCTGCTTTCTATTATTCACATTATATATATATATAAATATATATATATATATTTGAAAACTGGTCATTTATATATGTGAGATATATTATTTATTGTTATGGCTTGTGTCTCAATGTCCCCCCAAAGCCTCATGTGCTCATAGGTGGTCTTTTCCAGAGGTGGCTGGGTCTACAGTGTGTGACTGATTCATGGTGCAATGCTAGGATCAAGGGTGATAGGATAAAGGGTGCAAGTACTACCCACCCTAAGTAGCCTGAATAAAATATAAGGGATAGGAAGCACTGCGGTCACATTCCCTTGTTGCTCTGCTGCCTCCTGTCCACCATGGAAAGTGTCTCCTTTGTAATGCTTCTCTGTGAAGCCACCCTGCCTTGGAGACAGCTGATTATGGACTGAAACCTCCACAAACTGTGAGCTAAATAAACCTTTCCCCCTTTAATTCTGGGTGTTGGGTATTTTGTCTCAGCAACAAGAAAAGTAACTAAGATACTTATTCAGCTTATAAACATCTTTGGAGCTTATATATATGTACATAAAACCCCATGAAGAAGTTCTGCTTCTTGCACCTTCACCAAGAAACAGGTCTCATAGGCTTGGAAGTTGGGAATTGATGATGAGGACACTAATAGCCAATAAAATCTATGGGCTACTGCCCATAAGCCAGGTACACTACAAACACTGCAGATTATTTTATTTAATCCTTTCTACAGCTTAGGTACGTACATCTCCTCTTCATAGATAGAGTAACTGGATCTCCGTATAGGTTAGAGAGCTTGTCCATGCTTATACGAGTGCAGCAATGTTTAATGATATAAGACACGGGAGGTTTGCCATTTAAGAACAAACAGGGCCAGGCATATAGCTCAGTGGCATGGCACCTGCCTGGCAAACGCAAGGTCCTGAGTTTGATTTCTGGTACCAACCAAGCAAGCAAGCAAACAAACAAACAAACAAACAAACAAAAAGCATACTAACTCAACTTAGCAAAAGAAGAACTAAGAGCAGTCATGATTCAGTGCTAAAATTATCAGGGGTAAACGGAGACATTTAAATCAAATCCTAAAGTATAAAATCTAGAAGGCATTTGAAAGTACTAAAAGGAGTACTAATTTTGTATTTAAAGAAATTATGAATTTGCAAATAGTAAACCTGGAAACAGATTTCCTCTATGAAAGAGCGTCTTTATTAAAAGCACTATTTGCGTCAAAAAGTGTAACATATAAAATATCGTCCCAAAAGGTTTGGCTAAATCACTTTGGCTAAATCATTTCAGGGAGGGAGCTGTGGAAAGATGAAGGATGAACATCTAAGTCTTCATATACAAATTTAGGGAGAGCACCCAATGCAAAGGAAGGATGAACAGTGTTAGTCTTCTAGCATCAATTTATATGACTGAGGAGTTTCTGACTGCCTGCTGATGGGAAACAGGGTGCGTGGGAGCTGCCTCCAACACTAAGAAGCAGTGTTGCGATCTCTCTACAACTTTGATAGAAACCACAAATTGGTATCAATTTTCAAATTATTACAAGCTTTTTAGAACACTAGAATTATTTGGGACCTCAAAATAATCTGATACAACAATTCTCAACAAGTGGTAATCCCAAATTTCCAGGGATTCACAAAATTGTGCCAAGATACTGAAGAACTATAAGTGAAATTTAAAGAAACATCATTATCAGTTTCTAAAAGCTAATTGATTATCCTACTTTTTGCGGTACTGGGCATTGGAACAAAGGCATCACTCATGCTAAGCAAGTTCCCTCCACTGATCTACATCTCCAGCCCTTTGCTTTTTGAGTCAAGCTGTCGCTAAGTCACCTGACTGGGCTCGAACTTGTGATCCTCCCGTCTTAGCTTCCCAGCTAGCTGTGATGACAGGCGTGGGCTGCAGCATCTAGCTTAATACTCTACTTTTAAAGCAGGATGTTCTGAGGACTTTCACCCACAAGGAGGGCTAGTGGGAACCAGCTGAGGAAGCTCATAACTCATTCCGATAACCTCATGCCATTATGTGCTTTTCTCTATTATGCAATTTCAACTTGTTTTTATTTTCAGCTGTATGTTTTGATATATTGTTTTATTTATATGAATAATGGCTTGTTGGTTAAAGACAAGAAACTCAGGGACTACTGACTGTGGTTTTTTTTTTCTGTGTTAATGAATGCAAAAAGAATAATTTTACAAATGTATCATATTAGGATTATTGCTAGACGTAGGAGTTCAATTCATTCCCTACCCTCACTAACCAAATTATTTAAAAAATACACAGATATGTTTCAACAAAAAACTAGTATTATAAAAGGTAAAAAATTTAGTGGTTACAATCCAATTGGCTTTTTAATGAAGGGTAGAACACAATTTCTTTCCATAAAAAATGTCCTACAAACAAGAGCCTAAAACTTTCTCATCACATACAGCATAAATACAAAAATTATGAAAATATAATTGTAAAAAAGCCAGGTGTGGTGGTGCACGCCTGTAGTCCCAGCACTCGGGAGGATGAGGCAGGAGGACTGCTGGGAGTTCAAGGTCAGCCTGGGCTACAAAGTGAGCTCAAGGTCAGCCTGAACTGCATGGCAAGATCTTGTCTCAAAAAAA
>NW_004955402.1:10107260-10112762 GCF_000276665.1 Chinchilla lanigera | reverse complement strand
TTTTTGGTTTTTCTCCGGTACCGGGAACCGAACTCACGACCTTGCACTTGCCAGGCAGGCGCTTTTGCCGCTGAGCTAAATCCCCAGCCCCCTTACAATCAAGTCTTTATCACATGCTTCACCATGGCAGAATTAGTTTTTAAGCCCCTGGGGTGGTTAAATGTTTCTACAGTACTAAAAGAGATTTGTGAGTCAAAGACTGGGGAAGACTAAACCTCTTCTAATCTTTTTAAAATGTAAATGAGGAAAGGGGCTAGAAAGGGTAAGACAGTGGCCTAGGGTCAAATATGTACCCAGAAATTAGAGATGGTAGGACCAGAACCGAGGTCTCTCTGCTCCAGGTAGAGATCCTTCCACCTCAGCAACACTCCTCTGAGACAGGCCTCGCTCAGGTAATTTCTCCTGTGACAACGCTCTGCTCTGTCCATCACCTAACTTTTCTGTGCCCTTTCTAGGCTAAATCCCGTGGGGCATTTGCTACGCCGGCCCCTTCCAGCCATGGACAGTGTCAGCGTCCACCTGTCTCATACTTGCTCATGAATCCTTAAAACTCAAGTTTTTAGCCGGGCTCGGTGCATCTGCCTCTAGACCCAGCGGTGTGTGACACTGAGGCAGGAGGATCACTTAAACTCTTGAGCTCAAGGTCAACCCGGGCAACGCAGTCTTTGCCTCAAAAAATTTTTTTCTCTAATTTTTATAAGCCACAAAGATAATTCATGCATTGCAAGTGACATTTCTGATGAGATTTCTCAAAAGGAAGATCAGGGGACAAAGTATAATTTTCATTCTGGATTGAACAGGGATAAAGTCAAAAGGCTGCAGGGTGGAGAATGCCTGAGGAAAGTCGGATTTCCTAGGGAAGGGAGATCGTCTCAGAGCGATTTCTGTGGTAAAATATAAACTATCCAGTCCAGTCAAAGAAATAGTAGACCCTTGGGTTTTCCCACTTGTGGTATGAGGACTCCTAGAGGTAAAAAGTAGTAATTATTAAGCAGCAACTGGAGTCTCTGAGCTGCATGTCTTGGAAGTTCTTAAAAATATATGACAGGAGATGCACATGACAATGAGAAGAGAAAGTTTTCTATTTTATGCTAAAAAAAGAATCCTACAGTGAGGGAGTTTTATAAAAGACTCAAGAACCAACACAAAGGGCTCTCAGTGTCAGAAACTGAACCCCTTTGAGCAACAAAAATAGTATGGAATCATAACCCAAAACAAAATAACTGCGAATTTATAATGATATGAATACATGATTGGATAAAGATGAGAGACAAATTCCCATACAGTAAAATTTCCAATAAGGGCTGTAGACACTGTTCTCTCAAAGGCAGGGAGCGTAAGCCCTACTCCTGTGAACGCGGAGGGGAGGCGTTCCTCCCACTGCACAGAAGGGGTCGCCACCCACAGTCATGAATGGTGCTGATAGTGTGTCTGCTCCCTCAGCATGATGGGATGGAAATGGCCTGTTACCCCAGTGATCTCCATTCAAACCCGCAGTCTCAATCTAATTGAGAAAAAAAAAAAAAAAATCAGACAAATTACAGTGAGGGGGGCTGTCTCCTACAGGACCACTCCTAAAACTATCAGGATCACCAAATAAGGAGAGGGTAGGAGACTGTCACGGCCAGGAGACAATAATAAATCTAATGTAGTATCCTAGATGGGATCCTGGAATAAGAAAGGGGCATTAGGTAAAAACTAAACCAGGGACCTGATTATCAAAGTTAATAGAAGTCTAACAACATTGGCTCATTAATTATAACAAAAGCAAATGGACTTACTGTGCCAAGATATTACTAGGAGAAATCGCGCAGGGATATAAAGAAACTGCTCAAGTTTCCCACAGACTTAAAGCACTCCCAGGAACACAAAGTTAGGCTGATCCTGTTTTACCTTCTTACCCTCCTTACTTGTCAACCCAAGCCACGAAGGCAGCTCGGAGACGAGAACAAGAGAGAAAGGCAAGGCAACACTGCATCCAGAACGGGGTCCAGAAGAAATTCTTATAAGGCCAATAACTGTTCTAAGTCAGGAAACATTTCTAACTCGTTTGTAATTATCCTGAAAAATAAGCCCACCTGCCAAAGGTCTGGGGTTTTGTTGTAAACATCTACTTTCCGTTTCTTCCAAACCCTCCTTGGTAGCACTCAGATCACCTGGTTAGACACATTGTCATGAAGGATCCTCAAGGAAGAGCAACATGCTAAGAGCAATATTTATATTCTCTTAAATTAAAAATAAGCTATGTCTAGTTGGATATAGTGGAGCATACCTATAGTCCCATCACTCTGGGAGGCTGAGGCAGGAGGATTACAAGTTGGAGCTCAGCCTTGGCAACTTAGTGAGTCTTGTCTCAAAAAAGCCCTGGATTCAGTTCCCAGGAACACACACACCCATCCTACCTCCCCCACCCTCCGCTATGTCTTTAAAGAAGACCAGATAGTTACAGAATCCGTGAAATGTGATTATATTTTAAGACCTATAGGACTCTTAACATCCAGTGTGGCAGGTAGTCCTATATTCTTACAACTAGAAGTAGTTTAGATTAACAGTCTAATAAAAATGAGATATTAAATCTCAAGTAAATCTCTAAGTAAAAAGAAATCTTGGTGATCCTCTGCAGGACAGAAGTCAGCTAAAGAGCAGGAGCAGAGTACCCTAAGGAAGGACCTAAGTCTGTTTACTGCACACAAGGAAGGTGAGTTCTCTGTGCAGGTATTCAAATAATTCATCTGATAAACAAAAATTTCATTTTCTGGCAATAATACTGAAATGCTGCCAGCGCTCTTGCAGAGCACATGATTTTAATATAAAAAGGGGGGATAATGGGAGAGGGCCCTTCTTTAGAAGCTTCATCTGCATTTTCTTAAGAAAACAGCCAAAGTTTTCACTTCACAGAAACGGATCTGCATTCTCCAGTTATCTCTAACTTGAAGGATACAAGGTAAATAAAAAGGGGGAGGGGAAAGTTTACTGAAACAGCTGTAAACACAAGCTAAAGTAATCAAAGCCGTATTTGGAGGCCTGCAATTTGGTTGCCCTTCACCTCTTTAGATAATCAACTGCCGCCCAGCAGGGTAGGAACCTACACTATTGCAATAATTTACATAAGAAATTAGCAACCAAAATTTCCATCTGAATGGTAACCCCCAGCAGCCCAGCAGGTGTTAAGTATCTGCTTATCTAAATTGCCTCTAAAATAGCTTTACCTTCTTTTAAACCTTAGGTAAATAGAGGATTTCCCATGCAGGGAAGGTGGTTTGCTGAAAGCAGTCCAGGCATTCATTATATTGTCCTATTTCACTGCCATTTTTCTAGGGAAAATTTCAGGGCTGTTCCTCCTTTGAAAAAACTTTCAGAAGTATCTTAGAACTCGCCAAAATGCAAGAGCTACATGAACCATAAGTTAGTTTTTGTTTTAAATGCCATCCCCCAGGTGAATTAAGGGGTAAATTAAGGAACACTGATTAGAAGAACCAAAAGTAGATCACGGAGGAATCTAAACATAGGACAGATGTACTCAGATTGTCTTGGAATATGAATCTCCTGCGTGGATGGGACAGTTCTTGGCTTTCAGAAAAAACTGCACCTCCGTTATCTGTAAAATAAATTTTATCCTTCCCATATACTCCTCATGCTCTCATATTTTAAAATTTAAGAAACACTTGTCATCTTTAAATCACCGATTTTGTATCTTAGTGAGTATTAAGTAGCTTTCCATACCTGGTTATAAATAACACCAGTGCAGACTACCTCAACAGGCAAACTAAAAACATACTTAGGGTACAGAGGTGAGGGCTGGGGATTTAGCTCAGCAGCACAGCACCTGCCTGGCAAGCACAAGGTCATGAGTTTGATTCCCAGTACCGGAGAAAAGCAAATGAACAAAAAAAAGTACAGAGACATGGAAATCTCTCCTCATTTTTTGGTATAAAATTTGATTACTTCAAACTTCTCTATTCTAAGGCCTTCACTCTGGTTCTGTTTAATTCTCACATGTAACAAGATTTTTAATGAGACTCCAAAAATATCTGAAACATTACTTCAACTCCTACTTTGTTAATTGGCAACTACAGTTAAATAAAAGGCATAACAATGGGTTCAAACCAAGTAAACAGAAACACAATGCTCGTTCTCTTCGCATACTTTAACAGGTTTGCAGCCTTGTATTGTATTAATAATGATTAAATCAATATACACTACATGTGGGCAAAAGAAACCAATCATAAGTGCAGGCAAATTTGAAGGCAGGTGCTTGAGCCAAGCCCAACTCAAACAGTAGTGTCCATCGCTAGAGATCGCTTGTAGTGAATCAGGCATAGAAAGCTACTAAGGACAATCAGCCAGGTCTTCTAATGCTCTAGAGAGAAGATAAGCCTTACTGCTTATTAGAAACTCAGGAAATCTGGGGGGAGGCGCGGGGAGGCAAGAGAAAACGAAACTCCCAGACACTGCCAACTGTTTGTCTGGCTTTGAGTATTTGAATCTTCAAATTACAGATATTCCTCATTTAACGACCTACCCGGTTAACGACGGTTCAGACTTAAGATGGAGACCTGCTGCTCAGACTTACGACATGGCACTCGGACTTATGACCCATCTTTTTTTTTTTGTGCAGTTCTGTGCATCTTGTTTATAGAGGCTCAGTGTCTCTCTTTTTTGCAGTCCACCTTGTTTATACAGTACTGTACCTTCTGCTGATTGTGCTGCATAGCACAGTACTGTGGTTTTATGCTCTGTTACACACATGTAAGAGTTAGGCAAATAAAAGCAAAGTCACCAAGTTGGACTTTCCTTTGACCGTTTTTGCTCTGAATATTGGAATGTGCACACTACATACACTTCCTCATTTAGGGACCAATTTACTCAGTGACCTCATCTCAGCAACGGAGCTCAGTCCTTAAACAAAGGATCCCAGCAGCCTCCTGCATTTCAGACACATTCACTAAGCATGTGGTGCAAGTGAACACAGCATTTATGAAAAGACAAATGTTTTCAAAGTATGTATTATTTCTATGACTGGTGCTGGAGTAAAGTAAGTTACCTGACCTTTTTTGGGATACTGAGGCAAAAAAAGCAACCTCTGAACTTGCTTTTGTTGGCCTCAGTATCCAACATACATGGTTTTCCTGTTTTAAGGCAGAAGTGAGGGACTTGGGGCACGGTCCGTTGAGACCCTTGATCACGTATGATACAGGCAGAACAGCCGGGCCAAGGGCCAGAAAAATTCACCAGCGCACGCTTTTTATTGGGCCACTTCTAGGACTGTTTGCTTCCAACTGTTCTTCTGGTGATAACAAACTCACTCACCTGGAGCTAAATAAATTCTCGACATAAACAAACTCTTCCGAAGTGATGCTGCTTGGAAACTTTGACATGTGGAGATGTCTCATTTGGGCACACGTTTTCCTGGTGGGTTATATACACTTTGGAACCACAGGAAACAACTGAACAGTTGTCACTGTAATTCTTGGCCCTGTGGCTGTTTGATGTGTTTCATTT
>NW_004955402.1:10102982-10106745 GCF_000276665.1 Chinchilla lanigera | reverse complement strand
TTTCTGACCTGGGAGGGATCAGTATCGCCTGAACCCAGCTGATGTGATGACTGGATGGCGGCTGCTGTATTTTCCTTTAAAGGCTGTTGGAGGCCATGTGTTCTTAGGAAAACAAATCATTTGCATTGAACTATTTTGATAATGTGATATCTAATCCAGACGTTACTTGTTTAAGGACCTGCCTGTTTAATGACTGTTCGGACTTAGGACAGAGGTGCACTATTCAGGCATATGTATGATCTGCCACTCAGACTTTTAATCTTTTTATTTTTTGGGGTTCAGTTCTGTACCTCTTGTTTATGGAGCCTCAAGGTATCTTTTTTTGTGTAATATACCTTGTTTATAATTCTTGCTGATTGTACTATAAAGTACTGTAGCTTCCTGTTTTGTTACACATTACAGTACTGCATGTTAAGAATTATGCAAATAAAAGCGAAGTCATCAAACTGAAGTTGCCTTTGACCATTTCTTTGTTCTGAATATTATAACGAACATATTCTACACAATTCCTCATTTAGCAACCGGTTCATGAACAACCCATCATGGGACCCTAACTTGGTTGTTAAACAACAGGTGTCTGTGTTTTCATTGCGCATCATCGTCTCTTTTCTTTCCTAATCAAAATTTTCATTCACTTCCAACATCCCAGGTCCCTCAGTCTGGGTGGAAACATTACACTCTGGCCAACGTGGATAAAGTGAAATCCACGCACTAATTAGTCTGATGGTCGGGAAACAGCAGCAAAATCAAGGGAAGAAAGTGGAATTTAAGGTGGAATCAGAACTATGAAATACTAAAAAACTGTGAGGGACCAAGCTTTTCTTATTAAAAATATTTGGTTAAAACCTTGGTGGAAGAGGTGGTTGACACAAATAAATAAAATGAGATTTCCAGCTATTTATATTTTTATCCTCTATAGAAATTGTTACATTTACAAAAGATTTCTATTTCTTTGTGTCTACACTGGCGAGTGTTCAAAATAAATGTAAAAGGTAAAATATAAGTCACCTCATATCTCTATTATATTTAGGAGGTGAAGGAGAAAGAGGAAGAAGAAAGAATGCTAAAGAAGTTCCTAAGACAGCAGCACTCTTGCTGACAGTATGCAGAGTGCTGGAGAAACCCTGGCCTGTGTCTGGACTTGCATTTGCAGAGACCCTTTCAGAGGAGTCTTCAACTGTGAATCTCAGTCTTGCCATCTGTAAGATGGGGCCAGAGCACTTTTCTTTCTTGTAGAAACCTGCTGTGAAGTCATAGAACAAGATGGGAGTCAGGACATAAGCACTCCTTATTCCTTTCCGTAATTCCTGGTGTCCACCCTGGAACACCACACGGAATGCCTGGACACGGACTAGACAATACGGGAGGGGAAACAGCGAGAAGAAAGTGAAACCAAAACCCACCGTCTGTAGTGCAAGAGCCTTCTGGGGCAGGTTTCTGTGAATAGGGAATTGGTGGGCTGTTGGAATCGGACATTTCTTCTTCATCATCATCGTCTTCCATTTCATTAACTGTCAGATTGTTAGAAAAGTCCAAGCTGTCATTTTGCGTGTAGCGGTGTACCAAATCTTTATCCAGATCTTCCACTTTGGGTTTGACATCTGAGTAAACACAGAATTCAATAACAAGATGCTTATGGAAAAATCGTAAGGAAAATTCATAGTTCTGAAAGATATATTTGATCAGCACCGGAGTTTTGACCTGCTCCGTTTCTGACCTCGGCCGGTTCACCCCTCCTTAGGCAACCTGGTGGTCCCCCGCTCCCAGGAGGTCACCATAGTGATGCTGAACTTAGTATGGACCCAATCTGCATAGTGCACCACAGCCCAGAACTCCTGGACTCAAGTGATCCTCCCACCTCAGCCTCCCAAGTAGCTGGGACTTACGGGCGCGCGCCACCACACCCAGCTGAAAGATATATTTGAAGAAAAGGAGATCAGTATTTTTGAATACTTAGCCAGTTTATTTCAGTGCTCCCAAGATTTGGAATTCTGTTTTTTTTGTTTTTGTTTTTGTTTTGGCGGTACTGGGTACTGAACCCATGGGGGCTCTACCACTGAGCTGTACCCCTAGCCTTTTCTATTTTTAAAGATACTGTCTAGGTTGCCCAAGATGATCTCAAATTTGCAGCCCTCCTGCTTCAGCCTCCCAAGTAACTGGGATTATAGGCACACACTGCCATACCTGGACCCACTCCTTTTAAAAAGTCTAGAAGAGGGCAACCCACTCGGGTTCCCTTCTGTCCCTCGTCCCTCTCTCAGACAGAAGCTTTCTTTCCCTCAATAAATATATTCTGCTCTTAAACATTTTTAAAAAAAATTGTTTTAAGAAGTCTAGAGGTGTGTGTGGGAATGAGGAACTTACCTGCAGATGGAAAAGGATGCTGGTCAGGGTCCAAGTAGAGCTGCGAAAAAACTGGCCGTGGAACCACACTACTGCATCTGAGAGAGGCTTCTATGGAGTTGTGGAGAGCTTCCTCAAATCGAGCAGACTTCAGTTGCCCCGCGTATGAGTTCCCCATGGTCTACGCCCCCCAGCAAAAGAAAAAGGAAAGAAAAGTGATCTAATTGGAGGTCATACATTTGCAGAGTACATGTATAGCTAATATAAACTATATTTTACTGAGTTGTGAACTATATGAGATATATTTTTGTTAAGATGACTAGCGCAAGTTATATCATACTGCTTGTGCTTTTGGACTTTACAGCCCCAATGCACTTCTCAAATCCCCTTTAGATGATCTTGTATCTAAGAATTCCACAGTAATATATGTTTTAGGTTAAGGCTCTTCAATAGGTGTATGAAGACTGACCCGTCAGCCCTGAAGCCCGAGCTGATTAACAAAGGACCACACTTCCTCCATAGAATAGATGGGCTATCAGAGCCCTACACCAATTCTGTCTGTGGTTTCAGAGTAAATATCTAATTAGTATTTTCTCTACTAAGCTCTATTACTGGGGGGGGTGGTGGTACTGTCTCTGGAAAAAAATAAATGAGAGTTTTATAGTAATGTATTCACAAACATATTACAAATTCCCGAAAGCAAGATTTGAGGCTTTTAACCCAAAGAATTCTTTTATGTAATACTACTATTTATTAGGAAGACACTATTGTTTCTTTTGCTTCATCTGAAGTGTATTTTTATTTGGAACCCTTCAGGAAAGTACATAATAGGAAGTCTCTGAAGCTTTGGCCTATACATCACTAATATTAGTATTCACTAGTTATAAAGATTTCGATGTAAAACAGTAACAACCATTGGGCATTAAGGATTGGCTAGACCAATGATTCCCAAATGGTCTGCAGGCCATGGAATCAAAATTACTTTCAAACCACTACTAGGATATTATTTGCCTTTGTTACTTCACTCTCTCACAGGTGCACAGAGGAACTTTCCAGAATCTGCATGATGTGTGATACTGCAACAGACAGAATGCAGAAGCAGAGGGCCTACTCCTAGCACTAACTTTTCTTTGGAAAAAGTCATTTTTCATAAAATATGCTACTTATGTTAACATTAAATGGATTATCATTACTTTTAAAAGTTAGTAGTATTTATAAAATTTCTTGATTTTAATTTCTAATATATATAACACACAAACTGGGGTTTGGTTCTCAAAATATATATACATATTTTTTGTGGTATTTGATGGTTGAATCCAGGGTCTTTGTACTAAGCTACACCCTTGGCCTTTGTCTTCTTGAGACAGGGTCTCGCTATGCAGTTCAGGGTGGCCTTGAACTCACTTTGTAGCCCAGGGTG
>NW_004955402.1:10026343-10102712 GCF_000276665.1 Chinchilla lanigera | reverse complement strand
TCTCTCTCTCTCTCTGTCTTTCTTTCAGACAGGGTCTTGCTAAGTTGCTAAGTTGACCAGGCTGGGCTCAAATTTGTGATCCTCCTGCCTTAGCTTCCAAGAGTGCTGGGATTACAGGTGTGTACCATCATGCCCAGGTGGTCTGCAATTATTTTTAAGTGTACAAAGAACTCAGTACCTCTCCAAGAGGTGACAGATCGTGCACTCTCAATGTGTAGGGTGGACGTGGGTACATCGTATTCCTATAGAAGTAATTTTGGGTACATCTTATTCCTATAAAAGTAATTCCTAATACAAGTAATTAGTAATATTACTAATCTGAGCTCCACTTCTCCCATCAAGTACAGGCATGGCTATTAAATCTCATCTGGAGCCAACTCAGAGTGACTGCTCCCGGGAGGGGCCCCCAGGGCTGGCTGAGAAGGACCCTGAGGGTGGCTGGGAGCTCATCAGGAAAGGGGCCCACGATCAGCTGCTGCAGAGCAGGGAAGGGTGCAGCGTGGCACGTCCCTCGCCCTGCTCTCAGGCTTACCGCACCTCTACCTGGATTCTGGTGCCCCTGAGTTGCCTTACTATAGCGAAGAAGGCTTCTTACACGATTCCTGGTAGCAACGAGTATTTTACAGTGACTTCTATCAAAGAGGCTGGGTTTGTCAAAGCCTTCTGAGAGAGTCCTATGATTTGGAGGAAAAGCCAGGATCTTATTTTGGCAACCCTTCTCAAACTAGGTAATAAATCACTAAATGCTATAGATTTAAGTGACTACTTTCTCTTCTTATAAAGAGTATATATGTGAAATATACAATATCTGATCAAAAGTTGGATATATATGCATATATATGTACCTATGTGTGTCTATTTATATATGTGTACATGATACCTAATTAAAATTGGTGAATGGAAGAAAATCTATAGTCCATAAAAATGAAAACCTCCTGAAAAACTAAGTTTTTGACTATACACTGAAGACTGTTCACTAATCCAACTACAGACATTGCAATTTTCTAAAGTTCAAAGGCAACTGATTTGTCAACACCACCACACACAATCAACCAGAGCAGGTGTTGGAAAAGAAATGTGCTGAGCCGCTAGTTTATGCTCCGAGTCAAAACCCAACAACCATTTCTTGTTTGCTAAAGAGGAGGAAGCTGCTAGCAACTAATGCCAGGTCCACCAAGGGGTCTCTTATCTGTGAACAATGGAATAACTTCAAAGGTATCTTTAGCCCTTGTCCAGAGAACCAAGTGCCTGGAAATCCTGCCTGCTCTTCATCATCAGCCTAACAAGTTATTTTCCTTTTATCACCCTAAAACTTGAAAATCTGCATTCTCCAAGAGATCTTTCCAGCTTAATAAAGGAATGTCCAATTCTACGTGAAGAATCCCATAATCTCAATTCCTAGACTTATGGGTAGAGGTAATGTGACAGATACACACACGGGACAAATAACTATCACTCTGAGTAAAAATATAGAATCAACATAAAAATAGACACTGGATTTTCACTATCATAGACGATACATGTAATCTGTAGGATTAGCTGCCAGGAGGAAGCTACCAGGAACTAATGCCCCTGTAGGGCACTGAGCTACCCCGATGAAGACAAGGAAGTATCCTTTCCCTGTTCGGGTTAGGTGGAGTAAAAGGAGGTAGCTGTCTTTACTCCAAATGACACAAATCGGGGGATTTAAACACCAGTAATGAAAAAGATTATAGAGTAACCTGACTTCCTTAGTACTGACGGTGGTGTTCTGCCCTCGACAGCCCAAGCTACCCAAAGGAGGAGGGAGTGCAAAGCATGCCTTTTCAGTTCAATGCATATATTCTAAGTATCATATGCCATGAGATTTAGGGTCACTGAAATTGTAGGCATTAGCCATCTACACTACTAGCCTTTCTTTCCTTTGAATCTCAAAAACCCCCAGTGCCTGAGATGATGTAAATCCTGACTAAATGTTAATGTGAACAAATGACTTTAGACAGAAGAACTCTTCCGAGAATCAGTCATTACATCAACCACAAGAAGAAAGCGGACTTGGGAGTCCATTACACACTGACATATTACCTGGCTGACGTCACGTTTATGAGACTGAGATACACCGCTTTCCGTATTTCCTTTATTTACTGTAAAATTACAAAAGGTCAGCATATAATGCATGCCTTGTTATGGCACTTGGGACCTCTGTGACGTGAACAAGACACGCTTGTGATACTGAGGAAGTGTTTACAAAAGGATGGTTTACAAAACTAACTGGGCCTTCTTGCATATCTGTCTTCCTGAGAAACCACTTTGAAGATACCACCATGTATTACAGAAGCCACTGATATTTTCCTACTAATCTATCCATAACTGTGTAAAGTTTGTAATGTTCCTATCCTATTTCATAAATGGATGTATGTTTATTATGTGTTTCCTACAACAACTATTGAGAATAGTTAATGATTTTTCAATAGGTCACTCATGTATAGCTCTATTTATTTTCTTTAGAAGCCACTTTGAAGATACCAAAGTATAGCACAACAACTACTGATAATCTCCTACCTCTTTTGTCTCTAACTCACTATTATTTGTCTATTTGTTTTCCTGAGAAACTATTTTGCAGATAACAATATGTAAAACAATAACCATTGATAATTTCCTAAAAAAAAAAAAAAAAAAAAAACCTAAATGGGCTTTTTCTGCCCCACAAACTAATTGCTCAAAGTACAGATGGGACAAAAACACAAACCGCCATACTATTGTGCCTTTCTGCCCTGGCCTTTTCCCCTTTCTCCACCAGAGGAAAGACTGAAGAAGCAGGAGGAGAGTGAACAGGAAGCTTCCATCTCTGCTGCCCTTAGGAACGGGCCTGGAAAAGTGAAGATGAGCTTTGGAAATACGTGCTGCCAGGGCCTCTCGATGCTTCTTTTCTCTTGGGAATGGACAGGAGAACGAACGCAAGAACAGTGGTGGAGATCCTACAGTCCTGCACTGGGCACGCCTGCCGCAGCCCGCAGCCCACTGTTTGCTGTCACCGAACACTCTAAAAGGTTCACCATCGCTGAACTAAGGGATCATGGCAAAAGATAGAGGCATCTACAGGAGGGGCTCCTGGGGGGAAGAAAGAAGAGGTGGAAGAAGGGGAAAAGAAAGAGGGAGAAGAGGAAGAGAAGAGGAAAAGAAGAAGAGGAAGAAGAAAAAGGACACATGTAATTGACTGAAGCATATTTAAAATATAAAAACCCATGAATTACTCTTGCAATGAATGTAAGAAGGAAAAGAATGAGCTCTTCTTAGACAAAACAAAACTGAGGCACCTATTTAGTAGAACACTACTGGAAAAAAAGAACGAAAGACGGGTAGGGTTTACCTGGCTTTGCTGTACTCTAACATAACTGAATAGTCCTGGATATTAGAGAATGATTATTTTTAAAGGATGCGTTAACTCTAAAAAACGTGCAAAAGACCATAGAAGTATAAAATGGACCCTAATGAAAAATTCATGCGTGCAATGGTAGTAAGTGAAACTATTAGAGGAAAGGTTGATGGGAACTTAATAATGGCACGATCAGGCTGTCACCTGGTGAAACCCCGATCAGGTGTAGTGCCACTACAAGGGAGGCAGTGAGACCCTGCGGCCGCTCGCGAGACCCTATGAAGCACACACGTCCAGCAAGGATGCATTCCTGCCCAAAGGTACAAGGTCCCGTCCAACCTCTAGCACAAGTTCCAGTTACAGGATTAAGGAACAAATGCAGTGAAACCACAAGGAAACAGATTCAGAATAAGGGAGAGATTTCTAGGGCAACAGACCTGGTTTCTCCAACAAGCCAGGGTTATTAACTTCCTAAAGGGTGGAGCTAAGATTCAAATTTAAACTCAGAAGACCATATTTTTCCTGCTAAAACATGCTGTTCGAAAGAGTGGGGAAAGTGAGTAAAGGTGGTACATTCTTTTTTGGGGGGAGGGCTAGTTATTTTTGTTCTGAGATTAATATTTTAAGGCACAATTTATTGACTGTGCTGGCCATTGTACAGAAAGGACAATTTGATACAGTTTCCTAGTTTTGTTACTTTTGTCTTTACAGATGTTGACCCTCATGCAGCCGGTCAGCACTTACAGAAACTCTAGTGCTTCAGCACATTGGCTCTCGAGCTAGGGGACCTGTTATTAATTCAAATCTTGTCCCGTAGGTCCTGTATGGTATTGGGCAAGTTACTTAATCTGTCATCACTAAAAGGATGATAAGACTACCAATCTCAAAGGCTTTTGTGAAAATATGAGACTATATCTTTAAAATTTTTAGAACAGTATCTGGCACAGAGCAAGGGTACAGAAAATGTGGTGATAGTGGGTTTTTGTTTTTACATTTTAACATTGTGCCACATTGAGGAAACTACTGGGCACCACGGCAGGTTTGGGGCATTTTTCCAGCAATAAATGACCATTAATGCTTTTTGGCAGAACATACAATTAGGAAATTTTACAATCATATATACCAATCATGGAATGACCTTTGTCCCCGAGGGCAGTGGTATCCAGCAGAAGATGACTGGAATGTTCTGAGGTGTGGTAGCCACTAGCTACATGAGCAGTTGAACACTGGAAATGTGGCTACTGTGGCTAAGGGCCAAAATCTTCAAATCATTTAATTCTGTATTAATTTAAATAGCTACCTGTAGCAGGTGGCTATCATATTGCTCAGTGCAACTCTACTGTATATCCAACGACTGGGAGATAGAAGATTTCTTAAACCCTAAGAGGTCTGTCTGGATGTGTTCCTCATGATATAGCCTTGGACAAATCACTTAACTTCTCTCAAACTCAGCTTCTTGACCTGTGAGATATGTTTATAGATTAGATCGTTACTATTGCTTACAGCAATAAAATTCTTTGTACAAGGAAATTCCTTGTTATTGAACTCCTGATTACATATTCTCTCATCATTAAAAATATTCCGAAGTGCAGCTCAGTGGCAGAGCATGTACAAGGCCCAGGGTTCAACCCCAGACACCTCCCCGCAAAAAAAATTACAGATGAGAGTGATAACGTGTAACTTTTACACACATCAAACGTACTTCTTGCAAGTTCTCAGAGTTTATAACCCAGATTTAATAGCAAGCAGCACATAATCACAGTTCTTTCTTTTAGCATTTCATTGATTTATTTTTTATTATTTTTTTGGTGCTGGGGATAGAATCCAGGCCTCTCAGATGCTCTAACCCTGAGCTCCCTGCCCCTAGGCCCATTTATTCTTTCAAATTGATATCTACTCACTCTTATTTATTTATATTAACTAAGCCTAGTGTTTGTCTAACTCCCTCATCACAATGTGCGTTCTAGGGAGTAAATATTTTGTTGAAAAGTAGAATTGAGAAAAAAACTAAACAGACTGAGTTTTTGCATGTCTCAGCCAATTACACAGTAAAGAGGTCTGAAGAGATATCATCTCCTTTCCAAAAAAGTATAAATCTAACCATGCATTCAAAAAGTGTTTCATTTCATTTTGATTCATCTTTCTTGCTGAAAATCTATGGAGAATGCAAACATTAAAAGACAAAATTTTCAATCTCTTTTAGTAGTTCTACATATTTAAAATCGAGAGAAATCTATTTTGACAACTTCTAAAATTGAAAGTACTTTAGATAGTGAAATAAAAACACAGCCTGGTAGCTTAATTCTAAAATTGATCATCTTAGTAACATATTTACAGATATGAAATGTCCTAAGTTATCATAGAAGTAATTGCTGTAATGTGCCAACTAATTTTATGATAATTATTAAAAACATAAGTATAAGATGAAGTACAAGGCTATTTTTCCTTTGTGAAAAAAATTACAGGTTGCTACTAGAAATCCTTACTTTCTTTCCCGAAATGCCAGAAATTCTTCTGTAAAATAAACACATCTTGTCAAGACTCTCTGGAACTAGTATAATTACCAGAGGCAATCCCTGTGTAAGATCAAAGAAGCACACAGTAATAGGCAACGCGTGACCTCTACCGTGTCACCAGAGACCAATTTTTCAACAGGAGAAGAGTCAATAATCCAGAACAGAAAACATTAAATAACGAGAAATGCTTCCCAAGTGTGGTTTACCACATCCATCAAGATTGCCACCGAGATTTCAGTCTCTATGGTTTTAGAAAACAAACTTCTGGGGATTTATCACAACAATCATTAAAATTTGCATAAAACACCAGAGGCAAGAAGTAATTTACCAAATGCAGAGCAGAACTTCAAAAGAGACTGTACCGCGCTGTTTCTAATTTCCACTGCTACCTGAAGCTGGACATTTTGCACATGACACCTAGTTTCACTATTTAAAATTCTCCCTGTTTAATTTTCCTAAAATTGTTGGGGAAAAGGGCTATTTACATGAACCAGATAAACATAACTAGTAACAACACATTAAAGACTTGTATGGTGTTCTTGGTTTTATTTTGTTTTTGGTAATCGTGGGCCACCAAATCCAGAAACAAGGTCCCTTTGTAATAATGCACTTGATGACTGCGAATTACAGGGGTGCAAAAAGTAGGAAAGAAATTCCCACCCACAGTAACAACAGTACCACAGAAGTACATTTAAACCGACCGTTCAAGAGCACTGCCAATTAGACTGTGCTTTGTAATCAGCAAACTTGGATCGCTTTTCTTAAATATTATCACCCAACATGTCTTCTTTCAAATCGGATGTGAGTTTGGTGCTTTACAGATGTGCCTGAATTGCTCAGCCTGTGAAACAGTCTTCCAGCGTAACTCGGAGAGCTCTGACAGAGGGAGACGGAGCTGAAAAGGAAAGTGCTGGAAAGTGGGAGCAACTGTGCACACTCTGTTTACACGGATTTCTTGCTCTCCCTCCTTCATCTCCCACTCTGTCATCCGCCTGTCCTTCCCTCTTCTTATCTTATTAACGTTGCTAATTGTATTTGTCAGTTTTGCCACAATTTCAATGCTACTTAAACAGCTGTGGGTTTTCTCTTGGCAATTATCAGTCACTACACTTCGGTTTCTAAATCAGTTGCTGAAAGGTGTTTTAACCTTGAGAAAATAGCACGCTGTTAAGCCTCACCTTTGTGTATATATTCTTTTAATGGGAGTAATTATTTGAGAAGGATTGCAAAAAAAGCATGAAGATAAATTAATACATTTGTAACTGTAATATTAATTTATAAGTTGATATGAAAATGCTTAACAGAGCCTATTATATATTCCTCACCATTTTCCTTTTTTCTTACTACATACATTGTCATCCGTACTTTCTGTAAGTGTACATGTATACAATGTATAAATGAGAATACTGAAATACTACTAAATCCCTTTAATGCTTCCTTTTTCCTCGCAGGTGGCTATCACCTTTCAAAAGTATCCGCAACCACGTAAGTGGACTCTTAGGTCCTGGGGCTGTGGCAAGCACAGGGTTCATGACATGCAGATTATTTTTTCTTTCTCCATCTTTTTTCAAAGAGAAAAGTTCTTATTATATCACTGCCCACCTCTGCCTCTGTGCCGGGCAAGCTCTCTACTACCGAGCTACACCCTCTGGCCCTATATTGCTTTTCTTATTCTCTAATCGTGACTCTGACATTGATTTTCTTCTTACTGCCACAAAATGGATGAGGAACACACACTCAGCAGAGACACAAGACTTAAGATCAGTCATCAGCTAATACCCCTTCTGTTAACTATTAACAACTAAATTTAAAAGTCTGTAAGCCAGGACTGGGGCGTGGCTCCCTGACAGAGCTTTCACCTAGCGCGCATGTGGCTGTGTGTCCAAGCCACCCCCCAACACACACTTTCAGAAAACTTGCATTTCACGTGCCATTTATTCCCTAAGTTAAAATAAATTCAAAGCATAGCTTTTTAGAGTTAACAAGGTTTAATAATCACCTCCTCTGTCGGGTACTGTCACCGGCGTGCAGAATGACTTTTAAACTAATGTAGGCTTGCTCCTCGGCCCTTCCTCCCCACCCCATCTCACTTTCCGCTCCAAGGGAAAGAAAAAGTGATTTTTCAGCGGTGCAAACTTCTTCCCCGATTCAGAAACATTAAAATGATAAACATTTTGGAAAGCACAGAACACGTCAAACCCTCACTGTCCTCCCAGGCCCATATTGGCTCCTCTAGCCCCTGCCGACATTTGGTAAGGATTATCCTGCCATTAGACAAAAGCGAGCATTCCTCAGATAAATCAGGAGTTTTTGCCATGAGACTCATAAAACCTTTTCACAACACAGATTTTCAAGAGAATCCTTTAAGGTTTTAGGAGGCTGCTCCTTTTACTCAGTAACAAAATACACCCCATGGTGTCTCACTGACCTCACTCAGCTGTCCTTTGACCTCTTCAATTGTTGGAGCCTAACTCCGGGGCCCACAGAATTTGCCTCCCATATCAAAAAGGCTAATGTTGCTTCCTCCTAGCACCTGGTGAAACAAAATGCAACAGTTCTCTCTCTTTCTTCTGCCTCCTCCTCTCCCTCTCTCACTATTTTCCAGATGTTCCAGGCCCAAATGTTGAGCCAAGACTGCGTTTCAGTATCTGCGTGGTCACCATGAAGGAACAAACAGGGACCAAGCTGAAGTGGCAATGACCCTCTTGTTCTTTTTGGCCTCAAAAGGATACAACAGGTCATAAAACAGGAAAAGATCTTTGGCCTCCCTTGGAAATGCCAGGCTATTTAAGCACATTGTAACCTCCAAAAGGAAAGCAACCGGCCGTGGGTTATGTCCCTTCTGATGGACAGGGTTATCTAAAACACTAACTCTAAATGCTCAATTCTAAGCAAGCTTCTGGTTTTCTTTGACATGGAAGGAGAAAAAGCAGTATGATTTTTTTTCCATTTCTAAATGAAAAGCCTTCTGAAATAGCAGAAAAACCTCAAATTTGTTATAACATGCACCTCAGGATAGAGTTATGAGATACGTTTTACAGATATTTGGATTTTTTGCAGAAGCCAATCACCTAAAAGTATGTCTTAGACATTTTGAAAGATAAAATCACAACCAACAAAAGGGGAATTACAAAAACCCTGCATTCTTATTTTCTTATTTTAGGTATATATGGGAAGTAGAGAGGTGGGAAGTGGACAGGCAAACAAAGAGAAGGAAAAGAGTTGGTATAAGTATCTACTTAATCAGTGTAAGGACCAAACACAGTAGCTTTATTCATATTCTAAAAATAATTTCCTGAAACAAATTAGATCTTGAAGAAAAAAGGGGGGCAAGCATATGTAATTATACAATACCTTGGTTTATTTATTAACATTTTTGAATCATGTTCATGATTAAATTGGGCAGTCAACACTTCAGGGAGTCTGTCGCCTAGATTATAACTTGGTTAAGACTTTTTTGCACCTGTAAAAACACAAAAATATATACATAAAAACAGGAGTTAATTTTCAAGTGCATTACATTCTGTAACACAATAAACATCCACAGTTCTACAAAGATCAGAATTCAAAATTAATGATCAAAGCTTTATGCAACTCCCTATACATCGTAATTGGCAAATACACAAATATTCTTCCTTCCTAAATATTCCCCAAATAATCACTAGTTATGTACACCGAAAAATAATTTCTGTTTCTGTTATTCTTAAGGTTTTCCCCACTAAACTTACATTTAGTGAATGCAGTCATTGAATTAGTATGTCTAATCTGTACTTTTTGGCAGGTGTTACCATAATGGTAATAGCCCATAGAATATTTTTGGTTTTTGTAATGAAATTATTTTTATACTTTTTGAAATTAATGCTTTATTTCCAAGAAAAAGACTCCAATAAGAAAAAGAGCTACTGTTTCCTAACCTTTAAAGAGTATATTCCTAGAAGATAGTGAATTAATTATAATTACATATAGTTGGTTGAAAATTATAGTGTCCCTATGATTTTCTCCACTTACGTAGATTATGGTCAGTATTGACCACTGCATGGAAAAATCAGATACATAAAGAATAAAGTAAAATAAAAACTATTTGTCATTGATTTTTATACATAGCTTAGAAGTGGTTCTAGGCTTATGGAACTGTGTCTAAAAAAGAAAACAAAAGGATGTTTCTAACAATGTAGTAATTTCAATGTGTACATTTTTAGCACTAAAATGCTTGAAGTAATGTTAACTTATGGTTCCTAAAAAACCTGATTTTTATTTTATTTTATTTTATTTTTAAGCTAACTTGAGAGAAAAGGACAATTTTAGATTTTGGCACACAAAAAAATTATCTTTATCTTACCTCTCTTACTGTTGCAGAATGTCTTCGGGCAAAAGAGTAATTTAAAATGCAGGACCTAGATTTTCAAACTCACGTATTTCCCATCCACCCGCACACAGAGAGACATCCTTCCTGAGCCAGGGGTCTCGCTGCCTACATCCAAACCTAAGATTACCCCATATGGTCAGCAAGGTCAAACTGATTACTGCCAATGAAAACTATATGACTCCATAAGGACCATAATGATTAAAAAAAAAATAAAAGCCAGTAATCCAATTCCAATTCTTTGGAGTCTAAAATTGCTAATTTTTGGCCACGTGCTGAACACTTCACCTGCTAGTAATGACATTTTTGTATTTTCTTCTAATTACACTCGAAGCTAAGACCTTTGGCCCTGGGCCACAGACCCCTATTCAGGCTGCACACATTCTCTTAAACGACCTGATCCTTTGTTGTCACTCTGACTCTTTCATCTATTATTTACACCCATAGAGAAGAGAGATACTCTCCCATTTGTATAGCTTAAAGCTTCTAATCATCTTAATTTCTTTACCTTTCAACCTATAGTCTTTCTCATAGTCAAATGCCAAAAAGTTTGATGAAATCATTTTTTCCCTCAATTACATTGCCCTCCGTTCCCTTCTCTCACTCACAGCCAGCCTCCCTCCCTGCTTCCTGTCTTACACAGAGACTGCATCAGCACGGATGTACAAATTTTGACCTTCACTAAGAAAATGAGTATCATATAAATCTTAACTTGTTCTAAAAGATCAACAACAATTATATTTCTTTCTTTGACCAAAGAGCCCAGGAAATGAAGCGGGAGGTTACTTCAGATAACTTAAAATCTCCCCCGCCTCCTTCTAAGCAGCACAGAATTTCAGGATTCTCCTGTGAAAACGCCAAAAACCATTCCGAACACAGTGAAGAGGTCAGTTACGTGGCCGAAACTTTTCAAACATCTTAACATCTACAACTGCTCTGTTGCTTACAAAAAAGAGAGGAAAGAAGACAAAAGAGAAAATAAAATAGAAAAATCGAGGGTCAATTTTGAATTTAATCTTCACAACATTTAAAGACTGCTGCACTAGTTCGCCAAGCAGCAAAATCCTCATATATAAGACATCCCCTATCATTACTTTCTTCCCAACACTTTTCCCAGACTTTTCAAAAATGTCCAAACGTTCTGCAAACCCGGAGCACAGAATTGTTTACCATGACGCGGAAGCCTCCCTCAGATCGCGACAGCCACCAGGAGATCCTGATTCCCAAGACGTTGGTACAATGACATCTGACCCATCTCTGCTCTCTCTTCCTCTATCGCTCGGCTTACCCTTGATTTCTAACAGTGCCTCCTTGGTGCCCGTCCCTCTGCAGACCCTTAAGCCCCTTGTCTTTTCTTATTTTCACCATTTGCTTCAACCAGCAGTTCACTGGAGACCCATCCATCTTGCACTGCCTAAAGTGACAGATGCTCTCAGGCCCGACCACACTGCTGAGTGAACAAAAGATAACATCACCTCCAGGAACTCCAGAGAGAAATACAACAGCAACCTTAAGACAGGGGCTGACTTGACAGACACTGGACCATAAACCTCTTCTAAGTGAAAAAGAAAACAACTGCCACACACACAAAAAAAATCTGACACAATCAAAGGCAGAAAAGAGTGATTATTTGTGGATTGCCTTTTCACTCTGTAACTCACTTTTCTCCCCAGTGCTTTTATATGGGGCAATTAACTTGCCAAGAGGCAAAAGAAGTTCTTGGGAAAAGATGCCTTTCTCAAGTATCTTCTTTTATTCAACAATATTCAAAGTGAAATTCATTCACATGTGTGGTTCAGGAAATCTAAGGCTTCGATTTAGCATTCTTAAGCCTGACCCTTGTTTGCATAAAGCAATATCTGGACTCAGAAATGCTGACTTAGTTCCACTGCTGTGAAAGGCACACACATGCTTTGCAAATTAAAAACACATTAGAAATTTAAAAAGCAGCATGTGACACAATGTCAACAATATGTATGGCTCATAAAAAAAAAGTTCACCATTCATTCATCAGCCAGCCAGCCTCCAACTTGGGCTAAAAAAGACAGTGAACAGGAGGATTCTGGGAAGGACTGCAGCTCTCTCCTAACAAAGGAAAGGTCATATGAACATCTCCCAGTCTCAAACTAACGACAGAGGAGGCTACAGATGCAGGGGACTCTGTCTGATGCCATCTCGGATTTGGGCTTTTGTTGTTTTTTTCAAGCGTCTTATTTAACATCATCATAAAGCAACAGGAAATAAACAGATCTCTAACACCTAGAATACATGAAGGGAAAATTCTGGAGAACATAAAAGCAAAAAACACTAAGCCGGAGGTCAGTTAAGAACACTGTCTGATCAATGTTAATTATGGAGATTAACAGCCCATTTTTATAATGGACACCAAGCAACACAGAGGAAAATCTCTGTTACAGCAAGATACATTATCATTCTCAAAAAATGGCAAGTAAGGCAAATATATGTTACGTCTAGAGCCAAAATAATGAAGAAAAGTCCATCAATGTTTCAAAGCAGAAATATGAGCATTTATAATGGCATTTATTTAGTAAAAGCATTTTATTTTTTCTTTAGAATTCTGTACTCAGAGCCTTTAAGTTAGTTATAATATTTTTTTGGAATAACTAATGACTCTTCTCAGCTCCATTTTCCAAAAAATATATAAATTTAACAAATATTTTGTTTCTTGTGTTTGAATTATTTGGGGGTAAAAAATTTTCAACTTAATAAGTCAGCATCCTATATTTAAACATTTTTTATGTCTCCCTTATTTCCTCATGCACTTCAGTGTGTCTCTACAGATAAGACGCCACAATATTTCCTAAGTTGAGGATTTTCTGGTTTTGGTTTTGGTTTTTGGCTGTCAAAGCAGAATGGATACAAGATAAATAAACGAAAAGGGACAACTGCATAACTCAGTGGAAAAGGATTAAATAATTACAGAATGTTTATCATTTTGTAAGTTCTAGTACGGACTTGATCTTTACCTAGAAGACTTTGTTTAACACACAGTGGCCCAAAGTAACCCTCCCCGAACTACTGATCCAGCGCTCCCAAACTGTGGCCTTCACACGAAGAGAGACGTGGCCTTGAAATGACAGCCCCACGGCAGAAGGCTCAAGAAAGGATCCAATTAAATTATCTACTCTTAAACACAATAGAATCAATATGCACGCAGAGAAAAAGTACACCCCTGTAGAAAGTTCTTCCGGCCTGACTGATCAAAAACAAAACAAAACTTTCCTTTTTTAAAGGCTCTTCCAGATCACAGTCAGTGCCAGAAATCCACACAGGAAAAAAATCCATCAAAATTAAACCCTAAAAGGGTTTACCCTTCACCATCCTATTTGCACTTCAAAACCCTGTTAGTCCTTCAGTTAAACCCCAGGGCTGAACCATTTCAATAATAAGAGAGGTGGCCAGAGGTGATTTATCTCCCATTTGGCTTCTGGACAGAGCTGTAACGTCTAGGAAGCTTCCCTTCCCTGACTCATCCCTCCCCCAAGCCTCCGCCTTCGTTTGTACAGCCTTGGATCTGCAATCCGCGCAAACAACTCCGAGGCCCTTCCAATCAGATGCAAGAACAGTCTGTAACTCAAGATTTGGGTAAATTTTCTTGGCGGTGATTTCGCAAAATGGAATGCTGCTGAGTAATCAGAGCACTGCAAACGCCAGGTTAAACTGCAGGTTCCCTTTGTAACGAGGGGGGAAGGAGAGAAACTTCTTCACTGCAGCCTGTCCTCACACATGCTCACTGTTACCTGAACTTTTTAAACCTTTCCCATCTTACGCCCTCACAGGCTCTCCCTTTGGACCGTGTTAGCCAACTTTCTGCAGTGCGGCGTTAGTCTGACTTTAAATCCCTGCAGTGTAAAATATTTTTTAAAATACAAAAACCTGGAGATTTCACAGGTCACAGGCTCCTGGGTCAAAAGGACCTATAAACAGATATTCTTAGACCATTATGATTCAACTGATTTATTCTATCCTTATTATCAAATATGTATTATAATTATTGCCCTGCAATTTTCTGCTAGTAAAAGAAACACTGAACAATGTTCACAGTTATTTAAATTAGGTCCCCAAAGTCGGCAAATGTGAAACACAGCGGTTATTTCTTTAAAAACAGAGGGTTTTTGGTGTGTGGCATTAGCTGTCTGTTTCATAATTATAAATAAAAACAGTATGCATTTCCCCCTATCTGTTCACTTTTTTGTTTTATTTAAACGAGAGCTCATTTTTCTGGTTGATTCTGATAAATTCCATCTACATGCTGTATTAATAAGCTGCACAAAATAATTCTGGTAGTGATTACAATTTTATAAGTTGAAAATTTTTTGAGTTTATTTCACTAACTTCATAATTTTAGAGATTCCAAAAGAAATGTAATTCATTTCATTTTTTAAGTATATAAACTTTATTTTAAAAATTTTATTAGTATATCTTTGCAATACATAATAATTACATTCATTGTGAGGAGTTGGGAAATATATTTCATTTTAAAACTACCATCAGTTAATAAAATCTTATAACTAAGAAAAATAATATATGGCTGATAGTAAACATAAGAAATACAAATTTTTGTCAACTGACAGGGATTATTTATGTTTTGGGAGTCGTTTATCAATAAAAATCATTTAAAAACCTACCACAAACTTTATGTGAGCCTTATGCATATTTTTCATTTTCAGAGCCTGAAATACCACAAATTTTAGAAAAACCAAGCTTCTTAGAAAATTACTTACTGTGTGCTACCAGATCAAGAAATCTCAGATGTATATTTGAGGTGACATAAAAATTCAAATTGTGTATCTTAAGCCAGATAAAACAAGCAACTGAAAACTAAGGGACATGAAATTCTGGGGGGAGGCATGAATTTTTATATCACTGAAGCAAACTTTGTCATTAATAATATTTACAAAAAGCAAATTTCTTATCCTAGCACAGGATATAAAAAAAAAGCTTTCCTCAGAGAATCAACAAAAGTAATTGATCCACCAGAGAGGAAATATTCAATCTCCATTAAATATTTATTAGCACAATAGATTGTGAGGCACCATTTAGACCTAAAAGAAATAGCTCCTGTGAGGTGGGAGGGCTAAATGCAGAGGGGGCCGTTCTCAAGATGGAACCGCGCTTCAAAATGACAACGCTAAAAACCAGAGATGTGCTATAAAGTATATGCTACAACTTTGAAATCCGATCGCAAAGTAAGGAGTACTTAAGGGAGTATTACCTTTAGGAAGATCTGACTGAGTACGCCACTTGATTTCCTATTAATGGAGCATAATAAAGTTTGTATATGCAAGATCTACAGCTCCCAACTCTACCAAGTTGCCATCTTTCCTGGGCCTCAATTTCCTTAGCTGCAAAAGGAGGAGGTAGGTGGGGATACAGCTCAGGGGAACAGCGCCTGCATGGCAAGTGCAAGGTCCTGAGTTCGACTCCCAGTACCAAAAAAAAAAGGAGGAGGGAATTAAAAGTAATATACAGTATTTAGATTGAAAACAATATATTGGGCCCTGCAGCTGACATAATCTCATATATGGAAAACCCTAGGACTCCACCAAAAAATTGTTCGATCTAATAAATTCAGTGAAGCTGAGGCAAAGGCCACAAAACCAGCCTACAAAAATTAGTGGCTGTTTTGCTTGCTTGTTTATGAGGTAGGCCCTGGCTATGTAGTTCAGGGTGGTTCTGAACTCACGATGTAGCCCAGGTTGGCCTCGAACTCACAGTGATCTTCCTACCTCAGCCTTCCAAGCGCTGGGCTTACAGGCATGTGCCACTATGCCAGCTAGGCGGCATCTTTATACACTAATAATAAACAATCAAAAAAGAAATGAAGGAAACACTCCCATTTACTATAACAACAAAATTAAATAGGAATAAAGTCAACCAACAAAGTGGAAGATCAGTACACTAAAAACTGTAAAACACTGGTGGATACTATTAATACAAATAAATGGAAAGACATTCTGTGTTCACGGGCTGGAACAATTAATATTGTTAAAATGCCCACGTTAGTCAAGGTGGTTTCCAGATTCAATACAATCACTATCAAAATTCCAGCATTTTTCACAGAAAGAGAAAAATCAGTCCAAAAATTTGTATGGAGCCACAAAAGACTCTAAACAGCCAAATAAATCTTGAGAAAAAAAACAAAAAAGTCTGGAGGCATTGCCCCCCCGACTTCAAAATTGACTACAAAATCGTAATCAAAGCAGCATGGTATTGACATAAAAACACTGATATGAAAATAGAAAGCTCAGAAATAAATTCATGCTTCACCATCAACTGGTTCCCAACAAAGATGACAAGAACACACAACAGAGAAGAGACTGTCTCGAACTAATAAATACATGGTGTTGGGAATACTGGATATCCACATGTAAAAAATGAAATTAGACCTTTACCTCACACCATATCCAAAAATCAACTCAAAATGGATTAGAACTTAAATGTAAGACCTGGAATTACAAAACTACTTCAAAAACAAACAGAAGAAAAGTTCCATGACACTGGTTTGGGCAATAGTCTTTTATGTTTTGTTTTGTTATGTTTTGTTTTGTTTTAAGTAAGATTCCAGCTGGGTGTGGTGGCACATGTCTATAATCCCAGTGCTTGGGAGGCTGAGGCAGGAGGGTCGCTGAAGGTTTGAGGTCAGCCAGGGCTACAAAGTGAGTTCAAGGCCATCCTGCACTACACAGTGAGACTGGTACCCAGCCGAAATATACATATGATTCCAAAAGCATAGGTAACAAAATCAAATTGACAAATTACATGAAATTTAAAAGCTTCTCCACAGCAAAGGACAATCAACAGAGACAGCCTACAGAATGAGAGAAAATATCTGTAAACTATATATTCGGTAAGGAGTTAAAATCCAAAATACATGGAGCTCAAACAACAGCAGCAAGACAAATAAACTTCATTTAAAAATGGGCAAAGAACCTGAGTAGGTTCCCAAAAGGAAACATACAAATGCTAATAGGTACATGAAGTGCTCAGTATCATAATCACCAGGGAAATGCAAATTAAAACCACAAGGAGATATCACCTCACACCTGCTACAGTGGCTTTTACGGAAAAGATGAATGACAACAAGTACTGGAGAGGATGTGAGAAGAGGGAGCCCTTGCACACTGTTGGTGGGGATGTAAGTTCGTGGAGTTAGTATGGAGAAAGCATGGCGGTTCCTCAAAATATTAAAATCAGCACGATCACATATGATCCAGCGATCCCACTGTTACTAGTTATACAGTGTCTCCTTTTAGCCACAGCTTCGGTCACTTTCGGCAATTTCAGTGACCACTGCTCAACCAAATCAGAAACTACTGAGTGGAAATTTCTCCACATAAAATAATTCATAATTTTTACACAGCTTTTCAATAATATATTCTTATAGTTGTTCTATTTTATCAATAGGCTAGCTGGGCGTGGTGGCGCACGCCTGTAATCCCACCACTCGGGAGGCTGAGGCAGGAGGATCGTTGTGAGTTCGAGACCAGCCTGGGCTACCAAGTGAGCTCAAGGCCAGCCTGAACTGTATAGTGAGACCCTGTCTCAAAAAGACCAAAGCAAAAAATTTTTATCAATTGGCATTGATAAGCTCTTACTGTTATAATGTATAAACTTTATCACAGACATGTATATACGGGAAAAACTATAGCACACACAAACAGTCCCCAAATCATGATGAGTTGACTTAACAACTTTTTGACTTTATAATGATATGAAAGCAATACACATGGTAGAAACTGTATTTGGAATTTGGATCTTTTACAGGATAGCAATATGCAATACAATGCTTTCTTGTGGTGCTGGGAAGATGCAGAAAGCCAGAGCACCCAGCAAGCCACGCTGTTACAAGAGTAAATAACCTACGCTGTACAGCGCACTGTGTTCCTGAGCTGTGATGTTTGGTGTGTACCAAACATATTTTCAGCTTACAATAAAGGGTTTGCTGAGATGTAACCACATCGTATGTTGAGGAGAATCTGTATAGTACTATTTGCAGTTTTAAGTATCCATTGAGAATCTTAGAATATATCCCCTGTGCATAAGGGAAGAGATTATACATATATATCTCCAAAGAAAATGAAATTAGTATCTTGAAGACATGTCTGCACCCCTATGTCTACTATAGCTTCATTCCCAGTAGCCAAGATATAGAATCACCCTAAATATCCATCAGTGGATCAATGGGTAAAGAAAATGTGTGTGTGTGTGTGTGTGTGTGTGTGTGTGTGTGTGTGTGTGTGTGTATAGATATATACACACACACACACACAGAATGGAATACTATTCAGCTTTAAAAAAGAAGGAAATTGGGACAACTTGAATGAACGTGAACCTGGAGGACATTAAATCAAATGAAACAGCAAGACAGAAAGATAAATGCCACATCATCTCACTTACATGTGAAACCTGAAAAAGTCAAATTTAGAAGCAGAGTGGTTGCCATAGACTGGGCTTGGGGGAGGGAGGACTGGGGAGGGTCAATCAAAAGATACAAAACTTTGGTCAGGAGAAATAAGTTCAAGATATCTACTGTATAATATGGTGATGACAGTTAATTTCAGGGTACTGTGTACTTGCATATTGCTAAGAGAATTTTTAAAACTTTTTTTTTTTTGCAGTGCTGGGAATTGAACTCGAGGCCTTTTGCGTGCTAGGGCAATACTTCACCACTGAGCCGAAGCCCTTAAGAGCAGGTTTTAAGAGTCCTCACCACAAAGTACCCATAATAAGGTAATGGCTGTGCTAGTTCTCCTGACTTAGCTATTCTGCAGTTATACATATCTTAAAACGTTATGCTACATACCATATATATATATATATATATATATATATATATATATATATATAATTTACTGTGTTAATTAAAAGAAGACATGCTTTGAAAAACACTATGGAAGCAAGGGAAGAAATCCCCTTCACAACTCAACCAGGAAAATATCTAAGAGTCATCTAAATGACAGATCTGTAGTATCATTTTTTTAATTTTCAAACTTCATTAGGTCATTTAAATAAAAACTTATGCACACAGAGAAAAATTTACTAGGCTACTTAAAGAGAAACCTAATCAGTAAAAATGCGCATTTCTCAAAACATGATAAACTTACACAATTCTAATAAAGACAATAGTTTTTTTCGTGGAATTTTACTAAATAAAACATCCATAAATCTGTAAGGAAGATTATCAAAGAGAAAATGAGGAAAAAAATCTTTACAGAAAGTCTATGCGGGGAGCTGAATCAGAGCCGTCTTAGACCATATTATGAAGAAAGAACTTTAGGTCATTAAAACCCTTCTCACTAACCCTAGCGACACTTTTGAGCTCCCACTGAGCATGCCTGTAGGGTACGTTCTGGAAACCCCTTCCCTTCTGCCGGGTTCCACGTCACTGGATTCCAGCTCTCCTCGTCCGGATAACTGCTTCTCAGTCTCCTCTGCACACCAGCTCCACAGGGCTTGGTCTGGGGAACCATGGCGGTCCCCAGGGAGTTGCACCTCCTGCAAGCCCCACCTGCCATAAATCAGAGCCGGCTTGTCTAATCAATAAAATGCTGAACAAGGGACAATGTATGGCTTCCGAGGTCACAGAAGATCCTGCAGCCTCTGCCTTAATCTCTCGGACTGCTTGCTCTGAAGGAAGCACGTGCTGTGAGGGCCTTCGCACACCTCTGAGGAAGGGCCTTTGTGCGCAGCAGTTGGGGCCCCTTAAGCCAGCACCAACTTAACCTCATTCTCCTACAGTGCAAATGAATTCATGTCAACCCTTTGCCGAAAACCTTCAAGAGTTTACACTGTTCTTAGTATAAAAACCAGTATCCCTAGTACCCTTGCTCATGCTCCGGCTTTATCTTGCACTGTTCTGTTCCTAAACATCTTGCTCTAGCAACACTGATCAACCTTTAACCACTTACATTCCCTGACTGCGTTAGCACCACCACTGCACCTTTTACTTTTGCCTTCTTCACTGAAGGTCTTAACTCCAGCACGGCTCCTCATCACCTCAGTCCTTGACTGCCAGTCCTCACAGAGCCGCGCGCATCTCCCTCCTGACAATCAGGGAACGCGTTCCTGACGTACACAGTGGCCTGTATGATTCTTCACATTCGTCACCCCCACGAGAGCCTGAGCTCTGTGACAGCAGGATCACAGAACCTCCTGTGATAGTCTCCAACACAGCAGGCACTCAGAAATATTTTTTGAATAATTTAATATACTGACAGGGCTGGTCAAAAAGTGGAAAATCCATTGGGTACATTCCCAAAACGCTTTCTTAAAATTGAGTCATTGTAAAATAATGAGAAGGACACATTTTCATTTAATGATTTTGAAATAATGATCAACATTAAGAAACACATATTAGACACTAAAAATAAATTCCAGAGAGAATAAGATTGAATTTAAATGTTTATACATAAATATGTTTACACATCCACCTACAGCAACTATTAAAAACTAGGAAGAGGGGCTGGGGATTTAGCTCAGCGGCACAGCGTCTGCCCGGCAAGCACAAGGTCGTGAGTTCGATTCCCGGTACCGGAAAAAAACCAAAAAACCAAAAAAAAAAAAAAACAACTAGGAAGATACAGATCTATTATACAGGTTTTTATCACACATATTATCATAGGGAGAGGTTAGTTTTCTAAGCCTAGAAATCACAAAAACTGGCAGAATTGAGTAATGAAAATATAAAACATTCGTGTATTAAACACCTAAAACAAATGAAATGAAAAAATGATCAACTAAGAAAGATGTTTCTAGTGAAGAGTGTTTATTATGCATAAATAGTATAAAACATTAGTACTCCCAACCCTGAGAACAACTTCATATTCCAACAATAGGGAAGTGGTTAAGTATATACAGCAGTAGCAATAAGCACTACCATTTAGTGAACACCTACCATATGCCTTGAATATACCACCTCATTTAATAGTCAAAAGTTCATCCATAGGTGGAATACTCTAAGAAGTATATTTTTGACATATAAATATATTTATAATACATGAAACAGAGAATGCTTTAAAAGCAATATTGTTCCACTACTGTAAGGAAAAATATATAAATAACCTAGTAAGGTAAAAGATACAAGTCTAAACATTGTGATATCAATGACATTATAGTGGCTGATATAATTACAGGAGTTTTTCCATTTATGCAGATTTTATTTTCCAGATTGTGTGACTGCAGTACTGGGGGTTGACTACAGAACCCTCATACTGACTGACTTTCCCAGTTCTTCTCTTATTTTTTCAGACAGGACCTCACTAGGTTACTAAGTGGTGCAGGCTGGACTCAAACCTGCCACCCACTGCATCAGTCTTTCAGTGTGCTGGGATTACAGGCGTGAACCACCAAACCCAGCTGAAGGTGTTTCTTTAAAAATTTAAGCACACTGCAAACTCAACCCCTGTATCTTTTATTATTATCATCATCATCACTATTCTTATTGACTTTGCACATTAGATATTGCAAAATACTGACTTTCTTACCTAACATACCTTATTTATTTATTTATTTATTTATTTATTTATTTTCGTTTTGTTTTTTTGAGACAGGGTCTTGCTATGTAGTTCAGTCTGACCTTAAACTCACTATGTAGCTCAAGCTGCACTCGAATTTGTGGTGATCCTCTTGCTTCAGCCTCCCGAGTACTGGGATTACAGGTGTGCACCACCACGCCCGGCTTCACATCAGAGATTTATTAGGTAAATGTACAGTGATAAATACAGTTTATGAATGTTCATATAGTAAAAGCTATGTAAACACTACAATTTGTTTTTAATCTTCTTCCTGTATGTTTACCATCCCAAGCCAGTGAATTTGTTATGTATATGTACAAATTGCTTGTTTTTGTGGTGTTCTGCAGAAACTTTCCACAATGATACAGGAAGTAGTCTGAAATGGATAACCTCTAGAATGAAACACACATTTTACAACCAAATGTTTGAAAAGTTATGAATAGTCTTTCTGTGCTGGTTTAAATCTATCACCTCTCACACGTACCCAAATATAGTATTAATTTCTATCAACTTAACTTTGTTGCATTTCTGCACAAATAAGCCTGCGTCCAGCTCTGTGCCTGTGTCTTATTTGATTTTAATTTTTGGTACTGTGAACCTAACTCAGAACCTTGCACTTGCTAGGCAGGAACTTGTGCCCTGAGCTACATCCTCAGCCTGTGCCTTTATTAAAGTGGTCCATCTTTCTCAATTTTTTAGCTGTTCTTCTTATCTTACTTTGCTCACTTTTAACTTTTTCCTTGTAACCCCTTGTTATCTACCATGGTTGTGGGGCAAAGATTTGGCAGATAAGAAACAATGTCATTAAATTATTTTAAAGATAAAACCTAATTATATTGAATTTTTGTGAAAATTGTATCTCCGTGTTTCAACAAGAGTATTCCTATTTTAATGGTTTTTTTTAAAAGTTCTACCTTTTAACTTTTTTAATAGATAATATACTTAGCTGCTTAAATACCTGGAAATGTAGGATTTTGAGTGCTCCCAACACAAAGAAATGACAAATGTCTGGGGTGACAGCTAGTTATCCAGATCCAATCACTACCCACTGCATTCGTGTATTAAAACCTCACATGGTACTTCGTAAATATGTATAACTATGTGTCAGCAAAAAATAAAAATGTGCAGTTTTCATTCATTTTTCTAGTTCTTGGCTTTATTAACGATTTATGAGAGTTTATATATTAAGGAATTTTATCCCCTGTGTGTAAGTTACAACATTTTCCCTCAATTTGCCAAAAGTTTTGACTTTGACTATGCTTGTATTTGTTACTTTTTCATGCACTTTTAATTTTTATTCATTTATTTTTTAGTATGGAGAAGCCTGCTGAGGGTCTTGTGCATGCTAAGCAAGTGCTTCTACACTGAGCTACACCCTAGTCCTCAGTTTCAACTTTGTTGTTGTTGTTGAGACAAGGTCTCACTATGTAGTCTAGGTTGGCCTTGACCTCACTATGGAGCCCGGGCTGACCTTGAACTCACACAGATCCTCCTGCCTCAGCCCCTGGATGCTGGGATTACAGGTGTGCGCCACCACACCCTGCTCAGTTTTAACTTTTAATAATTGAATTTGTAATTAAAACATGAAGCAGGTGTATAGAAACATAGATCCCTTTACCTGAGTAATCACAAATAATCTGCGTAAGCCAGCGTTGTATTTCCTAGAGGTCTGAAGAAAGCAAAGCAGCAGAGTAGAAGGGGAAAGGGATGTGAAATAACTATCTGAATAAACACTATCCCTAAAGACGCTATTTTCCCATTTAGAAAAGAAAGCAAACACCGCTGGTTTATTGATTATCTGCGAGGGGAACAAAGCACATGTTTTCCTCATGCCCGTCCTCTCTGTTACTGTAACTTGGGCAGAAACCCAGAACCCACCCTCACCTCCCTCACCTCCGAACAGCACGGGTGGTGAGGGAGAATCAGTAAGACGGGTTTGAAGTCGCCACCAGGAGCTTGCGTTCCCACACCAACCCTCTTCCCACTTCCCATAAATGCTCTACCTTTGTTTAATCCACTAAAGAAAACCTGTGATCCAGTCAGTTGTTTCTTGTCATTTTTGCTGGTGACTCCCACATCCACATCGGGGGCTACACAATATTTTCTGAGTTGCTGTCTTCAAATTAGAAAGGTCTGTAGAACGCCACCTTTGTATTCTGCTCTCCCCTCAATCTCAAAATGTCAACTCATGTCCAAAGTCAATACCCCCAAAACAAAGCTCACTATGTAGTATTAGAGTGAAAGTCATTTCGATTCCCTGGTCACATGATTTTAATCTTTTACTCACCTGGGAAATATGTGAACTGTACCGGGAATAATGATAAAGCCCAGCCCTAATCTCAAAGAGATCCCAATCCAGAGGGACGGCAGATCTGTACATGAATAAGGACTCTCCAGAAATAAGAACAAACTGCTACAAAAGCTTAGAGGACGCAGCAACTCTCTCTGGAGAAATGGAATGCCACCACAGAAGAGGGGACGTTTTGGACGGCTTTAAAGGGTAGCATAGGAATTCATCAAACAGTCAGCGGGACCTCGGGACCTCCCAGGTCCATATGACACACTGCCAAAAACAGGGCACATCTTAGAAACACTGAGAGTGAACCACTGACTGCAGGTTGGGTTAATTCTTGGAGGGTGGGAATGAGTGGCAGCAGAAGAGAGAAACAGAAGCAGGTTGGATCCAGTCTCTAAGGGAAGTTTTATACCAAATTAGGGATCTGAAGTTAATCCTACAAATTTCAAACGCAAAATTAATCTAATTAGCCTTTTTAAAAAATAGAAGGTTGGCTGGGCATGGTGGCACACGCCTGTAAACCCAGCACTCAGGAGGCTGAGGCAGGAGGGTCTTACGAGTTCAAGGCCAGCCTGGTCTACAAAGTGAGTTCAAGACCAGCTTGAACTGCATAGCGAGACCCTGTCTCAAAAAGACCAAAAAAAAGAAAAAAAAATACAAGGTGAGTTTGGTGGACATGTGAAAGTTGGATTAGAGGCAAGAGCCAAAGTTTTTGTAAGAGCCTGGGAAGAGACAATCAGTAGGGGTAGAGGGGACAAGGGAGGGGAGGGGGGCCCTTTCGGCAGGCACTTACAACTCAGGGCTTGTTCAGGAGAGGGCACTGAACAAGCAGTCCCTGGAGACTGCAGTGCATACACAGCTGTCACCAGTCCTGGTGTGAGCACCCAGCGATTACCCAGGTAGGGAAAGTGTATCAAGTCAGAAAGCTGTGAGGAGCACTGTTATTTGCGAATCGAAGAAAGGAAGAGGAGAACCCAGCAAAGGAGATAAAGAGAGTGGTGAGGGAAGGCTGGCAACTGTGGAAACGGTAGAACGGCGGGAAGGACAATTTGGAGGAGGGACACTTGCAGAATGAGGTTCTGCCCTCAAAGAAAGAGCAACATGATGATACTGAAGAGAGGAGAGAACTCGCGCGGCAGGCCCTACACGGGGAGCGAAGAAGGAACAAGGGTGGAAGCTGCAAGGCCGGCAGACCCTCCGGGCACGGGCCCTGATGACCGCACAGGGGTTCTGTGGGCTTTGGACTATTACCTCCGAAGTTTGTGAGGCCAAGAAAGAAACTTCTAACTCGTTTAATGTTTTCTGTCATTTGCAGACAACTGTACCTGATGCAGAGAGAAGGGTTTTAGAAGAATAAGAACCTCTCAAAAGCATGAAGACAGATAATAGCACAGTGTGTTCAGAAAATGAGACCAAAACCAACCTGGTATTACAAGAGTCCCCAGTGTGGGACAGGGAGTGGTAGAAAAAAGATGGAAATGTATGTCCAGGTTTTAGGAGTTGAAACTGGATCCCACAGATCCAAAGTGGCATGAGAGCATTAAGCAAAAGAATGACAAGTACCCCTTCGTAGTGGCTCATGCCTGTAATCCCAGCTACTTGGGAGGCTGAGGCAGGAGGAGTGCAAGTTCAAGCCTGGGCAACTTAGTGACTTAGTGAAACCATCTCGAAAGAATTTAAAGGAAGGAAGGAGAGAAGGGAGGGAAGGATGGAGAGGAGGAGGAAGTGGGGAGGAAAGAAGAAAAGGCAGGCAGGAGGCAAGCAGGGTATGCAGCTCAGTATGAAAGTTCTGGGTTCAATGTCCAGGGAGAGGAGGAGGAGGGAGAGACGGAGGGAGAAGGAGGAGGAGGAGGAGGAGAAAGATGTTTGCATTTCCGCGTTGGAGAGATTCCTCTAGTGGCAGTCTGGAAAGTGTTCAGGAGGAGACGAGGATTCAGGGAGAATGCTGAGAAACGTGCGTACAGACGTCCTGGGAGACCGGGAGAGCGTCGTCTTGGAGAGACCCTCACAGCCTGGGCGGGTACAGTGACGGTGGGGATACAGAGGACAGGGAGGACCTGGGAAATATGTAGGGATTAGTGACTGATGACGTGGGGAAGTGAAGAAAACGCCTAGTTCTCCACGCGGGTTATTTCCCTCCCTCCCTACACGGAGTGGTTTAATTCAGGCACGCCGCTGCCTCGTGACGCCGTCCGCAATCACGTACAGCGCACCTTCTCTGTGTCAAGTCCTGCAGACACAAAGGTGAGCACACTGGAGAAGATCCCCGCACTGACGGATCTTCAGGGCACCAATGCCCAATGCTTCACATGCGATGCATCATTTAATCGCCAAGACACCCTGTAAGTTCTATTACTGTCCCTGTTTTTTAGATGAGATAACCAAGTCTTAGAAAGTTTAATGATTTGGTCAAGGTTACACAGCTAACTGACAAGTGGTGGAATTAGCCAGGAATCAGACATGGAACCATCTTACTCCAAAGCCATATTCTTAATCATTTGACTGTGTCAGGTGTTAAACTACCGCAAGAGTCTCCTGGCTTGAATTATGACAGCTCCCTAACTGGACACACTTTCTGCATTTGCCACATTCCAGCCATGATCATTTTTAAAAAATGCAGACTGGGAGGAATGACGGTACCTTCTCAGAGGAGACAGGGCGCTCTCAAGGTGAGGTTTTTGGATGAAAGGCAAGGCATGCAGTTCATAGATATTATTGGTTTTAAGCTGGCTGTGAAACATCCAAAGAGAGAAGGCCAGCGGGAATTTGAAAGGTGAGTCTGAAGCTCCAGGGGAAGCCAGGGTTGGAGATAAGGCAGCTGGTATTGCTAGCAGTTAGGGCTCAGCTAAAGGAAGGCAAAGCTCAGACTGACCACTCAGGCCGCCTAGGAGTGAGAGGGGCAGCCCACTGCAAAACAGGCAGTTGGATAATGGCTTGAAGAAACTGGCATTGATTTGCAGTGATCAGAGACAAGGAAGACAGACCTGTACCAAGTGCAAAGATATCATCTAGTAACACTTCGAGTGAGGGCCAATGAATGTGTAGTGACATCGGTCTCCAAGAATGGGGGATCTTCTCCAAAAGCCATCACCAATGCAAGACTAGGAACAGTTGCTCAAATTTCGTCCTACTTGCTTGCTGCTCGTCTTCAAGTCTGATTCAAGACCCTACAAGTTCCTGCAGCGCCCTGAATCTACCTTCCACTGCTATTAAACACTCATCCTGTGAGGTTCTATTAGGTCCACCTTGGCTTTGAATTTCGAACTCTTTCGTTGTTTTAATTGTTTTTATTCCCAGCAACTCACACCATATGAATTTAAGACTCGTTTCATCTCCAAGTTAGACTGTAACTTCCCTGAAGCGAAGAACTGTGGCTTAGTCATCTTTGTAGGATGATCACCCCAGTACAGCGGCTCGCATACAATGTGTCCTCGTCATTAAACATTTGTGGGGTTGGGATGACTTTAAACTGGCAGCTGCAACAGAAAAACTACCCAACTATCTAATACTAACAAGTTGGATTTTTAAGATTTCAGACTAGAAATGAATAGTCCCACCTTTTTATCCTGTTTTCCCGTTCAGAGGGAGGATGAATGCTGCCAGCCTGGTACACACCCTTCCTGTGTTTGCTGTGGGAGCTCTACGGGCACATCTATAAATTCTGTGACCATGGATAAGCTACTAAGCATTTCTGAGCTTCCCGAGTCCTTACTAGTAAAATTTAAGAGATCGAACCCAGTGATTGTCCCTTCTTGCTCTAAAATCCAAAGATTCCATGAGCCCTCCAAGGCCTTTAAACCATACTGGAAACCATGGTTATGAGATGCACAATTAAAATGTGGGCTCCATGCTTCCCTACTGGGAATGAGCAAAGTCTTCTATTATTGGGTTATAATCTACCAGCATATCACTTCTCCAATGAACACGGTAAAGTTTTGTATTTATTACTGTGACTGCTACCTATTTTAATGATAGATTTACCCCAAAATCTATTCAAGTGGCACCTTAGTTCACATTGGTAGTAAAAAAAGAAATTAGGAAGCTTATGAGGTGTCACCATGGATCTTGCATGCACCTTAACACAATCCTCTTTTTTCAGATAAGAAACCAAGAGTGCCAACGAGTTAGTTGAGATTACAGAAGTAATCTAAATAGCAGGGCTAGTGCCAAAATCAAGGCTCCAGTCTTGTAGTTTTTTTTCCCCCTAAACCACCAAATTGGTCAAAGACAAAAACAGATGAAGGTGAAATGCCAATTGGTTGAGTTTAAACAGACTTCACTTTGTTCCTTCCAGGTTCAATAATAAACAGCTCTAGGGACTAGCATGAAGGGCTGGCAAATGAAACATTCTGACCCCTAAACAAAATTGTTTGTATTTTTGTACCACAGTCAATAAATCACTTGTTGAAATTAAAGTAAATGGAAAACAAGAATTAGTAAACCCAGAACACAATTTTACTCCACTCTTTTGGAAGACAGATGAAAAAACAAAACAAAATCCCTGTGGTTCTCTTCATTAGCAGCTAGGGAGGTGAGTCCCATTGTAAACCCCACTTATAAAGGCTCATGGCTACCTGCAGAGCCAAGGAGTACAAATCACATTAGGGAAGACACCAGACAACCATAGGAAGCAACGAGGGCCTGGTAAAGCCGGTAAATAAAAGGCAGCATTCCAAATGAATGCCACTGCCAGAGCCTGGCTTTGTAAAATGCCTGGATTTGAGAACCCTAAAGCAGATTAGCTTAAAGCAACAAAAGACTCAAGTAAGACACAAAGAACTCATTTTGACACATTAAGAAATTGTCTTCATTAGATCATCAGGTGTTTAAGTATAACTTCTTTTTTTTAAGTTCGAGGCACTAAAGCCTAGAAGAACAAGAATCTAAGGATGGTTCTTGAATGTAAAATGTGCATGATCAAAATTTATGAAACAGACACACTGGCCTTTTTAAACCTCTTCCACATTTTAAAAGTCTATCATGACTTTAAAATACCTTGTGCATATCATTCCTACTTTATCCATTCTACTCCAGTGCTTCTCTAAATACAAACTAGAAAAACTCAAACCTCTGTAATTGTGAGACCTGGCCTCCCACTCAGCACATTTGAAGTCGTGGACCATCGGTCAGGCTGAAATTTTACAAATGTATTGCACACAGCCAAAAACAGTTTTCATAATCTACATAGACCCAAAAGTCTCAAGCCAAAATTGGGGTACAACAATGAGAACCTTTTCTTGCAATTTCTATTTTCAGAAAGTTAATTTCTCATCATACCTCCTTGGCTTTGTTTGTCATAATCATCCCACAGAAAGAACAAAAGTAGTTCGGCCGCCACTTTCCTTTGAAAGGCACCCCCATTGTTTGGCCAAATCCTGAGAGGGTCAGCAGTAGGGCTGCACGGACGGGTTTATTCCTAACTCACAAACTGGTTTAAGCCAGATGAAGACTTTGATTTCAATGCCGGTCAGGGAGAAAAACACTGGGGAAGTTTAATGAATCTAAACTCCCAAACTGTTTTGGGTTCACCACCCCTTTAACTTTCAAAAATCACAAGCCAACCACACTGGCTGACAGGGTGAAAGGGACGCACTGAGATAAAGGACCTGCGGCAGGGCCACGTTTCAAGCTGGCTGTGGATGAGCACAACCCCAGATACGAGCTCTCATCAGAAGGATCCCCGGCCAGTGCTGCGGGCTGCTTCGGGCCTTTGCAGGGTCCTCGCACAGAGAAGCGGCAGAAACCTATCCTACGAAGTCAGTGAGCTGTATGTTTTCTCCAGTAGCTTTGTTCGCTGACTGCAACATGGAACGTCCGCTTCCCTCTTCTTGGTACTCCCTCCCTTGCTCCTTGGTGGTCAACAGAAGGGCCACGGATGACCCGAGCTGTGCTGTGCTGAAACGGTGAGGACGGCGATGTTCTGAGTCACGCTGTCCTCTTACTGTCATGTGGCTTGAGACCAGTGATCTGTGAGGTGGAAATAGTATCTCCTGTCTCAGGGGGCTGGAGTAGAGTACTGCACACGAAACGCCCACCTTGGTCAGCATGCAATGTCAGCACCCCTCCTTAAATTGCAGACACCGAGCCACGGGGCAGCGATGCTGTCATACCTTCGGGAGCTCTTTCACGTAGGGCCTCGGTGAATCCGTCAGCACCACGTCCCTCCGCAGCCCCCAAGATACTTAAGTGTGTGCATCTGACTTTAGAATAAACTGTGTTTATTCTCCTTGAGGGACTGTGATGCTGGGGTCACAGTTATCTTCCTGTATCATCAGTCCTGTGAGTGGGAAGCATGGCTTGAACCAGAAGGAACCCTACAATCCTACAAGCAAACGAAGTAAAAAAAAAAAACATAGGTACACAAACAAACCAACCCACACCACTCGGTAGGGTAACTGCGAGAGAGGTCATTTGCAATCGCCGCTGTCAGCACAGTGTCCACTGTAAAAGGCAGTGCGGACGCAAAGGAAAGCACAATAATAACGGCCTGCCTTCCAGAGCTTTATAACCAGGTGATCACTTTAGGTTGTCAGTGAAACTTATGAACGTAACAGACCTATCAAATATTATCTTAGTCTAAGTTTGAGTGAAGTTTCTCAGTTGTCACTGGGTGCAACCAGCATCTGAATTGATCCAAAACAGCTAAACACCACCTCACACCTGCGCTTAGAGCTTTGATACACTTTGCTCCATTTAAACCTCACAGTAACACCCCAAAGTGGGTATCCTCGGATTCATTACGTGAGAAAAACAGACAGCAAAATGATGAACGACTTGTAAAGGAAAGACAGCGAGATTCAAACTCACCTCCTTTAAACTCTGTGTCTTGGGCTCTTCAAGCCAAACTACACTATGTTCTCTGTTGTTCAGGAAGAGAAAAGAAGAAATGGTCCAAATTCTAACTAAAACTCAAGGGAACTAACAAATGTAAGATTGGATAAACATAACTTTACCTACACAGATTATAAAAATTCCTGCTTAGAGACTTCTGGTGTCAGATAGAAAGAACTGGTTTTAGTTTGGGAAAATAGCCATGTTATTCCTGATTGACTAGTGACTCAAGAGTAAAAGGGTACGGGATTCTTCCCCGTCACAATGTGATTTTCTACAATTACATTCCAACTTTATTATTTGCCTTTTTAAACTTCAAGACTTGCTTTTGGGCAGGGTACTGGGGATTGAGTCCAGGGCCTCAGCGCATTCTGTGCCACTGAGGTAAACATCCACCCCCAAACTTTCTAATAAGATAAATTTAAAACTTATCCCAGATATGTGCTTAGCATGCACAAGGATCTGGGTTCAATTTCCAGCACAGAATGGGGTGGGTGAGGGTGAGGGTAACCCAACACGACTGGGTTACGTTCCACCATGGACATGATCTTTACACTTCTTTACAATCTTTCTTTCTTTCTTTTTTTTTTTTTTTCGGTATGGGGAATGGAACTCAGGACCTTTTGCTTACCAGGCAGGCGCTTGTGCTGCTGAGCTATCTCCCTGGCCCTATAAACTTTCAATTGAATACCCTGGGTAAAAGCCTTTGCTGAGAAGCAACACCGATGGAACCTCTCAAGGAACTGAGGTATGCAGGCTTGTGACAGAAGTTGGAAGAAAAAGTATAAAGTAAAGAAATGCAGGAGAATCCTAGGAAGAAGGAACACAGAGAAACAAGTGCTCACAGGTATGGATAATCAAGAGACAAGCGCTGTGGTGAGTCACCTGTGAGCAGTAGCAAGCAAGTATGGAACACACCTTCCCATTTGGTAAAGCACCAACACATCTGACCTGGATGTAACAAAACAGAAAATCTGGTTGGAATTACTACTGACTTTTCCTGCTGAGACCAAAGTGACCAGATTTTTTTTTTTTTTTTTTTTTTTTGACAGGGTCTCGATGTGTAGTTCAGGCTAGTTTTGAACTCACTATGTAGCCCATACTGGTCTTGGACTCACAGGGATCCTCCTGCCTCAGCCTCCCAAGTGCTGCCATTACAGGTGTGTGCCACCATGCCCATTGATACTCTTTAATTTCAGAGACATTTAGTGTTTCTCACAAGTTTAGTTCAAGGGCTACATCAAAATCACCTGACAAGCAGTTTCTGTGATCATTCTTTATCCTCTCCCCTAGAGATTTACCAGTAAGGAATCTTAGGAAAGACCTGGGAATTTGCAATTTGAATATCCAGAAAGCTTGCCAGATTTACTGAATAGGCAATGATAATATGGGGGGATGATTCTGTGATCTGAGAGTTGAAAATCATTTTATTTGGATTTTTTAAAAAACAGAGTGAAGATCAAAAGTGTGTATGATTATGTAACACAGTGCTTATGTGTAAGGATTAGCCAAACACATTAAAAAGAAAGGAGAAAAATGAAAAACAACACTTACTGACTTTTGGACGTAATACTCGACATCTCTATTCATGGAAAAGTCAAACAGGAAAATCACAACAGTACTAAACACCAGTTGCTGAAGTGTTTCTCTACAGAAGGGACGCTAAAAGGGAGAGGAGTTCTGAGAGACTGGTCCAGGAGCACAGAGGGGTGGAGGTGAGGATAGAAAGACATAGGAGTATGCTAAGCTAAACTGTGACTACTAGCATTACCCTAGGGCTTAATGAATACCAATGTGCCCCTGAAACCAAGGCACTGCTGCCTGTGACATCTTGCTCTAGGTTACCAAAGTCAATGTGTGCCATCAAGAGAAATGAATTACGGTATAAACTGAAAAATTAGCTACATTAAGTAGACAGCACACACAGAAATAAGTATAATGTCACTCAATATAAGAACTCAAAAGAATTTGTTTGCTTATTCCAGATTTCTCAGTGCATTATTGTCCCAAGGTCCTGTGGCTTGCTGGCAACAGATACTTGGGGCCTGGGTTAGATGTTATCTGATGTCCCCAGTGCCAAGGGCTTTATTTTAATGATGCAATTGGATTATTGGTGAAGCAGTCAAGGTCTTTCCTTATGGCTGTCACATAGGTCACCTTGCAGAAGGAGGGCAGACACCTAACTTGTACCTCCAGGCACAGCAAAGGGAGCTTGTGGACTTTCAACGAAAGAGGGAGCTTTGTACCTGATGGGAAGAAGTAAAGTTTATTTTTCTGTTTAGTTTGTTTACAGAAGAAAGAAGGCAGGGGAGAGAGTGGTGGCTTTCCATTCCGGACTGCTTAGGGAGTGACATCTCAGTGTTTCCTTACAAATGAACAGCTCGGGATACTGCACTGTCCAGGGGGAGCCGGAAAGGCACGAAGTCACTCATGACTACATTTCATCTGTAGCTAGTTTAACCTTTGAAACCAGGCAATACCAAGAGAGAAGGTCAAGGCAGCCTTGGTCTTCTGGCATTTGGACTGTGCAGATGGAGAACAATTTATTAAGGAAATTATCTTAAGAAATGTAAAACACACTACAGAGACTACAATCAAGGTCTTCAGAAGATTCATTTCAACATCCAATAGCTGACAAACTCGCAAGTCTTAGGTTAGCTTGTTTTCCCATTTAATCATTGTGTCAAAGGAGCAGGGTGATAGCACGCTCACATTTAAAGCAAAATTACCAGAGAAAAACATCTTTTGTCCTTGATTCACTTCTCTTTTCACATTATTTTGGTCTAACAAACCATTTGTTTCTAGAACAAAGACCTTCTTGGTATATGTCCAAAGACACACACCATGTTTGTTTTTTAAACAAACTATTGAAATATTCTTCTTAATGATGAAGGTAAGATATGTTAATAATGAGTAATACAAAATATAACATGATATCCACTGCATATTCAAAATATACCAATCACTGGTATTTTCATTATCAAAAAGGCCAGGGTCCAAAACATTAAATGAACTTTCCCTATTATACATTTATACACCCATTTTGAAAATGCAGCATCATCTTCCCCTCACAATAATCCCTTCCCTTGATGATTACAGGGAAAGTGAGAACACCATCACCAAGATTAATGGAGCATCAGTAAAGTATTTTAGGTACAAAAGACCCACTTTTATGTAGAACCAGAAAAACTCAGCAAGGGTTTAGGAAGGAGAAACCTGAAGTTCTTTTCCACTTAATTCATCCAGCCGGTGGGTGATAAATTGATTGTTCTTTTAATGGCAGGGTCAGGAAGACAAAGAAAGAAACATTTTCGGTAACTGGCTATATTTTTTATTAATTGGTAAACTTTTTTGTTCAGATGCTGTATGTCACTGAGATGAATTACCTTCAGCTTTAACTGCAGCCCTCTCAAAGGCCAGCTCATTGTGCTAAAAGAGAGGGTGAGAGGGGCATAATGGTGTTTTTCTCAGCAAGACGAAATGCAACACAATCATCGTTTCCCTCGCTAATAAACGAAGAGAAAAGGGGCTGCATTAGTCCTGTGGGCTTTTATTTCCCTGAAATTGTTTCTTAAAAACTTCATGCATTTCATGAAAACCATCATTTTGGTTTATTACCTTCAAAAACTAAAAACTGGACATAGAACTGGTAGTATATTGTAGTGTAAATCCTGCTTAAAATTGAAGAATTCTAAATGTGTCGCTTCAAGTATCATTTCAAATGCGAATTACAGTAAGACTCACAGCGAATGAGGTGGCATGCATCTACAGTACCAGGCATTTAGGAGGCTGAAGCAAAAGGACTGCTGACCCCAGGAGTTTCAAAGAAATGGGGAGACCCTCTCAAAAAAAAAATCACTTACTTGGTCTTGGTTACAAACACTCACAAAAAAATCTGTAACAAATTGTAAAACACTAATATGGGCTAGTTAATTTAATGTTTATTTTAATCATTTTTTCCCACTGCAATCTCAAGATGTTTACTTAAGACCAAGGTATAGTTACCATTTCACACCGCTGTGTTGGGGCCCTAGAAAAGACAGGGCAGAAGTACCTAAGTATCTAGTGTGGTACAACTGCTACAAATCTAAGCTCTGATGTGAAAATGTGCCACTCCTGATGCATATTCAGAGTCACTGAAATAATGCACCGTATATAGTGTTAATACTGAGAACACCAAACCAGTCACGTGTGTACGTGTGCGGCTCACAGTAAGATCTCCTTCTAGATATCAGACTACCGGGCAATCTCAACCGCCCAGCTTAGAACACCAGCCAAGTGCCCAGATATAAAAGGGAAAAAAATGAGTTTTTACAGTGGAATAATTGCCAGTACAGGCTCACTCTTAGGAATAAAGCAAAATAGCAGTTTACCAGCAACGTGATACACAGGTTCCAGGTAGCAACAACTCACCTGAAGGGAAGAAACCCTATTTCTCCAAAAAGGACACCAAAAATTAAAATATGGCTATTCAGGCCACTTAGTGTAGAAGCAAATAATCCTCTACCAAGTACCTCAATGGTCTCTATGAATGTCATTGTATTTTAGTGCAACAAAATAGAGGACATTTAGAATTATGATGGAGTCAGTCAGTGTACATTATTTAAAAGGCAGGATATTAAGTAATACATTTTAACTAACCTTCTAAAAGGTTTTGAGACTTCAGTCACTGGAAAATAAAATTATTTGAAACAACAGTTATTGTGTTTCACGCAATGCATTCTGTCTGTAGCTTTTTTAAATCAGACTTTACTGGTACATTTTAGATATACATAATGATCACATTCATCATAGAGAATTTATAGCTGTACATGATATAACTTGTATTTTTCCCATTCCCTCAGCCTCCTTTCAGCCCCCCCTCTGTAACTTTGAAAGGCTTTTCTGAATACGATTTATTTACTCAGGAGTATATCTTTGATGTTATTTCAATTTTCAGTGAGATTAACTCATACAATTAAGAATTCAATTTTTAAAAGGATATCTTTTCAGATTATTATTTCACTAGAAATGGCACTTACTGATTTGATGTATGAGTTTTTGGTTGTACTGAAGTATTTCTTCGATTACTACAAGGTATCATTCCTGGCATATAATAAATACTCACCTGTGCTCTAACTATGCTATTTTAAAAGCTGATGTATAAATTTGAGTGTTAAGGCCTCTGAAAGGATCCAAACACGGACAGGTTAGGGCCTTGCTTAAAACAAAAGCTCTGATTCATTAATGATGCCTTGAATATCACAATGCCATGGATGTAATCCAAGGGTCTTGGAAGATTCTTCGAAGACAACAGAATAAGAAGATTTCAGAGTAGCTGAAATCTTTAACTCTCTTTCTTTGAAAATCTTCTGTCACAAGTCAGAAGGATAATGTCTCTTTTCACCCAATGAGAAAGCTGTTCTCACACGAGCATAATTAATCTTCTGACACCATGACAAAGAAATTCCTTAAAAGGATTTCTCCGATTTCCTCTCAAGACAGAAGATTGTCTTTATCCATCATCTGTTCTTCCTGATCCCTTCTTTTTGAATATCCACATCAGCAGAATTGTCCATCAGAGGAGACAGCAGGAGGGAAATGTCTGCATGATTGATAGGGCCCAAGGCTCCCCAGGCCTATTTAAGTGCAGGCATCTATTGTTGCAAACTTACTTTACAGCAGTTAAACAAATATAATAGTCACCAATTCAACCATTGTGCAGCTCGGTCCTGACTAAAACTAGTCAGTGAAATTTGCTAATGACAAGGCACTGATTTTGAAGCCACATAAAAACTCTACAGATAAATTAGCCTGATGTCTATTTAAAAAAAAGTATCAAAGCTATGGAACAGAACACAAGAAAGTATCATACACTATACTGTATATCCATGGACATCCCCACTAAAAAACAAGAAAAGTCTAATACTTTAATAGTATGGTAATTTTAAAAACACATCTTTTCTTTTTTCTTTTTTTTTTTTTTTTGGTTTTTCTCCGGTACCAGGAATCAAACTCACAACCTTGCACTTGCCAGGCAGGCACTTTGCCGCTGAGTTAAATCCCCAGTCCTTAAAAACACATCTTAACAGTCACTCAATATTTCTTACGCACTTTGTGGCTGAGGACAGGGAAAAACTACATACACTGTATTACCATCCCAGAAACTCAGGCATGTTAACGAAGAAAGTGCTACTGGCACTCCCTTAATTTTTTCCCCACTCATAGTAGTTTTGTCACGCAGAGATCTAGCTGTGTCTGTGTGCTCTTACTCCCATCTGAGGAAAGCTGAAAATCACTTGCGATTCCCTCTGACTATCTGCTGCGTCACTGCTGGGGCTAATGAATCACAGCCTCACAGGTCAGTTTCAAGCAAGGAAAGAGGTCCAGGCCCACAGAAAATGCAAGCGTGGCTCCACTTTCAAAGCAACCTACAGGAAACAGAAACAGATCTAGAGACTTCACCAAGCTGTTAGGAGAGCAGCCTGTATCGGCGGCAGGGGTTGCAGCATGCTCTGTGTTCTTTATAGATGCTGCCAAGAAAGGCCACGTGCGTGGAGGCTCCAGGACACACTGACACTGTGCTTTCTGTTTACGCCACAGTGACCTTGACAACTCAGTTGTGGACGCACCCTGTGCAAGTATTTGTTTGTCCTTCCCATCCACAAACCCTGAGGCAGCCTTCACAGGTCAGGGCGCCAGCTCACTGGTGCTCTTCTCGGCACGGTCAGGACTGACTGCCACTGCCTGTCTCTCAGCAGGACTTTTCTCCCCCTGACCTGCCTCGTCAGCTAAGAGAAACAGCTGAGAGCTGGCCCATCGCCAGGGCGTGCGTATTCTCCAAGCCGGGCTTGATTTCAGGTTTTCTTAAAACTGTAAGCAACTCAGGGTTGCTCACCCCTTGGAAGACTCAGATAAAAGATTTATATCCAGGATAAAGACATAGGAAAAGTCTTGTGGATGAAGAGGCATGGAAGCAATTTAAATGAAGCATATACCTCAGAGTTTAAACACCAAGAAGCTGGAAATCAACAGAGAGTGAGCTGGTACAGAAAGTAACACAGCAAGGAGGTGGGGTCGGAGGGGATTCCCTCTTCTGGGAAGACCAGAAATCTCTCGGGTTCAGCTCACTGACAACACCACATTGTTGGTGAACAGTTCTTTTGTAGACAGCCTGTCTTCCCACCAGAATCCTGAGGGTTGTTTTCGGCAGGGGAGGGGCAGAACGCAACCCTCGTAATTTGTATTCATGCATTTACATGGGACAGCATTTTGTCAAGATGGAGACACTGCCTGGAGTTGTTGGGTTGAAACTTGAGCCCATAGCCAGGAGTGTAAGACCCAGGAAAGAGACAGAGGAACCTTCCTGTACACTTTGTGTGGGAAAACAATGGAGTCCTTGAAATTCAGTCCAAGTCCAGAAGGAGTATCTCCCCTACAGTGATCCTTGGAGCTAAACCCTGGATGGGAAAACCTATAAGTGCTCCTACGCACACAAACACGCACACACAAAATCAGTAAAACAAACATCTTTTTGTCCTTCAGAGATATCTTTGTTAGGCAAGTGTTAATCTTAGTGTGGCTCCTCACAGCATTTTGAGACGAATTTTGCTTACAGCACTAACTCTTTTATTTATTTATTTATTTAGGTTTTTTTTTTCTGGTACCGGGAATTGAACTCAGGACGTTGCGCTTGCCAGGCAGGCGCTGTGCCGCTGAGCTAAATCCCCAGCCCCCAAGAACACTAACTCTTTATTAAGACCTACGTTGATGGGATCCAAGCTCTCCAACTGAGGGTACATATGATCTACTTTTTCTCTCTTTGCCTCAGTTCACCCATCTATAAAACAGGAATAATAAAAATGGTGCCTACACTTCACACAGTGGTTGGAAGGATCAAATATAAATTTGCAAACTACATAAGCATTGAGTATTAGCCATCCTGTTTGTACCTTTTTTCTTATTCACCATTCTTTAAGTGGGTATGTCCAGTTCGGTTTCTGTTTAGGCTGAAACACTTACACATGTGTGCACACACACAATAAATACCACAGGGTTTGGTGCTGAGAAAGAAGCAAGCCGAACCGATCGAGCTACATGGACCCTTGTGAACAATCAAGAGGAAAGAATAAGGAAACCGGAAGAACCAACAAAGAACAGGCCAGAGGGGCAGGAAGGTAGGAAACAGGCAGTTTCTCAGCGCTCGATTTGAACTCAGTCTGCCTCGGTACAGCTCAGCTTCAGCACATGTCCGGGTTTGTCTCGGCGTTGTTTTCAGGATGTGTAATCAGGGAGAATCAGGATATATACAGCACATGTGCTTGCTTTTATTTCACTCGATTTAATTTGACTCTATAGGCCAAGTACTGGGACAGATGTTGAGGGCTCATCTGTAAGACCATACCGTCCGGAAGTTCACGGCTCAGAGGGGCCAAGTGGCCCAACCACTTCATACGGTGTGATTAGGCTTCTCAAAGAGGAGTACGTGGGGTGTCAAGAAGCCCGGGGGTGAGGGTGGGTGTGGCAGTACATCAGGACTTCAAAGATGGGAGGAATCGCACCGCACGGACAGCGTGGGGTTGGAGACATTCCACCTAACGGACTGACGGGGCAGAGAAGTCAGAGAAGTAGGTGTCTGAAAAGTCAGGCCACGTTAAAAAGGCAATTGATTTTTTCTTTGATAAAGGGAGTCCCTGAAGATTGGAGGCAAAAGAGGGACATGACCGAACCTGTTTTCCTAAAAGACATGCATAGGACCAAACAGAAGATGCTGGGGAGGAAACAGAAGGAACAGCTTAAATCTGTTTGCCATCAGCTTGGTAAAGAGATAGTTACAACAGCTTGGGCAAGAGGCACAAGGGATGAGGAAGACAGTGGAGATGAGGTGTCACTGAGACCTGTGCAAGTCAGCAGGGACAGGATGTGAGGGCTGGGGTTTCGGGTGACTGAGAAGTTTCTAGTTTGGACTCTCCAGGAAACGGCAGGCCCTTAATTTGGACGGGGCAGGTAGGCAGTAAAGAGAGCGTTGCCTTGTGCATCCGGGCTTCTTGTTTAATCTGTGTCACTAACACCTGGGACTCCCCAGGAGAGAACTGAAGAACAGACTGAAACAATAGGGAAGCAGTATTTCTCAATTTGTTTTTAATATTCTTTCCCTTCAACTTCCTTTCTTTTTTTTTTTTTTGGTTTTTCTCCGGTACCGGGAACCAAACTCACAACCTTGCGCTTGCCAGACAGGCGCTTTGCCGCTGAGCTAAATCCCCAGCCCCTCAACTTCCTTTCAAAAGGAATCCTGTAAAGCCCATTATCAACCCGAATTAACAGTTGCCCCAGAAATTCAAAGTTTTATGGTTTATTTCCTAAACTGAATGGCTCAATGGATTATCTAGCTAGATTGGTCTTTAAGTATGAGACAGCTACTTAAAAAAAAAAAAGGACAAACATCTGCCAAAAGGCCTCATGTGCCAAATGGGAGATAAGAGTGACCTTAGAGGAGGAGGAAGGCACAACAGGCGGTTAGTACTTGCAGCTTACTGCAAGAGGGTCCCTAAGTTGGAAGACCTTGTTTAATAATGAGTTTAAGATAGAGGTCCCCATCAGAGAGAACTCAGGACAGAACAGTCTTACTCTCATGTCACTGTTTTACATTAGCGATTTTATCAGATTAAAAGATGCTGTGTATTAATAATTAACTAAAGTGTTACAAATGTAAACAAAATTAACATGACGTTTTAATGGAAAGCAAGTTGGTTTATTCATTAATTGTGTGGTTGCCTAGCGATGCACTGCTGTAACAAGGACACAAGCTGCCTGCTGAGAGTGGGGGAGGAGTGCGGGCGAGGTGGCCGGAGGGTGAGCACCCAGCATGCACGGATCATAAATGTCTTGGGGAACATGGTGGGGAGAACAAACAGAAAGAGCCTGGTTTCCTGACACCATAACTCACACCTCAGGCCTCGTTTGCCTCCCTTGGGACTTCCTAAAAGTGAAAGGAAAATAAATCCTATTTTACTGGAGTCACTATTTCTTAGTTCTTTGTTACCGCCAGACTTAATCCTAACAAAACCCATTCTGACATTTTTCTTGCGTCATTTTATTTTAGTGTTAGTGGGTGTAATTTTTCTCACAAAAGTAGGCATCATATTGTATACACTGTTCTTTTTTCTTTGATCAACTTATGATGCTTTCATATGCTGAACAAGAAACTATGACATAATCTTTCAAGATTGTCTTTGACTTGTGCTGTCACTCATGTGGTAACAGTTCATGACTTGCGGACATTTAGTAAGTAGTTTTAATTATCAGTGAACTTCCCTGACTTATTATAAATTTACTAGCTGATATCAGAACCAAAAATATACAGCTATACCTTCAAAACAAGACAGTATGGTAACTGTACTAAATAAGTAAATAAAATAATATTTTCTGCCATATGGTGTTAAGTGACATGGCTGCTGCTTCATTTAATCTTTTTTTTTTTTGGTCTTTTTGAGACAGGGTCTCGCTATGCAGTTCAGGCTGGTCTTGAGCTCACTTTGTAGCCTAGGCTGGTCTCAAACTTGCAACAATCCTCCTGTCTCAGCCTCCCGAGTACTGGGATTATAGGCATGCACCACTGTGCCTGGCTTCCATTTTCTATTGAATCTGGTCATAAAAAAGAGGTACGAGAAGGAATCTAGCAGGTATTTGTTTTTTTGTGCAGCAAAAGTGCAGAAGAATGGTAGATAACACTGCCAGCCTATATGAACTTATAACTAACATTTTGTATAAGAGCTTCAGGCTAGAAGGCTCACTCCCGCAAAAAACCACTCTCTTTATACGCTCTATGGCCACTTCCTTAGACTAACTGGGTCGAAATAAGTAAGACTTAGGTAGATTTCTCTACTAAAAAAGACACTGGCATTGTTAGGAAGTTCAAAAACTGTAATATTCACTGTGGAAATCAGTGTGGAGAGCCCTCAAAAAATTAGACCCAGAGGTCCCATTTGACCCAGCTATTCCTCTTCTAGGTATCTTCCTGAAAGACTTAAAAAGGCATCATATCACAGTGATGTACGCACACCCACGTTTATAGCAGCACAATCTGTAAGAGCTAAATCTTAGAAACAGCCCAAATGCCCATCAATCGAGGAATGGATAAAGAAGATGTGGTTTTGTTACATAATGTAGTACTCTGCCATAAAGAAGGATAAGCCTGAGACATTTCTAGCTAAATGGATGCACCTCAAGACCATAGTCTTAAGTGAAATAAATCAGACACATATATGTAAATATCACATTATTTCTCTTGTGTGAGAAAGTGAAAGTGTAAATAAGGACCAAAATGTATATTAGGCATTGTGAAATAGGAAGAAAATATTCAAATGTGGAGTGGAACAATGGAGGGGGGAGGGGGAAGAAAAGAAGGGAAAAGTTTTAAAAACAAGAAAAGAAAGAAAAAATGGAAACAAAGCTTTTGTAAATGGGGAGGGGTTGAAGGAAGGGAATCAAGCTATATCATGTACAGGTACAAATTCTCTATGATGAATGTGATCATTATGTATATCTAAAATGTATCAATAAAATCTGATTTAAAAAACTAGAATGTTATAGTTATAAACGACATACAGTCAATAAAACAAATTCTTATGAGCTATTTTATTTTATTTATTTATTTATTTTTTCCGGTACCAGGGATCGTACTCACGACCTTGCGCTTGCCGGGCAGGTGCTGTGCCACTGAGCTAAATCCCCAGCCCCTTATGAGCTATTTTATTTAAAAACCTTTCTCAAATTCCAATGAGTGTTGACAGAAGTGCAAAGCCTGTCCTGCATACTAAGTTATCCAAATTTACAATCACACTACTGTGTATCTGTCATTGAAGACTTTGATCCATTGGTCAACTTATGCTAATCACGGTGTCCTCCAGAACACAAAACTGGAGTGAATCCTTATAGAAACATTTTAATAATAAAGATGAAAACAGAAACAACTTTTTCTGATCAACTTTTAGAAAGCCAAAGATTGTGAGTTACCTAGAATTTCCAGTTAACTGTTATTTTTATCATATGACTAATGCCTTTCATATTTAATCAAGATCTTTCCCCTAAGATCCAAATGACACCATACAAATATGCATATATCTACACTCAAGCTCCCAGTTCAGTCTGCAGTCTTTATGACAGGGTATTACAGACCTTCTGAGCAGAGCTCAGTAAATGTGAAGTGGACATGTATGCACTTACTGTTCAGTCTTCACTAAATATTATTAGTTAAAAATCATAAGTAAGTACATACCCCAATTTTCCAATTTTCCCACAATCCAAGCACAGTAACAACTTCTCTCTCTAGGGGTCACAGACCCAGAATTCTTGCCTACTGGAACAGTGTCTAAAAGCAAGCAAATAAGTATATAAACTGGCACAAGAGACAGCACAAAGCTCACTTTCTACAAGTATTTGCATCTCATTCAAAGGGAGCCATCGGGCATGGACCCAAACTTATGGCCTCTTATTTTATACACATCTGCATATGTGATCCCGGTGTGTGGCAGATCAAAAGGGTGGGATGTGAGGGACAGGGCAATGGCAATAGTACAATAGCTGATACTCAGTATCTGATACTGATAGAAAAAACAAAAGAATAATTATAAAAAGGGAAAAGAATTTCAAATATATGATAATTTGCAGCCACTCAGTTCAGGGGTATGTGGTTCTAATCTATAGCCTGGCCCCAAACTAAGATGCTAAAAATGACCTAAATAAACAAGGTAAAGATACACTTTTTTGGGGTTAGTTCTGGGGGATTGAACCCAGGGCCTTCACACTGAGCTCTATCCCCAGCCCTTTTGATTTTGAGACAGGATCTGGTCTAATTGCTACATTTCTCAGGCTGGGCTCAAACTTTCCATCTTCCTGCCTCAGCCTCCCTGAGTGCTTGGAATACATGTCATCATGGTCAGGTGCATATCATCATGGTCAGCTGAGGTACACTTTCTTAAAACTGAGCATAAAAAATAAGCTCTAAGGGTCCTTTACAACTTAAAAACTCTACATTTAAGATTCTCTTTAAAAATACAAGAACACTTTGTCCCCCAGTTATATCATTACATATTTCTTCTTACATTTTTAAATATTTTAGTAGGCAGTATAAACCCATGGGCCTGTGCACATATACACACATGCCATAAAAAGTAACTTTTCTCCTATTCAGTATCTCTCCTAGGGACAACTACTGTTACCAGTTTTTGTTACTTCATTTTAGGGAAGATGGCATATAATTATAAATACATAAATACTGTATATATATATATATATATATATATATATACACACATACATATAGTACGTATACTGACACAAGCTGTAGCATACAACAACTGTTCTTCTGCATCTTACATTTTTAACTTCAGAATATAAAGAATATAAAGAACTTTTATGTTCTTTTTGTGGCTATATAATATTCCATAATTGACTTAAACAGTTTGCTAGTGAGTAGTCAATCTTTAGCTTTAACTGGAATGCTGCAATGACTATTATATACACAACCATTTCATGCATGTTCTTCAGGAGGACACATTCCTACAAGTAGAACTGTTGGGTTACATGCATCTGAAATTCTGATAGTGCTAATGTAGCTACTGTGTTCTCTATAGAAATTATATCAATTTATAAAACTTCCACCAGTAATGTATGAGAGTATCTGCTTCTCCATATTGTCACCAGGGCAATGTTATCATTACTTTTAAAACTTTGATGATTTAATTGAAGAAAACTGTAGCTCACTGCAGTTTGAATTTGCATTCTTCCTGCTCTGAGGTAAAACATCTTCTCAAGTTTAAGAGATACTTATATCTCCTTTCTTGAAATACCTGTGCATATCTTGTACTCATTTTTCCATTTGTTTTTTGGTTGGGTGACGTAAAAATACTTTCACAAATGAAGGAAATTAGCCCTATGTCTGTGATGAGTTATGAATATATTTTTCAATTTATCATTTGTCTTCTAACTTTAAATTATACTGCTACACAATTTTCACCTCTGTGTGTTGAACTAATCAACCTTCTTCATCTCTTTCATACACCAGAGGTTTTGCCCCTGAGGGTGCTCCTGTCTCCAAAAGTTTTTAACCAAAGGCAGATGTTGGATACATAGTGTCTTTTAAACATCTATGGAGATAACCACATGCTTTTTCCACTGATGTAGAAAGTTACCTGGACAATTTAAGAATTCCTAGAATAACCTCTACTTGGTAATGGTGCATCACTTTTTAAGAATAGTTTTGAATTCTCTGAAGCTATTTTATATTGCCTTGATTGAGGTTTCCTACCAATGTCATTGATAGCATCATAAAAAGAATTTTAAAAATTTATTCTTTCAAACACTTTAAATAGAACTGAAAGTTTTATTTCTTAGAAGTTTAATATAATTGTCTCATGAAGATGGCTGAGACTGATGCTATTTTGGGGGTCCCTCTTCAACAATTTTCTCTATTTATCACAATTGGCGAGTCTTAATAACTGTATTTTCCTATGAAGTTATCTATGCCATTCATATTAGACATTTTGGTATAGTTGACCAATATGTACCTTAGAATTCTTTTAATCAGCTCTTTTTGTTTGGTTATTTTTTCATCATTTTTTTACTCTGTGATTTATGCTTTCTTCTCTTTGTATAAAATATCTAAGTTCATCATTCCCCTCCTACCTTCCAAGAGAGCAAGTTCCCAGATTACTTTATTAGTGCTACCATTTATTTTTTGCTTTTTAAATTTACTTATTTCTGCTTTTACCTTTATTAGTTATTTGTTACGCTTTCCTTGGATTTTATCTGCTGTGATTATTCTTTCAGATGGTTGCTCAAGTCACTTAGTTTCATTGTTTACTAATATGCATATATTTCATTCATTAATTAATTCAATTTATTTGCACTACTGGGGATCGAATCCAAGGACACTCTATGCTCAATCACTGAGCTATACCTGCAGTTCTTATTTTTCACTTTTAAGACCAAGGCTTACTCAAACTTCTAATCTCTTGCTTTAGCCTCCCAGGTAGTTGGGATTACAGGCATGTGCCACCGTGCCCAGGAATAGACCCCTTTTAGACAATAAGTCTTTGCTTAAATGTGGCTTTAACTGTGTCTAAGGCTGTACTGTACAGTGGTTACAAACCCAAGCGCTGGAGCTAGAGTACCTGGATACAAACTCTATTTCACTTATCAGTTGTGAGATTAGGAAGCAAGTCAATATATCTCGCTGTTGCCCACGTTCTTCTCTACAACACATGGATAATAACAGTTCCTTTGGTGAATGGTTATCACAAGGATTAAGTGGATCAATACCTAGAACAATGTCTGACACACAGTAAGAGCTTAAAGATATTCTTGAATGAATTGCATGATTGAAATGTTTAATCTCAATTTTAAATCATATTTTAAACGATGCTTTGTTTTCATCACTTCTTTGATTTTTTAAAAAATCACCATGTGAGCTGAAAATTCTGAAGTGTTTTGTTTGCTAACTCATGACATTATAGATACTATTTAATCTAGTTTTAACATACATATATTGAGCAGATGCTGACTCTACACTGTGAGTAATGACAAGTTCAGGGTGGAGTTTCTTTTTTTTGGTGGTGGTGGAGGCGGTATTGGGGATTGAACCCAGGGCTTTCACACTGAGCTACATCCTTAGTCCTGTGTTATTTTGAGGAAGGTCTCACTAAGTCACTAAATTGGCTGGGCTCAGACTTCCGATCTTCCTACTTTGGCCTCCAAGAGTGCTGGGATTATAGACTGCGCCGCCACACCCGGTGGGCAGGCTCTCTATTCTTTCTTCATGTTCTTCACTCCTTTATCTGATTTTAATTCAGTATACTTTTTTTTGAGTTTACCTTCATAATTAGCATTATTGCTCTATTTTTTATCAGTTTTAAATTCTATCTTTTGACCACTCGGTTTATAAAAGATATGGAAATCAGTGTGATTTAATCACCTACAACATTCCTTCCTCATTTCCCCCAGTGTTTTTGATGACAATATTAAGTTTTTACATCTTATTCCTGCTTCCTGATCTATCTATATATCTCTACCTCAATAACTGTATCTATATCTGTATTTGTTTGAGCCAGGCTTTTGTTAGGTACTCCAGGATGGCCTCCAACTGTAACCCTCCTGCCTCAGCTTCCCAACTGGTAGGATTACATGCATGTGCCATGGTGCTTGGCCTGTTCTCCAATATTTTTAAACTTGCTTTCCACAATTAAAGAGACTCAGTGTGCTCCTTCATTTCTTCCTGTGACCATTGATTCAATATTCGTAAGAACTACAGGAGGTACATTCATAAGTTCTTGCATGTTTAAAAAATTTGTCTATCACTTGTAAGTGATAGTTTGTCTGAATGTACAATTGGGGAGCAGTGAGCCCGACTCCCCTCCATGGGTCCAGACACGCATCTTTCTTTAGAACTGAATACAGGTTGAACACTCCTCACCTGAAAATCTAAAGTCAGAAAAGGTTTTGAGTAGAAGTTCAAATTTTATTTTATTTTTTTTTGGTTTTTTTCAGTACCGGGAATCGAACTCACAACCTTGCGCTTGCCAGGCAGGCATTGTGCCACTGAGCTAAATCCCCAGCCCCCTCAAATTTTAGATCATACCATATTTTGGGCTGTTGGATTACAGACACTCAATTGGTAAAATGAACGATTATTTTTAAAAACACTGAAATCTGAAACACGCTGCGTCTAAGCACTTTGGCAAAGGGCTATTCGGCTTTATTCTTCCACGGGAGTCTGCGCTGGCTCTGTCTCCTTTTGCCTCCCTTCCTCTCTGGAATCCACTCCGCTACTTACTATAGGCTTTTATCTTAATTACTGCGCTCCAAGTCTTTAAAAGCCAGGAGAGAGTTTTCAATCTCTTGATTGGAGGTTTTACTTTCTGTTAAGAGTTCTTAGATTTTGTTTTTTGTCAGAGATGTCAAGTTATTTTAATTACACAATATTCAATTTTTGTATTGTGTTTCTCTCTCTCTCTCTCTCTCTCTCTCTCTATATATATATATATATATATATATAATTTTTTAAAAAGAATCAAAGTTTAAAATTAGCATTTGCACCCAAAATGACCTTCTTGTGAGCTGGAGTTGATTTGGCAACTTAATGTCTAGTTTTTTATATGTATTTTAACCCAAAACTTTTCCATTAAAAAGTGGAAGTGGTAGAAAAGAGAGATGTGGCCTGGGCAGCAGCTCACCGGTACAGCAGCCACGCCTCGGTGTCCACAGGGGGCTCCCCGGACCCACCGGGCGCCAAATCCAAGCCTGACAGAACCAGGCAGCAGCGCGGGGGCTACGTAGCCCAGGCACAGCCTCCCGCCTGCCTGCCCATCTCTGTTTTCCTTCCCTCTTTCTTCTTTCCCTCCCCCTCCCTCTCTTTCTTTCATTTCTTGTTTCCTTGGTTTTTTCCCTCCCTTCCTTCCTTCCTCCCATATCCCTCTCTGTCTCTTGCTTGTTTGCTTGCTTGACAGACTTGCTATGTTGGTCCTGAACTCCTGGGCTCAAGGGATCCTCCTGCCTCACCCTCCTGAGTAGCTGGGACTAAAAACCTGTGCCGCTATACATGGCCCCTCCCACATACTTTAAAAATCGGAATATCTGATGTGATGCAAATACTATGTAAATAGTCGTTCTATCACATTGTTTAGGGGATAATTACAAGAAAAAAATATACATGTGCAGTACAGACACAGTTTGTTTTGCAGCCATGGTTAATAGAAACTGCAAGTGCAAAGCCCCTGGATACAGATGGCCAACAGTACTTGTTACCTTCCCTCTCCTGACATCGTTATCGAGAACAGGACAGATCATGTCTCCAGTGTAATACTGATGATTAAACTAATACCATTACTCACCCATTTACCTGACAGGCTGCCTCTTTTTAAAAGTTTTTTATTAATGCCTATTAATTTTATAAAATATCAAATTGTATCTTTTTTATCCTTTTTTCTTTTTTTTTTTTTTTTTTTTGTCTTTTTTAGACAGGGTCTCGCTATGCAGTGCAGGCTGGCCTTGTGCTCACTTTGTAGCCCAGGCTGATCTCAAACTTGCAACAATCCTCTTGCCTCAGCCTTCTGAGTGTGTTCATCTTTTTTAGGGAAAGCAGTTATACAAATACCAGACTTCCTTTTCTCTCCTTTTTTTTTTTTTAATAATTCTGGGAATTGAACCCAGGACCTTGCACATACTAAGCAAGCACCCTACAACTAAGCTACATAATTCTTACTTTGAGATAGGACCTCACTAAATTGTCCAGGCTGGTCTCAAACTTGTAATCCTCCTGCCTCAGCTTTCCTAGTAGCACCTGGCTCAAATACCAGATTTTGTTTGTGTAACGTTTTCTGCATGTATTATTTTCTCTTTAATTCTTTAAAATTCTCCCTTGACCTTCCATTTTGCACTCTCTTTTCAGTTCTCTTTCCTGTCCCTTCCTGTGTTTTCAGAATGTCTCTCTTCCTTTGTGCTGCTTCCAAGAACGTCTTTGTTACTAAAATAGTTTTATTTGTTGCCTCTGCTTCTTTCTGAGCTTTATGCATTTTACTCTGCTGTTGACTTGCTGTATATTCCCAGGGCTCTTTGCTTTAAGCTCTTGGTTTTTAGCAGTGATTACGGTATTACACCCACATACACACAGGTATCTGTGGTAGTGGGGCTTGACCCCCGGGGCCTGATCCATGCTACGTAACACCCTGCCACAGAGCAACCTCCCCACCGCCACCCCCTTTTTAAAACAGGGTCTCACTGACATATATTTTTAATACATGGCTCATTTGGTGACAATTTCTGTTTTTCTGAGGCAACATTTTTTTCTCTTATTAGTGTTCAAACCATTTGGGGTTGTAATTAAAATCTAACCACTCTTTCTGGCTTTGACCTTTGTGCAATTCTTTGCAGTTTTGTTTTTTGATATTTATTCATTCCGGAATGAAGTGAGTTCTTCTAGGACTCGCAGTTTACAGTGGACTTACATGGGAAAGGGACAAAGACCATACTTTGAGCGAGCAGGAATTCTTTATTTTGACAGGAATTGTGTGTGCATGTGTGTGTGTGTGTGTGTGTGTGTGTGTGTGTGTGTGTGACTTTAGCTTTAATTTCTCAACCCAAAGAGAGCAGTAGTTAAGGTCTAAAGTGTCTGAGTCTCTTTCCTCTCCCCAGCCGAAATGACAGACTGCTTTCTACAAATATTGCTTCGCAGGTATTCCTTATCCAGTCCCAACTAGTTTGTTTCTTTCGGCCAAACTAGCTCTAGGCGAGCTCTTGAATCAGTCCGCACACACATTCTCCCTGCTCCAAACAGAGTTACTACCTTTGCCCCTGAGGACGTCCCACTTCCTCTGCTAACCGTTCTGCCAGCTTTGTCTCAGATCTGCAGCACGTAAAGCATCCTAAGCATCTACCCTGTCCAGTTTTACCTTCCTGTATTTGGTAGCAACTCCTCACACATTATAATTTGGGGTTTCAGATGTCTTCGAGATCCGTCAAAGTTGGAGTTTCCTATCTGCTTCTCTTTTTCCTAATTGCCATTGGGGGATTTCTACGAGAAGAGACAAAAACACTGGTTTTCTCTATGCCTAAACCCGGAACTCCTACCCAATTAATTACTCTAACTCTAAAACGATCTCAAATAACTCAGCTTTTACTTATTAATTCTAAAGATCCCATTTAAAGTGTAACAATTTCTCAACATACTTTAAATGTAGCTATAGTAAATAATGGACACGCTCTTCATTTGGAAGGACTGGGACCCACAACTGGTTGCTTAGTTGAAAAAAAATCGGTTGAAGCGGGTACGCAAAGCCGAGCTTTGTCAGCTTGGTTAAGCTCGGAAGTAGATGTCTACGAGTCTCTTTCCCTGCGTGGTTCTGGCTTACAGCTGGCAGAAGGGGAAGACGGTGTGAGGTCTGGGAGGCAGAGGTGCGGAAACTGCACTGCCCCGGATGTGGCTACAGGCAGAAACCACCGAGACAGACGCGGGGGCGGGGAGGATGTGAAGTCTGCCGCTCTCACTCTCCTCTGTTCCAGTCTAGGCCAAAACGGAATCCAAGCCCACAGCCCGGGGCTGCCTGCGTACGAAGGAGGTTCGTGGGCACTGGCTTCCCACGCAGCTCCCCGGGGTGAAGGCCGAGCCCGGCTCCCCCGGCCTTCTGTCCCCTCACACCCATGTTTCGGGGCAGCCCCTTAAAGACGCTATGATCCTTGCCTCTCCCCGAAGACCTTCACTTTACCAGTTCCTTTCAGTTTTTTAAACATTACATACCTGGGCAGGGGAACTTTAAAAACATATATTAGAAAAAGAAAATACCTATTTCAATAAGCTTACATCTACCTGTTCAGAAATGGTAATAACAAGTCAAGGGACAGTGTAACTTGGTATTTGTACAAACACCTAAAACAACTTCTGGGACCCTTACCTGTATTTTTTACAGTGGCCCAGTATTATGGAGGTGTTTTTTGCTGCTAGGTAACACGGGAAAAAGCAAGCTCGGACAGTCCCCAAAATACAAAAACACACGGGTAAGGCAGGAATAATGGTCTTAGTGCCTGGTGCTCTGTCCATTAACCCCAGCGTGTCTCTCCAGCCACTTCAAAATGAGTCAGTGCCATCTGGCAGAGACAAAAAGATCAGGGAGACAAATTTCAGCTGTAATCTGAAGAGTATTATAATACAATATTGCACTTTCCCTGGTTTTCTGTAATTGGAGCCCGATATCTTTCCTCTACCACTTCGACAAAGGCTGGAACATAGGGAAATTGCTGATGCCCTACTTTTGCCGATGCCTTGAATAATGCAAGGTGGCAGACTGGTTTTTTTGCTTGTCACAAATACAGGCCTCCCTGGCTTACTGCAGTAACAGACTACAGCCAGCAATTTGCTCTACAAGCACATCCTCTACCTCGCCTCCAAGTGAATTCTGAGGAGACATGTGTTTTGTGCATCCTTATATTCACTTACCATATGTGTCCAAGATCATGAGAAATACGGTCAGAGTCTCGGGGACATTCTGGGCTTACACTTTCCTGTCTGAGTTATTTCAATATATACATGTAAACATCTCCCCTTTGGGTGAGACTCTTAGCAGGTACTGCTGGACCTTGTGACAGTGAGAGCCCCCATAGCATGTGTAACACAAGCTAGGACAGAGAGGGGAAGAGTGGGGGGCCGCCTCCCCCAAGCCCCACATTCCAGCTCGGCATTCCAGAGAGTCTGAGTATTCTAAATGTAAATCTGGCCTTCCAGGTTAAGATGAAACATACTTTAACTGCTAGCTTGATTTATGACTCTTTAATATTCGGACACATGTCCTTTTGCCCTGGGGCCCCCAAAATGTTGGGGGAGCTGGCAAGAGATGTATATTTTTATGTAACAGACATGGTCATTCTTTTAATGTTAAACACTTGAATAGTTCTTAAATTTTTATTTAAAATGATATATTTACCTTCACTGCTGATTCATTCATTTATTCTTTCTTTCTTTTTTTTTGAGACAGGGTCTCACTATGTGGTTCAGGCTGGTCTTGAACTCACTATACGGTACAGGCTGGCCTCAGTCTTGTGGCAATCCCCCTGCCTCAGCCTCCTGAGTGCTGAGATTTCAGGCATGTGACACCATGCTTGGTGTTTGCTGACAAGAAGAAAAAATACTAGATGAAAGTATAAACTCTTAATAACCAGCATCCTTAACTAATGATTAGATTAACAGGTGATTTCCCTGAATGCAATTCCTTCCTTTCTACCTTCTAACAACATGCCAAAGCCACTGACCTATATTAATTAGTTACAAAGGCCAAAGCTATTTCAAGCCTTTTTGCTTAAATATAGGAAGCTGGCTCACAAAGTATCCTCTGAGATGAAGTCCATTAATTTTCAACCCTTAAAATTGGGGGTTTCAACCTTTAAAACCATTGCTTTCCTGCCAAACTTGCCCACAGACGGCGTTTGGAAATAAAATTGTACTTGGACACAGCCATGCTTTTTCATTTCCGTACTGTCCAGAGCTGCTTTCACACAAGGGCAGAGGTGAGTTACCCAACAGAGACCATATATGGCCGGCCCACAAGCCCTAAAACACTTACTTACTTGGCTCTTTAGAGAAAATATGTGCAAACTCCTAATCTAACACTATCACAAAATACAAACCGTACTCTCAGCATGGTGATGCATGCCTGTAGTCCCAGCTGGCTGAGAGGCTGACATGGGGGGACCCTTGAGCCCAGGAGTTTGAGAGCAGCATGGGCATGAGACCCTCTCTCAATATACAAAGCAATCAAGCACACCATGAGACAGGGTATCAGAGCATACTAAGTCACAACTCTCCAAGAGGCTTTTCTTCTCTGTTTCACAGAGCAGATGCCCTGACTGTGCCGTTTCTCCTGACATCTTATTTATTTATTTATTTTTGGTTTGTTTTTTTTCTGGTACCAGGAATTGAACTCACAACCTTGTGCTTGTCAGGCAGGCGCTGTGCCGCTGAGCTAAATCCCCAGCCCCTCTCCTGACATCTTAATGCTTAATCAAAATGCTCCCATTTCACCATAGATAAATATTTATTAAGTGCCTACGATATGTCAAGCAGACGTTTTTCTTGGTATCAGACATATGAAACATTCACTCACTGTTTCGGGCCTTGAGGAATTTACTAGTTCTCCAAGTGTCTGTGTCTACACTTTCACAAAGCCAATGGGATCTTTTTTTTTTTTTTTTTTTTTTTTTTTTTGATTTATGATTTCGTTGTGAGCTCTTTGCGGTCAAAGCCATGTCTCTTCATTTTTTTTTTGGTGGGACAGGGTCTTGCTATATAGCTCAGGCTGGCCTTGAACTCTCAGTGATCCTCCTGCTTCAGCTTCCCAAGTGCAGCTGCCACTGGGATCTTTCTTTCTTTTTTTAATTTTTATTTTATTGGTGCATTTTAGATATACATAGTGGTACCACTCATCATAGGGAACTTGTACCTGCACATAGTATATCTTGCTTCTTCTTTTTTCCTATTCCCGCTCCCTCCCTTCAGCCCCCCTTCCCGTCTTTATTTACAAAAGCTCTGTTTCTATTTTTTCCTTCTATTTTTTTCTTTTCTCCCCCTCCCCTGGTTCCCCTTCTCATTTGAACATTTTCTTCCCATTTCCCAATATCTATTGTATTTACACTTTCAGTTTTTCACACCAGAGAAACCATGCACTATTTGACATGTGTTCAGTGTATTTCACTTAAGAGTATGATCTCAAGGTGCATCCATTTATCTAGAAATGTCTCGAACTTGTCAACTTCTTTATGGCAGAGTAGCACTCCACTGTATAAAAAAATTCTACATCTTCTTTATCTGTTCACTGGTTGATGGGCATCTGGACTGTTTCCAAGGTTTATCTATTACCAATTGTGCCACTATAAACATGGATGTGCATATATCACTGTGGTATGATGCTTTTAAATCTTTCCAGAAGATACCAAGAAGGGGAATATCTGGGTTGAATGGAACCTCTAGTTCTAGTTTTTTGAGGAATTTCCACAGTGGTTGCACCAGTCTACACGCCCACCAACAGTGGAAGAAGGGTTCCTTTTATACCACGGCCCCTCCAGCTTTAATAACCAAAGTCAGTAGTGTAGCTGGATACAAAGTCAACACTTAAACATTAATAGCCTTCCTGTACACAAATAACAAACTCACTAAGAGAGAAATTAGGGAAACAACACTTTTCACAATAGCATCCAAAAAAATGAAATACCTAGGAATCAATCTGATGAAGGAAATAAAAGACCTGTACATTGAAAACTACAGTACTTTGAAAAGGAGACTGAAGAAAATATCAGAAAATAGAGAAATCCCTTCTTCTTGGGTAGGAAGAACCAATATAGTGAAAATGGCCAAACTTCCGAAACTGTGATACAGATTTAATCCAATCCTGGTCAAAATACCAATAACATACTCCACAGAATTAGAGAAAGTAACCCTAAAATTCATTTGGAACTGGAAGACACCTGGAATAGCAAAAGCAATTCTGGGCAACAAAGGCAAGGTAGGAGGCATCACAACTCCTGAGTTGAAATTATACTACAAAGCTATTATGATTAAAAAAAAAAAAAAAAACCAACCAAAAAAAAAACAGCGTGGTACTGGCAAAAAAACCAAAACAAAACAAAAAACAGACCCAAGGATCGGTGGAACAGATTAGAAGATGCAGACACAACTCCAGACATACTCAGCCACCTTATCTTTGACAAAGGAGCCAAACACATTCACTGGTAGAAAGATCGCCTCTTTAATAAATGGTGCTGGAAAAACTGGCTTTCCACATTCCAAAGATGAAAACTAGATCCATATCTTTCACCATGTACTAAACTAGAATCAAAATGGATCAAAGATCTAAATATTAAAACAAAAATAGTAAATCTGTTGGAAGACAGAATAGGTAGAACTCCTGAAGACACTGGTATAGGCAAAGACTTTATGAACAAAACTCTGATTGCACAGGAAAATATGAAGAATCAATAACTGGGATCTCACCTTATTAAAAAGCTTTTGCACTGCAAGAGAAACCAGCAATAGAGTGAAGAGACAACCCACAATGTGGAAAAAAATGTTTGCCAGCTGTTCCTCAGACAAAGGACTACTATTGAGAACATATAAAGAACTCAAAAAAATCAGACCTCCCAAATTTAAAGACCCCAATCCAAAAATGAGCATCTGAATGAATAAACACTTCTCAGATGAAGAAGTAGACATGGCAAATAAATATATGAAAAAATGTTCAGCATCCCTGGTCATTCAAGAGATGCAAATTAAAAGTGCTGAGACTTCATCTCACTCCAGAAAGAACAGCTATCATTAAGAAACCAACACAAAAAAGGAATCTTTCTAATCTTCCTAGACCATCTCCTATCACCACTGAGATTCTAAGAATGGGTTATGTAAAGAGTGAGTATCATAAAGAAACTGGCAGAGGAGACACATGACAGTAACAACTTAGAGTTTGAGCCACAATAATCAGGTAGCCTCGGTGAAAAAAGTCACTGATAGCAGACACAGGAAGAACAGGCAAACAACCCAGACGAACACCTCCCAGGTCCCAGGTAATCCCTCCTGCAGAAATTCCCCTACTGTTTCTGGTTTAGCTAGTCAAGGAAAAGAACTACCCACATTTTGACACCAGAATAACCAAGACACTGGCAAATGGTCATTTTGTTAAATTAAAAAATTAAAATTCAGAGCTGGGGATATAGGCTGGTGGTAGACCACGTGCAATGACTCTGGTTAGATCCCCAGCTCCCAAACAAATAAATAAATAGAAATTAATATTTAGGTAAAAAGTCCCATAGGTGCACAGCGGGGAAAAAGAAACCAGGGAATCCATCAGAGTTCGTTTACTCTCAATAAAGATGAAAAATAGTGCAGTTTCACCTTGTGAGAGGATAGAAACCCAAGCCAAGGATTTCAGAAGATTCTAAGAAATGTGGTCTGGATCCAAGTTTGGAGGGAGGTTTTTATGACTTTCAGTGGAAAAATAAAAAGGGAGAGTATCTGCAACCCAGATATCTTCTTGCTTTTGTTGGCATGGTTAGTCAGATATGAAATCACATCAGCAAACTCCCAGCCCCAACCCAAGGCCCCGAATGCTGTGCCGCGTGGGGATCGTCACTGCTATGACGACCCCACCTCACAGGGTACAGGAGAAGAGTCTGCACCTTCTTTGTCTCTTCCTAGCTAGACAGCTTTGTGTAAATTTCCTCGACTCTCAAAGCCTCGTCCTCTGCCAAACGCTGAGGATATCACTCGCCGTGCTGAGTTGCTTCAAGGATTAAAGCCAGTGATCTAGTTAGCTCATCACAGTTACCATCACTTACTAAGTACTGAGTAGCTTCTCTCTCAAGGGCTGAGGTGCAAACTCAGGGTCTAATACACATCAGGCCCTCTCCCACTGAGCTACAACCCCAGCCCACAAACATATTTCTGTTGTCGTTACAGGGTACAATACGCGTCAAAGCCCCGCAAGTGGACTTCTAAGGGTTGGTGGAGTAGACAGCTGCCCCCTGGGTTGATTTGGTTATTACCTTCTTGCCTCCTGTTTTTATTTCACAGTCACTAAAATTCTACCCCCAGCGATGTCTTCCTGTGGCTGCTGAGGTTCTCCTTGCCACTGAGAGTATTCAGTAAAAATGCATTCTCCGCTCCAGCCTGATACCTTAACACGTGCTAAGTGAACCCTTGCTGAGAATGGGCTGGTATCTAGCAGAGCACAATATCTTCAAAATGAAGTTCCCGCGCTGAGCAGGACACGTGGTGGAGGGATGTCTCTTTAGGCACAATTTATCTTTCTTCAGAGGACTCTCTTCCATGGCTCATTTATGAAAAAGCGCGCATTGGAGAAGAGGTACGCCCCTCTGCAGAAGGGCAGGCCCATTCAGCATGGCCGCGCCAATCCAAACCATTACGAGAATGACTACTTAGAAAAATGAAACCTCATGCAACTATGAACTATTTGTATTAGCTGACTCTACAGTAAAAATACCGTACTGCTCTCAGTGTATCTCCAAAATATCTGCCAACGATTTTCTTGCTTTGTTTATTTTGCTCTTGGGAAATAAGTCAAAGATAACTAATTCTTGCACTGATAATTGGCTTCTTTTAGCATGTTGACTCAAATGTCCCATCAACCTAATCCTCAAGAAAACCAATTACTGCCTTCCCATCCCTCACCAGGTGCTAAGAGTAGCTTATCTCGACTTCCTCACCCCATCACTTCCTTCTTTCCTAATAAACGTTAATTCTGTATTTACTCCACCAATATTATTTTTCAAAGTTTCATGACACAGGGGCTCTGCCGACCAAACCCAAAGGCCTTATGCCCAGCATCACTCTCTGCAACAACGGGTCTCCAAAGAGGTCTCCAAGGAGACGTGGGCTGTTGCAAGGCAGTGCTCAGGGTGCAGGGAGGAAAACAATTGATCTCACTCATTCACACTGCTCATTTCAGCCTCAAACTTTTTATTTTGTACATTTCTACTATATATGTATGTACATACACACAGCCACACACATCCTATATATAAAATATCAACCATATGGGGAATGGTTACTCAAACTCTTATTATTTGAATATGAAATCAGTAAAACTTTGTAGCCTGCTTTTTTATATGCAGCAGTTCTTAAAGTAGTTCTGGGATCTTGGGGGTCTCCCAGATCCTTTCAGGGTATCTGCAGTATAATTGCTTTCATAATAACAATGAGATGGAACTTATCTTTTGTACTCATTCGCTCATGTGTATACAGTGAAGTTCTCCAGAGGTTACATGACAAGAGATATGACAACATATTTAAGACAAAAGCAGGTATCAGAATCTAGTTGTTTTCTATGAAGAAAATGTTTTCTTATGATACATACATACCTTGGTTTACAAACTTACTTCTTTCCACAATTCTGCAAATTAAGTTTGTGAACTGAGGTGTGTGTGTGTGTGTGTGTGTGTGTGTGTGTGTGTGTGTATCCTCTAATGCCATTTCTGTTAGTAAATTTTAGGAAATAATTTTTCAAAAAAAATCCCCAAAATAAATTAAAGTCAGTATGTCATAGGTATACCTGCACACCTATGTTTATTGTGACATAATATATAATAGTAAACATTTTAAACCACTCTATGTGCCCATCAACAAATGAATAAAGAAAATGTAGTATATAGAGAATGGAGTACTATTTGGCCATGAAAAAGAACAAAATTTTGTCATCTGCAAAAAATGAATGGATCTACAGATCACTATGTTGAGTGAAATGTGCCAGACTTAGAAAGACACATAGGGCATATTCTCCCTGCTATATGGAATCTAAAAAAGATGACAAGAAAGTAGAAGGGAGACTATGACTAGACAAGAAGGGAAAAGAGAGGAGAAAGAAAGGGGTAAAAGCAGGTTAAAGGGGTCATGAATATGTTTAAAATACTTTATACACATTGAAACACCATCAAAAACATGTGAAACACAGGGACGGGAGGGGGGGCGTGTTCGGGGCAGAAATGATTAAAGTATGTTAGTTGCATAAAAATCTGCCAGAATGAAGCCTATTAATCTATGCAACCAATATGCACTAATAAAATGTGAAAAATGTGTTAACACATAATTAATATTTTTTAAATGAAATACAGTAAATGTTTGAATCTTGATTTTCAATATTAAATAGTAAATATCAAGAGCTATCCAGCAGTATGTTGGGGCGGGCTTGCAAGAAAGACTATTCATAGCTTGAAACAGTCTATGGGGGAATTTACATTATGGAAATTGAGAAACATCACAGATCAGGGCACGTTTTTGGGTAACTGATTTACCAGTACACCCCTAGATATAACTCAGTGAAAATTCCTTGAGAGTCTCCATGATTTTTAAGAGTGAAAGGAGTTCCTAAAACCAAAGGAACTGAGTACCTCTGCACTCTGTTAATTACTACATGCTCGGTTCTCCATTCACCCCCTCACCTACTTTTCTACCCAACTCTGCCTACCTTTGACTTGGTTACCATGGTGTGACAGAATTCCCTCTCATACAAGATGCGGTAGAAATATATAGTGAATGCTAAATTCTTAAAAACTATTACAGTAAAAGACACGCTGCCATGAACCCCCCTCAAAATGCTCCCACTCCCTTTGAACACACTTATCCCATTCTTCTGGCCACTTTCTGAAGCAGTTCTGGAGTCCTCTTTCCTGAGTGTCTATAAAGTGTGATTAAAAAATACAATGAACGCTGCTGCCAAGTGCCGTCCCACAGAAGGGCCAGCTCATAAAAACGTTACAGCGTGTTCTCGTCCACCTTATTCACTGGATCTGGCAGGATGCAATTTCCAAAGTCCAAACGACCACAAAAGGTAAAAGTCTTCACACAATTCAGGACATCAAGACAGCCATTACAGTCCAACTAAAGACAGTCATTGCTCCCAAGCCCAACCTGGTGGCTAGGGCTATACATTCTATCTCTAAACATCACTTGTCTGTGTCTCTTCTGTCCATTTCCAGCCTAGTTTAACCCTTCCTACGTCCCTGCTGGATGATTAAATCACCTTAATAAGTGATGTGCAGAGCTTAGGTTCTCAGAGACGGGTAAAGTCACACCTTTTCATGCCCCTGTGACTTCCAAGGCCACCTGCTGGCAGCTAAGTCAGTACTTTACAATACTCTGAGGAAGTTCAAAATAACTTGTGATAGTGGGGTATTGTGTGGTCAGAAGTCATTCACTCGTACCTAAGGATAGCTACAGGGCTGCTTCCAGCACAGAAAACGGACCTCAGGACGGACAGAAGTTGCAAAGCTTCGTTCCACACAAGAGAGCTGGCGTACAGCTCAGGCATTTGTAAGAAGGCTGAAGAGGTGGAGAGCCTAAGAGCTTGTTTTTAGGCCGGCAGGGCACAGAGACTGAAAAACGGTTTCAGTCAGTTACAACACCAACGCTGTGTGCCACTTGCCAGACTTAAAATACTCTTAGCCGTAAAGGACAGAATAGAGCTAAGTAGAGAAAGCTGAGTAACCATGAAGGAGAAAAGTTCCATTCGGGGTGCTGAGACGGAGAAGGCAGAGGGGAAAGGGCGCCCATCGCCTCTGCTCGGGGATGGGAAGCTGCGTGCACCCCATCCCCCGCGTGACCTGTGTTCTGGCTTCTGCTTGAAGCCGCGCCGTGGGAGCCCTGGAGGGACAGAAGGAAGCAGAAGCTGAAGTCAGGGTATTTTCCTACTGACAGACCCGGTACAGCTGCCTGACTCCTCCACCGAAGGTCACAGCTCCTATCTGTAGCGCTGTCCTCTCGGCCTTCTGCTTGCCTGGGCTCTGGGAATGGCCCAACCTGGGGGCTAGGCCTGTACTCTCCCGTTCCACTTGGGCCTGCAGATGGCGAGAATACTGCTGCTGGTAGGGACCCACACTATGCTTCCTGTTGCTCTGCACTGCTTATGAAATGTTCCTCAAGTCATCCCAATTTGGACATGTCACGTGTTCACACACAGGGTGTGGAAAAAACCCAGTGGCACGAGAGGGAAGGAGGAGAGGAGCTGATAGCTATTTTCCCTGTGTGAAATGTCCTTCACCTGGCTCGATCACACGCTTTCTCTAGCAGTGATGGCGAACCTCTTAGAGGTTTCCATGATACAAACAGCCGTGCCTTAGATCCACCAGCACTGCGTCCCCCCTTCTGTCATCAGTTGCCTTTTCTCCTCCCACTTCCCTCATCCACCTTCCTCCCTGCTTCATCCACCGCCATCTCCTCCCTCCACACCCACCCCTTTCAGTTCACCAACGGAAGCTGCTTCTCTTCCAGAACTCTTCTCTGCTCTGAAATAAATATACGCCTTTCCTTTCTTTGTTACTACTAATAGGAAGCCACAGCACTGTGGGCTTCGGTGGCACGGAAATGAGGGTGGCACCTCCTTCCTCAGTCTAGGGGTACCAGGAGCACTGGCGGAGGCTTGGGAACTATGCATTAGAGATTTATGACCAGTGGTAAGACCCGATCCAACAAAATAAATCATGAGGTCAAAAAAACCTTCAGGTTTAAGCAAAGCACCATGTGGTATTAATACTCCAAAGAGAATTAAGGCAAAGCACAGGTCCCTATGTGCACACAATCCGCTCCTCACGGGCCAGTGGTGGTGGCGATGGTGGTGGTGATGATGGTGATGGTGGTGGTGGTAGTGGTGGTGATACTCCGAGCCAGTGCTTCATCTTGCAAATGTGTGAGGCTGGGAGAAAGGCTTTCACCTGGGATTGTGAATTATAAGTATCTGAACAACTAGAATGTTCTGTAAATGCACAATTAAAATACAGATATACGTAATAATACAGATATCCTCAGATTTCTGATGTCTACACCATGTCTGGTGCAGTAGCTATACTGCTGTCTATCTTACACAGTAGATCCCACAGGAGACAGTGACATGTTCTATTTTGCACCTACTCCAGACTATGAAGGTGGTATTTGTATAACAGGTTCTTAGTTAAAAATAGTAGATAGTACCCTAAATCTAATAAACAACAGTTGTATCAGACAGAATCCCAATGGATTCTGATGGTACATTCAAATTGGGATAATCGGCAGATATTAATTTCGAAGAGACTACTTACACAGATAGGATACACTATAGAGAACTGTAAGAGACACTACCCTAATTTGGCACTAGAGACGGCAGAACTTTCCCCACTCCTAGGAGAAGCAGATGAGAGGAAGGATTGATTACAGGAACCCGAAAGGAGAAAGTTTATAGTGAAGAACCATGTCCTTAGGTCGAGGGCCACAAGTGGCCCAAGGCAGTTCCAGAAGGTGGGAGTGAGGAGAACCATTAGCTGGGCCCCCTCTCCTGCCTCCCTTGGATCCCCTGCTGGGGTGGGAAGAAGTCAGACGCCGGAGCCACTGCTGTAATCCTCTTGGGCAGCCTCCTGTGTGGGCCACCAGGGCAGAGAAAGCTCAAAGCTGGCCTGACCTGGGGTGGGGGGATCTGGATATCTTGCTTACTCATAATTAATAGATCTGGGCCGGGGATATAGCTCAGCAGCATAAGCGCTTGCTGGCAAGCCTGAGGTCATGAGTTTGATTCCCAGTATCAAAAAAAAATTAAATTAAATTAAAAAAATTAATAGATCCATAATCCAAAAAGAAAAAAAATCACTTTTAAACTTGTTCTACATAAGAGGTGGTGCATGCCTGTAATGCTAGCATTCCTGGGAGGCTGAGGTAGGAGGATAGCCATGAGTTTGAGGCCAGCCTGGGCTACACAGTAAGTTCAAGGCTAGCCTGAACTACATAGCGAGACCCTGTCTCAAAAAAAAAAATTAAAATTAAAATCCAATCTTAATTTAAAAACAGGATTTCACCTAAGACAAAAATCAAATCTCAAGTAAGAAGAAAGTTCAGATAACAGAAACTATGAATCTTAATTCTGCCTGATCTGCATCAGACAGCCACAAATACACGGACTATGGATTCCTGGCTAGTTCCTCTCAGGTGTAGTGACAAATGGATTGACAGCGATAGCTGCGTATAACTGAAGATTTTACTGTCAAGAATACAGCAGAACTCAGATTTGGGGATTTGCCAGCAGGATAGAGGGAGGGAAAGGTTGCCCAAAAATCTTAAGGGAAAGTTGCTACCATGCAATAAGACACAGAAAACAGGCGAAACTGTGAATTTTAGGAGGAATGTCAGTGAAAAAAGTTCTTAACTTCAAAGGCTGCTATATTTCATAAAAAGCAGAAGAGAAAATATTATCAATCAAATGACAGAAAATAACAGAAGGGCTCACTGGAAAGAAGAGCATAAGAAGAATTCTAGAGTGGTGTCAGCAAGGAAAGAAACAAACACAAACCATCACTATCCTCTTGTAATTTTGGTGCGCCTGCGGCCTCTACGCTATTGACATTCATTAATAAACCACAGCAAGGGAGAGAAAAAGGTCTTTCCATTTTCTCCTCTCTTCTGCCTTAATCAGAGGCATATATTCAATGTATTATACTTAATTTGCAAAGATTCACAGTCACAAAATAAATGGTAATTTTTGATTATACATTCATCGCTCTTTGGGACATCATGTATTTAGAAACTTTGTAATTAGACAAACTGCCACACGCAGTGTCCAATCTGACGTTTTCTTTCAAGAGAGACACACAGAGGAGGGATGTGCACGGCTGCTGCTTGTTCAGTGCAAACTGTTCTCATCATAATGGGTACTGAGCACAGCTTCAGACTCTCCTCTGCAAGGGGCACACTTTGTACTGCTGTCCAAGTGTACACCACTCACACCAAATTTCAAATAAACAATACACAGCACTGATAACTGATGACATTTTATGTGCACAGATCTCTAAGAGAAAAAGCCAACTCACCAAGAGTACTAATCCCCTTTTCCTTGTCATTAACACACTAACCTCTTCTGAGAGAGATTTATTCCCTTGCCTATGGGCCATTTAACTGTCATTAAGATGCTACTAGGGCTGGGGATTTAGCTCAGTGGCAAAAGCGCCTGCCTGGCATGCGCAAGGTCGTGAGTTCGGTTCCCGGTACTGGAGAAAAACCAGAAAAAAAAAAAAAAAAGATGCCACTAAATGTAATATACATTCATCTTTATAAGTTCAGCAGTTTATACTCCTCATGTGCCTCAATATTCTTATTTCACAAATTTAATCAGAGACCTTTATTGAGCACCTACTGTATACACCAGGTGATGTTCCAAGCATGTGGATACCTTAGGGGGTACGACAGATAAGGTCTCTGGCCTTGTGGGATGGTGAGTTATAATAATAGGTAACTAATTAAGCAAAAATTTAGAGAGTGATCTCTGCTAGGAATAAAATAATAAATGGGATGAAATTAACAGAGGAAGAAGAGCATAATTTCGAGGAGACGTGCGGGCAAGGCCTCTTGGACATTTTAGGTAAAGACTTGAACAACAGAAGCAAGCCATGTGGAGATCTAGGAACGGGAATTCCAGGACAAAGATCAGCTAAGACAAAAGCCCTGAGGTGGGAATGTGCTGGCTGTGCTGGAGGAACAGGCAGTTAGCAAGAGGAAAGTGCTGCGAGATAAGAGAGGAGAAGCAGCCAGAGACCAGTCCACACGGGCCTTGTGGCCAAGGAATTTGGATTTTGTTCCAAGAGTGACGAAAAGTTGCCTTCGGGCTTCAAGCCGGACAGGATCTGACCTCTGTGTTAAAAGGATTACTCGGGGCCTGCATGCAGCGGGGTGAAGGCCGCGGCGCTTGCTCAAGGAGGGAATGGCGGGGTATGGAGATACAGTGGAAAAACATACAAGGAAAGAAGACTGGGAGCCTATTCCGGAGAAGTATCAGCCGGCAGATGGAATGAGCGCTAGGTCTAGGGAAACAAAGAAGAAAGTAACGCTTAGGTTTTTGACCTGAGCATCGAGGTACCATCAATAACTGGAAAGGGTGAGAAATAGAGAAAAGCAGGAGTGGGGCAGGGGGACGGGGCTATGCAGCGGAATCAAGAGCTGCATTTTATACTTACTACGTTTGAGATACTCATCAATATAATAGAGATCTAGGTATGTGTATCTGTGAATCTGGTGTGTTAGGAAGAGGTCAGCATACATTTTTAAAAACCAAATGAATAGGGGCTGGGGATTTAGCTCAGCGGCAAAGCGCCTGCCTGGCAAGCGCAAGGTCGTGAGTTCGGTTCCCGGTACCAGAGAAAAAACAAAAAAAAAAACCAAATGAACAGTAGTATTAGAAACATATGCTCAAGACGGAGACTGTGTCTGTAATTCTGCTCCATAGGCTGTTGTTCCTCACACACAGAAGTGCTGAAAAGCACAGGGTACTGCTGACGTAGTAATCATAAAGCCCTAAACTGAAATATGTGAGATTTGTTTGCTCAATGCTCTTACCAACTTAGTTCAGAGCAGGGGCACAGGAGTGTAAGTAATTCCATCTACTCTGGAGACTAAGGCAGGAGGGTTGCAAGTTCGAAGTCAGCCTGGACACCTTAGCAAGGCCATGTCTCAAAAAGGAGGAAGGGTGTAGGGATATAGCTCAGTGGTAAAGTATTTGCTTAGCCCCTATGTCCCACTGAATCTTTTTTTTTTTTTTTTTGATATCCAGAATCGAACTCAGGACCTTGCGCTTGCCAGACAGGCTGTTGTACCACTGAGCTATATCCCCGGCCCATGTGTCTAACCCTTAGTACTGAAAAAAAAATGTGTTTCCACATTGAAAATTATATAACTGATAATTACTTGCAGCAGAGAATGATCACAATCAGGAAAGAAATAAAACGAGCATGGGCTTTGGCTCAGAGCCAAAGGCATGGGTTGCTAGTTCACACCGGAGTGCATGTCACTCACAGATGACATCTAAGAGGAGGCACGGCACCTGCAGGAAGGCTTGCAGCACTGTGACAGCAAAGAAGAGCAAATTCTGGAAAGAGCAGTGCACTACAAGTGTCGATGCTGCCTCAACACTTTTTCCTTACTCACTTAATTTGGCTGTAGATCAGTAGAATCTCACAGAAGTGGGAGCATCTTCTGACTGGTTGCCCCCTCGCCCTACACACACAGGAGTTTTAGCTCCTGGCTCTTTTATCCTATTATGCAATTCAGCAGAAAAGGGAAGCAGAGACATTCCAACTCCCCTTAGAGGAATTCTCAAGTCTCAGTAAGTATTGCCTTATAAATTATCCAACTGAACAGGTCTGAGTGAGAGGCACACATGCTGAATTTAATAGACATGCAAATAACAAGATTTATACTTGGGGTGATTTCTCTACAGAAGGGTCTAAACCAACAACAGTCCTTTGTAAGGACAAGAGGACAGGAAGTGGCAAAGTCATAATCAGTTGAGTGACCTTAGAGCTTTTTGAAGTGCAAAGAGGCAGCAAAGTAACAGCCTACAGAGTAAAACTAACACACACCTTTGAATCAGTGAGTGAAGAGAGAAAATCATTAACAGATAACTGATTCTTCACTGAGAATTTCAAAACTAGAAAGTCTCTGGATAATGTTATAATTATGCTTAATTGTTTAGTCCCCAAAAACTTATTTCCAACATATTTCAGAATTAAAAAAAAAAAAAACAAAACTTCCAAAGAATAATTTTTTTCCACTGGGGAACTTCTATTTTTTTCCTATATTTAATTTAACAAACACCCTGAGAGTTTTTTGGCAGTTTTTGTGCAGGTCTGACGGATGATGATAACAGCACCAGGGTAAGAACCCAGCACGTTGAAGCCGCAGTCTCACCTTGAAGGGATCGATGTGAAGACCTAGACCTCAAGAGCACACCACATTCAGACGTGGCGGCTGCACACACTGAAAGTAGCAACTCAAACCCTCCGAAATACAGAGCCTCTGTCTGCTCCAAAACCAGCGGAGCAACTTACCGCTCACTCCTGAGATGGCGTGCACGGTAAGTTGTGTCTGCTCCGATCTTTCCCACCACGTGCTCCTGGGAAACCTGCATATCTTTGACACTCTTCTATTTTTCCTTAGCTTCCACATATTTGAAACTAAGGGGGTGGACAGAGGAGAAAAAGAATAGGGAAGAGTGAAAGTAAAAGGCCATTCATGTTCACTTTAGGTGCCAGAGTTAAAGAAGTGGGAGGTGGCGTCGGCTGCGTGGTCCACTGGGGAGTCTGTGCCGCCTCCCGCTCCTCCTCGCAGCTTCCTTCTGCCAGCCCTTCCTCCCCGCCCGCCTCCAGGCCGCGGACCGTCCCACCAGGCAAATGTAGGCCAAAAACCACATTATGGGTGTATTTCAACAGTCGGCATGGAGTAGTGCAGCACATCAGAACCGGCCATTTAAAGGTTCGCTCCTTGGCTTGAGCTGAACTGAGTGACCAGGTCAGATTAGTGATTCTCGTTCAATGAATCTGGAAAAAAATAGATCTTTTCTCTATCCAGTGTCACAACCATCTTTAAAAGAATTATAGGATTTATGTAAGATTACGTAATCAAATTACGTTGTATGAGCTATTGCTAGGGTTTCAATAGTAAAAACAATCATACAGACCCTGATTAAAATTTCACTTTTAGAACTCAGCCTTTTTCTCCAAATTTCACCAGCATTTGTGATTCTAGAGGAGGAAATGAATTCAGACCCCCCAAATTCTTTCTACTCAGCGGCCTACAGTTCTTTATAAGCAATGTATACACGGTACCATTTGCTAAAAGGGTTAGCTGGGCTCCACAAAAAGCCTCTCAGGGGAATCTGCCAGGAACTGAAACGTTTGTGTCAGTACAACTCCTGGGAGGGCTCCCAGGACACTGGCACTCCAGTGGAGCCCAGAGCTTTCCTCCAAAGTTCTACAGAGCAAACACCCTGTTGTCACGCTCATTCCCACGCAGCACATGGATAAGGCGGGTCAAAATCCCTTTCAGAAACAGTGAAATAAATAGCAAGTTATCTCAACTATACTAAAAGAATTCTCACCAACCTGCAGAAACATATTTCTAGATAGCATACTGCCAAGATATCGAACATTCTCCAAAGTGCTAGTAACATGAAGAGAACCGTACTACCAAATTAAATACAAGCTCTACCTCAAAGATAAACATCAAGACAACACCGGAAAGACAAACTTCCTTAGGTATACATTAGGTACGACTAGGCCACGGGCATGTCTTAAAACGCCAGAAAAGTCCCCCTGAAAAGAAGCCGGAGAAGAATTTCTAAGACCGAGCTACCGCACTAATGTGCTCTCTCTCAAGTGAGCAGCCTCCCGCCACCCAAGGCCAGTGTGCTTACTAGGAGCAGTGCTGAGGACGGAGTGCTTTAAGAACATGACGGGAAGGGGAAAAAACAGCTCGGCAGTGGGAACACAGCAGCGAAAGTGTCCGTACTAGTCTTGTGTGACGCAGACGGACGCACAGCTAAAAATATGTTCCAGTCTTCTGCTTCTTTGGGGCCGGTTTTATAGGGCAAAGCAACACAATTACATCAAAGCATCTGCAGAGATAAAATCTAGGGAGTTTGCAAAACCAGGGAATGTTTGGAGAGGGGGAAGGGAAGGGGAAGAGACAACAGAAGTCACAGCAGGATAAAACAGAGTCAAAAAAACTGGCTTTTGAACAAAAGAAAATAGGAGCATAAAACCTTTATGAGTGTTTTCATTTATACTATTTCTTCCTAAATCAGTTAAAACATCGGCTTATGATGGGTTTACACCACATGAAACCCTTCACAACTTCAAAATCAACTTCATGTTTGGGTTCCATTCTTCAGGTGATGAATAGGGGGAAATCAGGGAAGGAATGTCACTTGAAGTCAGCCATTTATCATGAACCAAAATGGCTAAGGACCCCATAAACCCCAATGGTCCATTTCCTATTAGCGCCACACAACAGAAGGCAACCTCATTTGCATTAACAATTTTTATAACCTCCGCGGCAGAGAGGCTAATGTTAGGAAATGGCTTATTTTTGTTTTGTTATAAATGTCCATTATTATACCATAAAAAATTCTTTAAGGGTATAAACTACTGATTGATTCATTAAGGAATTCTTTAAAAAGGACTTCTCCAGCTTAGGTCTTTTGTAAAAAAAAAAAAGAGATGACTTAATTTTGGCAAAGTTGCTTCACTCTGATGAAGCTTTACTTGGCTTCCTATATGATGCATGTATTGCTCTACCCTAATGTCTAATGTCTTCAACAGACTAAAATTACAATATAATTTCCCCCAAAAAAGTTGATAGACATTTTCAGTGTCCCAAATTTCAAAGTATGTCCTTTGAATTTTGGCAAACATTAGGTTTCCTAGTTCCATGAAAGTAATATGCCATGATTTAAAACTAAGTAAAATTATTAAAGCAATTCAGTGTAATTCACTGCTCATAAAATATGCCCAAACAGTTTAAACATCTCCGTGAGGCCCATTCAGATGACCAGTGATATTTTTGACTAGAGCAGTCACCTCCTACGACAAATGGTGCCATCTCCAAATAGGAAAAGCAAAAAAGGAAAGAGGCAGGAAAAGAAGCAAGGAAGAGGGGAGGGAAAGCAAGCCAGTCAGCCAAATACCAAGGGGAGAAAAAGCAACCAAGGAAATGAGTGCCATATTTAAAAAATCAGGAAAACAGGGATGTTTACTGAGACCCTGTACCTCTATATGCTCCAAAACCTGTTTTGAAATGAGCAGCTGAAACCACAAAAGGTCCAGTGTTTATCTGATGCCTGTCTGCTCTGGCATTACACGTACCGTAGTTCCTGAAATGCCCACTGCATTCTCACTGCTCTTCAAGATTCTTCTGTGTTCCCTCTCTGTTCCATTTTTCTTCATTAGAAACATTAAAAAACTTGGAAAACAACAAAAAGCACATGGCAAATTATTTTTCATTGATCCCACTCAATTATGAGCGCCTCTGAAAACAGCTATTTCATAAAGTCACAAATCCCCCATGAAAATGACTCATCTTAGAAAATCAAATCACCCTTATTTGCACACATTTACCAAAAGGCAAAGCCCTCAGGAGCCAAGGAAGGGTAAGACATGGTCTGTGTCCATTTATCAGCTACTTTAGGAGATAATATTGTAAAATCCTGAGGAACAAGACAAAACAAACAAAACCCAGCATGAGTCACAATACTGTTCAAATATCAGGACAAAAAACGTTTGTTAAATTATTAAAGAGAATTTCTAGGAATGAAGGCGGGAGAGGGAGGGAAGGAAAGAAACAGAGAATGACCACCAGCAAGAGGGGGAGGGGCCACGCACAGGAAAGCACACTGTGAACTAGGGAAGCTCATGGAAAAGGTAGAAGTTCCGTGTGGCCTTAAAGAACAAATCGGTGGAGCATACTGCAGCATCCAACTCCCGCCCCCAAATAATCTGGAACCTCTGCATTCCCTGTGCCAGCTGTCGCTGCTGTAATGTATTGCCCGAGTCCTCCACACCAGCATGCCTTTCATACTTGGACTTTTAACCTCTCCCTTTCCTGAAACTCCTCCTTCTGCCCAGCCATCAAATGATGAGCATCCGTTTTCCTTTGAAATCACCAGTAACCCTCAAGCCACATGATTCCACCCCCCCAAGCACGGGGGGACATGCAGAGTGAGCCTGCATGTTTATGACTTTATTTATGCCTACTCGATTTGAATTATCAGAAACTCTCCCCACTTCTTGAAGAAAACGTCATGCAAGGATAAAGCAAAACAAGAAGTCATATGGTATCTCCAAAAAGAATCTGTTGTTGTTCCTGGGGGGTGGGGAGCAGAGCAGAAGAGGATTGAACCCAGGTCCTCACACATGACAGGTCAGTGACGGTAAACTTTTTCAAGACTAAGTGCCCAAGCTGCAACCCAAAACCCACTTACTTATTGCAACGTTGCAATGAAACCCGAATACTGAGGTTTTAGTTTAGTAAAGACAACTGCTATCGGAAGCTTGGCTGCTGGGGCGATTGGCTAGTGTGCTGACAGAGAGGGCTGTGTGTACCTGGTGCCGCACGCATGCCACAGGTTCACCATCGCTGTGCTAGGTACTCGCTCGACCACTGAGCTACATCCCCAGTCCTGCCACTCAGATTCTTAAGCACGACCAGACCAGATCCTTCAGTCTTGGCCTCTCTCACTGATACGTGAATCACTGACACTCTCCTCTTGTCTCCCAAACTCAGAACACATACACATACACACACACGCACACACACACACACCCTACATCACAGCATGCACATGTAACACTTTCTGAGCAAAACACCCCAGGAGATCTCCACTACAGGCAAGTCCCACTCTTTGGCTGGTGATTCCCTGCTTTCTCCCCCGCAACACCCACGTCGCATGTGCTAATATTTGTGGGGCACAAGGGGGGAAGCTTCTTGCTGATGAGAAGTAGGAGCATCAGACTGGCTTGAAGGGAGAGCATTATCACTCCACCGCTGTAACCCAGCCCCACGCTGGCCCAAAATCTGGGAAAAATCCAGTGAGGTGATCTGGCCCTCTCAGCCCCATTTCTCATCTTTTCCATGGAGCAGTGCTTCCCAAACCTGTACACAGGAGAAACCTGGGATCGCATGACAGGGCAAGGTCTGATCCAAGATGTGAGCAGGGGCCTGGCAGTCTACACTTCTGACAAGCTTCCGGGTGAAGCCGGCTCTCTCTATCCAAGGACCACACAACATGCAGTTAGAGTCTAGCAGAGGTCCTCAAACTTGGCTGTGCACTAAAACTACCTATAAAACTAAAACCCCGATGCCAGGCTATACCTTGTCAATCACACTAGAATCTTTAGGGAAGTTGTTTTGTTTGTTTGTTTTTGAGGCATCGTCTCTTTATGTAGTTCAGGCTGGTCGTGAGCTCACTAGGTAGCCTAGGCTGGCCTCAAACTCACACGATCCTCCTGCCTCAGCCTCCTGAGTCCTGGGTTACAGGCTTGCACCACTGCCCCTGGCTAGAAAAGTTCTTTTAAAGCACCTGGCTGCCAAACCGTTCAGTTGACTTCCTCTGCACTGTACTTTTGCCCAGGCATGCATTCCACACACAGGCTTCTGCTCTGTGGCTCAGTCCTGTGCCTTGTAAGACCTGATGCCAGTCCTCCCCCTGCTGAGCTGGCTGTTCGTGACCTGCACCCTCCTAGCCCCCTGGGCTGCCTGCACATTTCTTAATCTCTCTCCTGTGTTAGCAGCAGAGATCGTGCTCCTTGAAGAAGGTGCTGCTGCAAACACTCCTTCCCACATACCCTCAAGGCCTGTCAAACAGTATCAAATGCACCTTCACATGACTTTGAGATGGGCTTCTTAGAAGATTCAGCAAAAACAGCAAATAAGGTTTTCTTGTTTGCTCCTTTTTTTATGTCTGAAAAAAACCAAAACAAACAAAACAAAACAAAACGACTCCTGACAAAGCACAAGTACTTCCTCAGCCAGAACAGGATATGGGTGAAGCAAACCTAATCCAAAACTCCAAAACCTGAAATTGTAAAGTTTTTGAGCACCAGTGTTCACTTGACAAAATGTGCATAAATATTCCAAAATTTAAAAAACTGCAGAAGCTGAAACACTCTGGAGCATCTCAGATAAGAGATTCTCAACTTGTACTTTCAAGACTTGACCATGTCTGCCAGACAGGTGCAAAAATCCAGCTCCTCTTAGTTAAGAAAAGCAAAGCCTTTGTGGAGTCCCTAAGATGTGTTCTTAAGAAAGGGTAAAAGGAAAGAAGTCAGAGCTCAGGGTCATGACCTTTAGGTTAAGATGCGGAGGGCTCAAATAACAAGCCATTCCCTCCCACACCGAAACAAGAACTCGGTCACAGGAGCCCATTCAAATTCGGGAATGAATAGACCAGGTCCTCCAATTTAACTAATTCCCCAACTACCCCACCTTAGGTCATAAAAGGCCCCTAGTGCCATAAATATGCAGAGAAAAGAAGGAAATATTTAACAGCGCCAGCTCCAAACCCTGAGTTTGTGAAATGCTTTATTGACGGGACAGACTGTCTCACAATACCTGTTGTCTTAGCCAGAAAACATTTTCAATATAAAATCAGAGACAACAATGACAACAACAAGGTTTCTAACGGTCAGAAACGAACGACAGAAGACAGGCTTAGGGCATTTCATCACCAGCCCAAGATGAAACAAATTTAAATTGGGAGATGCACTGACAAAGAGATTGATTTCTTAAGCCAAGCAGGGCTGGACTTAAATCCTGCCTCTCTCTAATTACTATGTATCCTTAGACAAATTCCTCTGACTTCCCAGCTTCAGTTTTCTTTCTGCAAGAAGGGCATTAATGACAATTACTGTATCTATTTTACCTGAACACCTTCTGTGTTTATTTTACAGAAGTAGCTATTTTACAGTCTCTGTACCTATTTTTCCTGGCTTCATCTAGTTAATAAGCCTAATGATACAACTTCTCTAACAATGAATACCACACTACAAAGGCTAAATTTTTTAAAACTTGTTCAAGTAAATCTTTACCACAAAAGCCAATCCATATAGTGACTAGATTATAGTAAAATACACTTTGACCCTACCAAGCCACGTACCTCTTCTTGAACTTGCATATAAATTCTAAATGTATCAGTAATACTACAGACAATGACTCTTTCCTAGCGTGACCTCTCTGCTCCTTCCCTTCCACTACTACGAGGATGATGAGGACGCTTGGGATTGACCCCAGTGCCTCAAGCATGGCAGGCAAGCACTGTACTGCTGGGTAACATCCCCAGCCCCTATTACTACTGTCATTGTTCTTATTGCTGTTATTACTATTTGTGTGGTACTGCGGATCAGACCCAGGATCTTCCCATGCTAAGTATGTATTCTACCACTAAACTATCCCTCAGCCTATTTTGTTTTAAAATCTCATTTTCACGCTATCTCCTTTCTTTGAGCATTTCCCCTGTCACCTACACCACCCGAGGCTGTGTCTTCAGCTTCTGAAGCATCTTGTTTTGGAGTATACATAAACCCTGAATCGGGAGCCTGTTTCTTTCTCTCACTTTCCCGAACCATGCTGTCCACTGACAGCCACTGGCCTCACAAACCACTGTAATATTTAAATGAATAAAAATGCGGTTCCTTATCACATGAGCCACATTTCAAGTGCTCTGAGTCACAGGTGCGAAAATCACCTCGGCCACATGGAGAACATTTCCGTATTACAGGGTGCTCTACTGAACAGCACTGGTACAGTCTCTGGGCAGGAACCATGTCGTGTCCGCTCCTTCACCCCGCACTAAGTACCCCGAATCTGTAAATGAATGACTATACCGACAAACACCAGTACGTTTACACATACTCTTCTGGTATACAATTCAGTATACAGTTATCCCTTAATGTTTGTATCTACAAGAGAAAAAACATGCAAGACATGTAGCATGGAGGTCATTACCGAGCAGGCAGTGAGCAAAGGGTGCTTCATCGTGTAAATGAGCTAACAGAAGTTCTCCTTCCTTCCGGTAATTCACAACCTATGTTCTGCCAGGTGACCACCAAGATTTTACGGTAAGGGATACCACTTCACTGAGTAGAAGGACCATCCTAGGGAGGAGTCTGGTTGTGTTTTATGCTCGCTTAATCTCCCCAAGTCTTCTTGCTCCTCCATCTTGGAACCAGGTGTATCTCACTCGTGTGAGAACACGCAAGTCCCTTCTGTGATGTCTCTAACAGCCTCAGACCCAGCCAGCAGCACAACCACTAGAAAAGTCCTTCCTCCTGAGCCACAGGACGGCCGCACAACCCCTCCCTTGGGATTCCTGCTTTCTTGCCAGTGACTTGCCTATCCCCTTCTTGTTCCTCCTCCAGCCTGAACAAAGATTGTTGCGATACCCAATAATTAAACCGTGCCTGCTTCATGGTGCCATCCAGGGTAAATCCTCTCTCCCCGGGTCCCTTTCAGAATCATTCCACCTAAGTCCAAATCCTACCAAAAAAAAACTGAAAAACTTCACCTTGCCGAGATGCCCCTTGGCTTTCCTGCTGTGCTCTCTCCCTCCCTGGCTTCATCGAGTTAACGAGACTGATGATGACAACAGGAACACTGCAGACATCCTTCCCCAGGACAAGATTCAGGACCTATCTATCCTGTAATAGCACGCACTTTACTCCCCAGCATTTCCCATAGTGGAAAGTAACAGAACATCTTCTGCTCATCTGATTTTTGTGGGTTTTTTTTTTTTCGCAGTTTTAACACAAAACTCCCCTGGCAAATTTAACTCTTCGAACTATGCTTCTCAATTCAGCCTTAAAAAGGAACAAAGTATTGATCTATGCTCCCACATGGATAAATAAAAGAAGCAACATCCAGAAAGCTATATATGATATAACTCCATTTATATAAAATGCCCAGAACGGGCAAATTTATAGAGACAGAAGACACTGAAGCTTGCCAAGGACCAGACAAAGGACTGAAGACCGGTTTCCAAGGACCAGAGAGTGGCTGCTGAGGGGTGTAAGGTGCCTGCCTCAGGGGTTGTACAATCTTGGAAAGGCACTGAAAACTATTCAACTGTACCAAAAAGACGGATTTTAGGGTATATGAATTATGTCTCAATTTTTAAATTGAACTCCATTTCTGCCTTTGATAGTACAATTTTCTGTACAAGAATCAGAGGCAGTACAACCTCCCCAGAAAGCATCAGTCACTGAAGAAGAACGGTCTGTACTTACTGACCCCAGCAGCACCTAACCAGGCTTCTCAAGGAAATCCTTCCACCTTGTCTTTATGCATATTCAGTCCTAGTTTGCTTCTTTCTTTCTCTCACTTCTACCTTTTTCTCTAAAGCCCAGCAGTTCCGTGGTTTTTGCAGTTTTACTACGAACTCCCCCCCGCAAATCTAACTCTTCCACAGTTAAAATCAGTAAGCAGGCGTAGCTTCTCCACTCCATTTGTTTCCACCCTGCCAAAACGCGTCTCCAAAATGGTGTCAGGTTTGGAGGAGTTAATGGGGTGCTCTGGACCTGTCGGCATAAGGGCAGCTGTAACTGTGCCAAACAGGATGTTTTAGGTTCTGTGCAACGAAGGGACCCTGCCCACTGGAATTACAATATATGGCGTATACGAAGTCACCAAGGCGTGAGAACTCCTGGGTTTCCAGAACAATGGCACAAGTCCGCCGCGGGGTCAGCGTACAGCCTGGAAGGCCAGCGGAGATGAAACGGGGCCAGGTTACGGTGCGTGCGACCTGCCGAAACAACGTGACAGAAGACAGAGTGTGTCCTGGAGATCAGTTTTAACTGATAATATCAGTAGAAGGGATGTGGAGAACTATGTTTAGAAAAAAAAAAGGCTCCGCTGAAAAAATAACGTGCAGGACCAGTGTTGCTCACTACAAACCACTTTCAAAAGGAAAAGTGTCGTCAGCTAAGTGACAGCTAAAAGCATTCACTTGTGTAGGTCTGCTAAGTGTTACGTGCCTGGAGTGTATCGCAAAGTTCACCCCAAGCCTGAGATGGTCTTCAAGGGGAGAAAAAAAATCTGTGACTTAGAAAAGAGAAATAGAGCCATCTGCCCAGTAGTTAAGGGTTAGATAAGCATTTATGTAATATCTCTCT
>NW_004955402.1:9998869-10026117 GCF_000276665.1 Chinchilla lanigera | reverse complement strand
GCAATGATCCTCCTGCCTCAGCCTCCTGAGTGCTGGGATTACAGGCATGAGCCACCATGCCTGGCATAAGCTGTATTTTTTAAAGTAACATCTATATATCAGGACAGCATGATACCAAAAGTTACTTAAAAATATAAAAAAGACATCTATTTTATGCAAAACTTGAGCTAGGCTGCTTGAAAAACAAAGGCTAAAACCTTGCTTGACAGTAGCATTAGTGCTCATTGAAACCCCTCACTCGATTTATTTTGGCTACATGTGGAAGGTAATTAAGATGAGCCATTTGGGAGCTGACTGAAGTAGGACAGCACCTACCTCGGCGTTCCTGCTACTGTATTTTCCACAGAAACGTGCCGAGGCCAAAGGTGCACTCCACTCCTAGAATCCAGGTAGCAGCAGAGGGGTTTTCAGCAAGACACAAAGACAGGGCACTGGTGCAAAACAGCCCCATCTGTTTCAGTCCCCGTGGTCAGTGAGCTATGGGTTCTGAAAAGAAATAGCTTTCCCAGGGCCCTTTTCACATTTTCTGCAAACACTGCATTGTCGGCATCACCAACAAAAACTCTTCCTGTCTTTATAGTTCTGGAAGTAATTAGTAGCAACCAGGAATACAGCTTCTGGCTGTGGTGACGGGATACCACCATCAAATGTCACCTATGAATAAATACACAATTCTGATTTAATCGCCCAGATAACCCAGAAAATAAACCAGATTATCACAGTGACTGCACTTTTGCCATACAAATAAACATGATTTTCCCCCCTTCCTATACTAACTGCAGGGGAAAACTGAATGCAAAGTAAACTGGAATTGGGGCTGGGGATTTAGCTCAGCAGCACAGTGCCTGCCTGGCAAGCGCAAGGTCGTGAGTTCGATTCCTGGTACCGGAAAAAAAACAAACAAACAAAAAAAGAAAACAAAGTAAACTGGAATCAACCAACATCAAATAATTATTTAAACCAATATCAATAAAATGACAATTTACATTCTATTTAAATGAGTACATACATTGAAGATAGGACTAAAAAGCATATTTTACTTAAGTCTGAAGTTCCTCTCTGGTAAATAATAATAATATTAATAAATTTCTTATACTGGGAATTGAACCCAGGATGTGCTAAACTACATTCCCAACCCACTTCTTGATTTTATTTAGAGACAAGGTCTCACTAAGTCGCGCAGGCTGGCCTTGAATTTGCAGTCCTGCCTCAGCCTCCAGAGCAGCTAGGATTCTAAGCAAGCACACCACACCCAGAGCTCTGCTGAATCTTCACAGAAAAAAGAAACGGTGTCTGTTAGTGGTTCCCTTTCAGTCAGCCCCTTGAGCGGCCGGTCACTGCGGCTCAGCCTCTAACGGAAGAAGGATGAACAATCCTCCCCTCTGTCCTCAGCCCTGGGGAGCGAACAAGAAGGAACAGGAGGCCCGGTGGCCTTCCACTTTCTACGCCGCTCGTCTCCGCGTCCTGCCTCTCTTAAAGATTCTGACTTCCTACACAGCCTCAAGATTCACCTAAAAACTGAACTGCACAGAAGTTCTTAGGCCTACATGAAAGCGATAGTTTTTTTTACCTTTTTTTCTTTTTTTTTCTTTTAAAGAAAATAGTACCAAAAAAAGAACAATAGCAAAATACAAACAACACAAATCAAGGACATTAAAAATATGAAAGCGGTATCTTTAGCTCAGCTCTCAAAAACCTAGAGGCACGCTTAGAGACAAGCCAATGGAAACTATAATATTCAATTAATATAAAATACCATCTTCTCGTTTTTATTTACTGTTGTCAAGGAGAAATAGACCTTCGACATTTCTCAAAGCCGACTTTAGCCTCCCTCACCGACACCCTTTGCTGAGGCCGGCTCAGAGGAGTAACCCTCGATCCAGAAGCACACACGTATTCACCCCAGAGGGAGGCCGCAGAGCGCACCCCGCACACAGACACCCGTTTCCGCTCCAGGCAAGACACACCACAGCTCCTTTTTTGTTGCTGGAAGGTCTCCTTGCTCATCTGGGAAAAAAGGTTGTCTGGATTATTTTTGGCAAAACAACCCCAAATGCCTCCCAAAACAAGGAAAGGGGAAAGCCTAAGCCGACGCAGGTTTAAGTTGATGTTCATATCCTTGGCCTATTACCACAAGGCTACTAACACCAATTACAGGCTCTTCCTCCACTTCCCTAGAGCAGCCACGTACCCAAACAAAAAGATGGAAACTTTTAACTCTCAGGCTTGGTACAGAAAAATATTTAAGGGCAGCGTTTCTCTTATAGAATACAATATAGGAGTGAGTGATAAGACACCCAGTGGCTGTAAGGAACAAAAATAGTAGGTCTGTGTTTTAAAATTCATTTCTATTAAGATTTCTAAAAATTGCCAAGCATGTTGGCACGTGCCTGTAATCCCCAGCACTCAGGAGGCTGAGGCAGGAGTACTACCTTGAGTTCAGGGCCAGCTGGGACTACATAGAAGACCCTATCTCAAAAAAAAAAGAAACAAAGAAAAAAAGTTTAAAACAATTTCAGGCTGAGGGTGTAGCTAAGCAGTAGAGCATCATTAGCCTAGCATGTGTGAGGCCGTGGGTTTGATCTCTAAAACTACAAATCAAACAAACAAAAAATAATTTCAATAAAACATATGAATTGAATATGCAAGTATGATAAAACCAACTGAAAAAATTAGGCTATTTATTACAGAATATACATTGGCAAATGAACATCGGCAATGAACAGTACATTCTTAAATTAACAGATTTTTTCTCCTGCAGGAGTTACTACCTAACATTTACAGAGTTCCCACGGTGTGATGGAGCGTGCAGTTCTCTAGAATGATGTGTACAAGGTCTTGTCAAAGTTCTGCTGTGGGGGATTAGCATGTATGACTGATTACATTATCCTATTTCTGTTCTGCTTTTTAAAATGGACACACGAGGCGGTGGAGCGGTGTCAGAAATACTTACTAAGCCCTATGTGGTACTACCTACAGTACTAAGCATATCACATATACTAGCTTCATGTATTTAATCTACGAGAGGGTCAAATCATCTTGAAAAGCATGGCACCGACAGGATTTAAAGCAGGCAAGGGTAAATACTTTATCATGTGCAACAGAGGTATTATACAACTACATGATTAAAATTAGATGACAGAAGGCAACTTATAAAACATTAACATCCAAGCCAGTGGTGGCACAATCAGGAGGCTGATGCCACAAGTTCAAGGCCAACCTGGGGTACAAGGTGAGCTCAAGGCCAGCCTAAACTGCATAGTGAAATCCTGCCTCAAAAACACACACGCAAAAAAGCTAATGTTTACAATAGGCGAACATTCACCAGTGGTGGCAAATTTATGGCATGTGCGTCATTTTTCTTTAAGACAAAAAATGTTAATGTATGAGTTAAAACCTCAGTATTCACATTTAATTGCAGTGTTGGCACTTTGTGATAAATAAGTGGGTTTTGGGGTGCATGTTGGGCATTCATCTATAAAAGGTTCACCATTTCTACCCTAGACTAAGTGTTACTATTTGCCCTAGGTTTAGTCCATTTCACAGGGTGTCACAATTAAGCTGATTGTGTCAATTTGATTGGCTTAGGAGCCATAGCGGGAGTTGATGAGCACTTCTGGGTGGGTCATGCAGGCCTAGCCTCGGGGTCTTTGTCTGGTCCCCAACCTGTAACTCTGGCCCTGTCCTCCTCCTCTGCCTCCTGGGAACCACGCACTAAACAGCTGTGCTTTGCCACACCTTTGCACCTAATGTTCCCGCCGTGAAGCCAGCTGACCATGGGCTGAGTCCTCTGAGACAGTGAACCCAGTCAACCTTCCTCCTCTGAGTTGTGGGCATCGGGTGTTGTGCCCCGGCTACGGGACAGCTGATTAATACACAGGGTTATGTTGCTCCAACCATGACCATTTTAGCCATTCTATCCTTTCTGTGTAAGGCCAAATCTCTTAAAAAGTTTAGACAAAAAGCCCTGAAGGATTGAGAAGAGTGGTTAATGGGTTATCTAGTGCCAAAGGACAACGATAACTTTCAAGTCTACAGTCCAAAATGCTAAGCAAGACTTGACAAAACCACTTTATTTAGACACTCATTTCAGAACCTAAGAAATCTGTGTTTTGAAAGTCATGTGACCTCGGAGCAAGTTACTAAATTTCTTGGAGTCTATGTCCTCATCTAAAATAAGAGTTAAATAATATTGCCACCCACAATTGTTATAAGGCTTAAATAAGGTAGTATATGTGATAAGCTTAGTACTATGGTTAGTACCTAATAGGGCTTAGTAAATATTTCTGATACTGCTCCACAGCCCCAGGCTTGACCAGGTGTTCATTATCTTTTGTCTGAATTCTCATGTTCAAGGAGATTTAGTTCTTCAAAGTCTCATTGTGTTTCATTTTTCTTCCTATAATCAACCCTAAATATTAAAATTATTTCCAAAGGTGCCGTTTCCACTCTATGACACATTCCTCCTTCCTACTCAAATCTGTTCACCTTGCAGAGTGAAGAATAGGTAAGTTTTTGAAGCGGCCTCACTTCCAGACACAAGCATCTTCTGTTACTCCTTAGTTTTGGTTAGTCAGACACATCCAAATCCAAGCCCCTGCATGAGCTTTTGATCGATCCGGACAGCCAACAGTCTAAAGCAGTGCTACTCAAAGTATGGTCAGACTCTGATCAGGCAAACACAGAAGAGCAATTTGGCAAGAGTGATTTTATGTCTGTTGAATCTACTAATAAAAAAGAGTCAGACCTAATGGTTCACATCTATAATCCTGGCACTTGAGAGGTGAGGCAGGAAGACTGTGTGAGTTGGAAGCCAGCCTGGGCTACATACTAGTAGTGAGTTCAAGGTCAGCCTGAACTACATTTGAGATCTTGTCTCAAAAAAAAGAACACAGAAAACAAAATTAGGGGTTGGGGATGTAGCTCAATGACAGAACATTTGCTTAGCATGTGTAAGACCCTTCTTTCAATCTCTAGTACTGGAAAAAAAAAAAAAACAAGAACAAAATCAGAGAAATCAAGATTATTCAGCTGGCATAAAAACAGGCATTAGAACAATGGAATTAAATTAAAAATTGAGGGTGCAGTGGCACACATCTATAATCCCAGCGCTCAGGAGGCTGAGGCAGGAGGATCACTGCGAGTTCAAGACCAGCCTGGGATACAAAGTGAGCTCAAGGCCAGCTTGAACTGCATAGCAAAACCCTGTCTCAAAAAGACAAAGAAAAAAAAAAAAAAAAGGAGTTGAAAAAGGCTTATCTTTATGGTCAACTGATTTCTGATAAGGGTACCAGGATAACACAATTGGTAAAGCAAAGTCTTTTCAACAAATGGTGCTAACGCAACCAGATAGCCAAATGTAAGGAATGAAGTTAGATACCCCTACGTAAAGATTAACTCAAAATGGATCAGACTTGAATGGGAAAGCTGACTAATACACAGCTTACTGTTGAAGCTATAGAACTTTTAGAAGGAAATGAAGGTATAACATCTCTGTCTTGGGCTAGGCAATTTTTAAAAGTAGAACCCCAAAACATAACATAAACTGGGCATCATCAAAATGAATCACTTCTGTGCTACAAAGAAAATAAATGAACACACACACAAGTTTGTAAATTATATATCTGATAGAGATCTTCTATCTACAATACATAAATAATGCTTAAAACTCAATTAATAGGGAAAAATGACTCAATCAAAAGCTGAGCAAAGGATTTGCACAGATACTTCTACGAAAAAATACAAATGGCCAATAAGCAAGTGAAAAGACACTATTATTAGCCACTAGGAAAATACAAATCAAAACCATAATGAGATACTACTTCATATCCACTGGGATGGCTGAAAACTAAAGGATAACAGCAAGTGTTACTGAGGATATGGAGAAGTGTAATGCTCACGCATTACTGACGGCAATGTACACTGATGCAGCTACTTTTGGAAATAGTTGCGTGTGTCCTTATCAGGTTAAATACAGAGGTGCTGTGTTGCCCAATGGATCTACCCTCAGAATCGACCCAAGAAAAATGAAAATACACAACTGTGCAAAAATATGTACATGAATCTCTGTAGCGCCACTATTATTTTATTAACCAAAAAGGTGGAAACAACTCAAATGTCTATTAACTAATACATGGATAAACACTATGTGGCAGTACGAACAATGAAGTGGTATTTGGCAATAAAAAGAAGTAAGGTCTTGGTATATGCCACAACATGGGTGAAATGTGACTATATTATGCTCAGAGAAAGAGGGCGGTCACAAAGCCCATGCCTGGAGTCCATTTGTACAAAATACCTACGAGAGGCCTATGTATAGAGTTCAATTTTATTTTTTATTAGTACATATTTGTCATACATATGGATCATACTCATCATTGGGAATTTGCACCTGTATGTGATCTATCTTAACTGTTCTTTCCCCACTCCCTTCTCCTCCCTTTAATCCTTCTTCCCCTTCTCTCGCTAAGGGGGGCGATAGCTTTAATATCTACACTGCTGTTAGAAACTACTTCTTACAATGTTGGTGCCAAGGTTCCAGGTGCTATGCCCTCATCACAGCGAAGAGCCCTTACCACTTCCACGTCCATGATCCTGTAGAGCCTAATACAGACTTCAAGTGGCTGGTCCTTTCAAAACGAAACCCTAAGACCATAGCTCCCATGACCTGAATACCTGGCTTGTTTAAAAGGTGAGATATACTTTCTAGATGCTGAGAACTTCTAGCGCTTGTCCCAAAAAGCCTAGTCACTTGACCAAGCAGTGATCATTACTGCTACTTAAATGTTCTTAGTTTTTTGGTTTAAAAGATGTCTTCTCAGCATGTCCCTAGTAAAGCATATCTGCAAATTGAGGATAAGAAACCTCAGAAGAGACAATTATTTCGGGTGAACAAGCACTAGGAGTCTGACCTAACCTACAGTGGACGCTGTACCTTAACCTAAAATGGGTACCCCCGCTACTTGGAAATTTTAAGTAAAAATATTGGCAAAGTGTTGCTGCTTTTCAGCAAGAGAATACAATGGTTAGGGTTTTTTCACTGAGCTGCTGCTTCTCTTCACTTCACATCAGTACACCTGACGGAAGCGCATTCAGTAAATCATGAGAAGCCACAATACAGAACAACATAAAAGGTAATAGTAGCTGAGAGGTAGCTTTCACATACATGGGACTTTATGAGGTATTCCAAAAGGAAATTATGTAAAAGTCAATTGTTTTGCTCTGTAGATATTTATGTTTAAGTTCAAGAACAATAGAGGCTTCCTAGGAATTTATCCTAAGTAGATAGTAAAAAAGGGGGCTGGGGACATAGCTCAGTGGCATAAGCGCCTGCTTGGTAAGCACAACGTTGTGAGTTCGATCCCTGGTACAGCCAAAAAACAAACAAAAAAAAAGACAGTAAAAAAATTTCCTAGGCTAAGTATGTAAGATTATGTGTTACATCATTATTTTTAATGGTAGACATTTTTTAAGCAACCTAAATGCTCAAACATAAAGAAATGGGTAATTCATGTATGACACATGTACTTTATGCAGTGTTATGTTCCTGCCACAATAATTATGTGGCATGTACAAAAATGGCTAGGATGTTGTTTCATAATCACAACGCTCAACTGTATGCAGTAATGATAACTATGCATTGATATGCAGGCATATGAATATGAATGGAAAATATATTAGGAAAGTCACATTTCATGTGCTATTTTGCAAGGTAGGGAGAGTTGGAGGAACTATCATGTGATAATTAAACATTAATTATAATTTTTACTTAATGGGTCTAAAGTTGTTGACATAAAAGGTATTGACAATGAATTTTTAAGTGACCAAAACTTATGGTATATATGGTAAACTGACTGTTTTTTGGAGGAATTTTTTAAGCAATTTTATTAACACAATTTATATACCATAAAACATACTGACTGTTGGCAGGACCTTATGAGATTTTTCTCTGTATAATCTAACCAGTCTACGAGAAAGACTTAACATACTGACTGCACATTTCTCAGCAAAATGGCCCACAGGTGGCCTCAGCAGGGAGCCAGAGCTTCTTATCAATTTCACTGCAGCACCACACTTCAGGAAGAGCAGACAACCGAGATTACCAAGCAACTGAGAAATACCTTAGGCACAGAAATAGAGACAAGATCACACAAATGAAAGCAACTTGGAGAAAACAGAGACTTGATATGAAGGAAAAAGTGTTTAAACATTTATTTCATTAATATCTTCAGAGACAGAACAGGAAACAACACATACATAAAACATTAACACATACATAGAAAAATATACTTCTCAATGGCATTGAAAACTTTGTCTACACAAAAAAAACTTGCACAAAAATGTGTACAATAGCTTTCTTCACAACTGCCAAAACTAGAAGCAACCAAGATATTTTCAGTAGGTGAATGGATAAACTGTGGCACATCCATACAGTGGAATATTAGGCAGTGATTTAAAAAACCAACCAAGCCACAGAAAGACATGGTGGGACGTTACATGCACACGGCCAAATGAGAGAAGCCAGTCTGACAGGATTCCAGTTAAGCGGTGTTGCTGTCAAGGGGAGAGGCTCTGAGCAGCGTGTCACTGGGCGATTTCACTATTGTGTGACTATCACAGAGTGTGCTTACGCAAACTTAGCTCTGACACTGTGAGGCTATGTAATCCTTTGAAACACACTTGTATATACAGTCTGTCCTTAACCAAAACATTGTGCAGTGCATGACTATATGATGCTCCAGAAAAGGGAAAACCAGGAAGATAGTAAAAAGATCTATGCTTGCCTAAGATTTGTGGGAGGGAGGAGGAATGAATTAGTGGGGCACAGGGAATTTTCAGGGCAGTGGAACTATTTCACATGATATGGTAATAGCAGAGAGACGACCTTATACATTAGTCAAAGCCCACAGAGCATACATAACAACAAAAAAAGGTGAATCCTAAATAAGCTATGTGCTTTAGTTAATAATGATGCATCTGCATTCACTCATCAACTGTAACAAGTGTATAACGCTAACAGAAGATTTTAATAATAGGTGAAACTGGTGAGGTGGCCTGAAAGGGTGTGTAAGAATCTCTCTAACTTCCTGCTATTTTTTCTGTAAACCTAAAACTGCTCTAAATATAGCTTATTAACTAAAATAAGGCAAAAGACCAATGCAGTACTCTTTTTATTTACAAAATTTGCTAACTTAACAATGAAAGTGATAATCTTATATTCCAAGAGAAATCATAAACTGAAAGGATTCTTTAGGAAATCATTAAGCTATTATGTACCTAAAAGTACAACTTTCAGTTGAATAATTTTACTTTTGGAAATCAGGTACAAGACGTGGTAGGGAAGGACTCATGAGTAGCAAGTAAAAAACTGGATGTCATTTAAATTATCTAGTAGTTAAATAAATTATATCATTAGATGGAGTTAGGCTACTATAAAATTACATACACAAATTCATAATCTTATAACATCACAGAAGAATATCCATGAAAATATTCATTTTTTTTTTTTTTTTTTTTTTTGAGGCAGGGTCTCAGTATGCAGCTCAGGCTGGCCTTGAGCTCACTTTGTAGCCCAGGCTGGTCCTGGGCAATGATCCTCCTGCCTCAGCCTCCTGAGTGCTGGGATTACAGGCATGCGCCACTACGCCCGGCTCTAGAATATTACTTTTAAAAGAATACCAAATTATATATATAATTACAAGTATGAAAAAAATATATTTCTTCAAAAGCCTATGTGAAGTTTGTAGGGTTATAGATTTTTTCCTCTATTTCCCAAACTTTTTAATATGTTATAATTTCTTCAACTAGGGTAGCAGTTTAAAATAATGAAGCAAACTGCATTTTTAAATGAACTTAAATACAGGATTTGGTGATTTCTTCAAGATTTTTTTAACCCTTTGGAAAATTTAAACCTTAAGTGCTTATTTTTACAATAAAATATTTATCAGGAAAATCAGAGAAACATGGAATTAGCTGTAGACAGAATTATTTCATAAGATATATGCTCTTTTGTATAAGAATTATTACTATTCTTATGTAACTACCAGATTATTTTAATGTCCTTTAAGTTCAAATTTTGAAGTCTTGAATTTTTTAAATAAAACATTATTATTGGCATTAAGGAGATCTGAATTTTAAAAATAATTGATCTGTGGACTAAGTCAGTATATGTATCATTTCCTTGTGACTTCTGATTGCTACTTTACTAATTTAAATAGGGGCTCTTTTATAGTTGGTACGATGAATTGCTCAAGGGTGAGCATTCTGATTTAAACATTTTAAGAATACTTGATAGCAGAACACCTTCTACCTGGAACATTTTACATTGAGTGTTCTCTGTACCATGAAATACCCAAAACTCAGACACTAAGCTTAAGGGAGCAAAGTGCTGCTACATGTAAAATTTTCAACATTTACCACTAACCTTCGCATTCTGAAGAAGATTTTGTCGTAGCCTTAGTATCCCACAATTTATAACCTAAATGGCTTTAATACCAAATAAAAAGTCCCAACAGGCCTCATGAGTTTTTGCTGCGTTTTATGGACAGGCCCTTAAGAACATTTTCGTTGTTTTGACTTTCAGCCACACTCAACTGATTCTAGATGGCCATCCACTAAGTATTTATAAATTCTGCTGGTAACACTTGAATCCAAAACGTTTCATCCTTGCTTGCTTTCACACATTTCCTGAGCGAACTCAGTGCAGCGGGTGAAGACACAGAGGCGCCTCATGAACGGCTCCTAACCTTTCCCTGTGGGAGGCCACAGCTAAAACGCACTGTCTACAACCCAGGAATCAGGCATCTCGACTTTACCCGCTCTCCCTCCTCTGAAATGGTAGGAAACGAATGTTTCTCTTGAGAAGCTACCCCGTTCATAGTGTTTTTATGTTAGCAGTCAAGTGGGCTGAGATTACATTTAAAATCTTTTATTCCAAAATGTTTCAGGATAGCTAAATGGTAAAAATAGGTTTGTTATATGCTGCCATCTAAGTAGTAAACTCTTTTCTCTCTTTTTTTTTAAATCACCCTGAGCAAATGCATAAAGCAAAGACCCAGTACCTTAAGCTGCTCCCAGAGGCCCGTGAGGCCTTGCTATGCCTGCCTCTGGCCCCTGCCCAGCCCCTAAACCCTGATGGCCCTGGGCTTCTCTCTCAGCTCCTCCTATGGAGCACGCTCTTGCTCAGAGCCTTCAGACTTGCCACAGAACTCTCTCTAGCCCTCCCTCTGTCTCACTCTTCCCTGCATCTCAGCGTGGTCAGTGCCTCCTAAAAACCTCTCCCTCTGAGATAAAGGAGGTGCTCGCAGGTACTCTTCCCCTTCCAGCCCTCCTTCCAATTACAAAATCATCCAGTTTTGGTTTTTTTTGTTTTTGTTTTTTTTTTTTTGGTTTTTTTCCTCCGGTACCGGGAACTGAACTCACGACCTTGCGCTTGCCAGGCAGGCACTTTGCCCCTGAGCTAAATCCCCAGCCCCATCCAGTTAAATAATCACAGGTTAGTGTGTTTATTAGCGCCCTCTGAGTGGGAACTCGCCGAATGCTGACTGAATGAGTAAAAAAGTGAAAACAGTAAGCTTTACAGATCTTACTAACGCCAAAAAATCCACTCGTTCTCCACAGATGTGAAATGGAACGTCACTCAAATACATACTTAATCTATTTATAAAAAATGTCGAGATCTTCACTTCATAATCACTTGACTACAACTAGATGCTACTAAATATTACCACACAGGTTATTTGTGTGCTAGTTCAACTTGTCACTTACGCTGCAGAGGAAATAGTTCATGAGAATTCTTTAGGTCAAACATTTTTGTGAATTCAAAACTAGCTTTTTCTCCTTTTAGTCTGAACTGAAGTTGTACCATTTCAATACATTCATTGGTACACTTATGCGGTCAATCATAATTTCAGCTGCATCTTTATTGGCTCTCTTCTCTGCATTAAGTGCTGGTGACTGAAAGATGAAACACAGTCTTTGCTCTCTGTGATTTTTTGTTACTTAGTACAAGTTTGTAGTACATAACGATTACAATTATTGTGGGGACTTGGTACATGTACATAATATATCTGAATTCCTCTGTGTGTGAGTGTGTGTGTGTGTGTGTGTGTGTGTGTGTGTGTGTGTCTTTTTTCTTTTGAGCCAAGCAAGATATATGCCATCCAGTTACTGCAGCTCAGGAGCCGCAACACACAAAGGTAAACGTAGTGACTGCTTACTGTCCAGAGGGGTCGGGGAAAGCTTTTAGAAATAATGTGCTTGACATTTTACTATCATAGTTTGTCTTACAAAGAAGAAAGTTAAATAAAATATCTTTAAGAGATATCAAAAGAAAGCAAATTCCTATTTATTTTTTTATTTATACCTTCTTGTGAAAGGTAATAAATAGGAATTTATTTATTAAAGGTAATAAATTTCTTTATTTATTAAATAAATAATATGAATTTATTTATTAAAAGGTAATAAATAGGAATTTTACTTTACACATCTGTAACAACACTTTCATCCATTTTGCTGACTGTCTTCAACAACGAGGTCTCACTCGGCTGCAGTGTGACAGAGGGAGGCCAGATGCTCACCCATCTACACCCTCTCCCTGGAGACACAAGCAAACACTTCCTGGTTCTCATGATAGAATGTGCCCAATGTAATGGCCGAGACAGTTAAGAAGTGTGTTGCCTTCCCTAAATCCTTTCTTCCTGCCACACCTGCCTTGGAGTCCAGAATTGGAAGCTGGCAGCAGAACAAGATGACAGTGGCTGAACTCCTGCGTGACTCCAGGGAGAGTATTCATGTCAGAGTGCAGCACGAGCACGCAATCAAGTCACTGGGGTCCGGAGGATGTGTGCTGTAGCAGGCAGTTAATGCTAACAAATCATCCCACTGTGCAGGCAGCAGGCAGTCAATCAGAATTTTAAAGAACCTGATGATGACAGATACTCTTAGTTGCTGTTATGGTTTATACCTAGATGCTCCCCAAGCCTCATCTGCTCCGTGGTGGGGTTTTGAAGGTGACTGGCTCACGGGGGTGCTTGGGAGAGGCGGGACACTGTGGACACGAGCCAGAAGGATACATCTCTCTTCCCAGCTCCTCCCCCGACTCTCTGCTTCCTGGACACCATGCTGTAAGGACTCTTCCTCTGCTTATGGCCCTGTGCCACACTGTCCCGCCTTGGAGTCAGAAGACCACAGACTGAAACCTCTACAAACTGTGAGCTGAAATAAACCTCTCTTCCTTTAAGATGCAGGTGTTCTCTATCTCAGTGATGAGAAAAATGATTAAAACAGGCCCCCCACCACCCCTTTTAAAGACAGAGTCTCACTATATAGCCCAGTATAGCCTTGAATTTACTATGTAGCCCAGACTTGCCTCAAACTCACAATCCTCCTGCCTCAGCCTCCCAAGTGCTGGAATTACAGTTATGCACTACCATGCCTGGCTCACAGTCCCTTTAAAAATACCTATCTCCTCTTAGTTTTGCTAACAGGACCCTGTTTGGGGTACCAGTGGACATAGCTCCAGGTAAAGAATTTTAATTGCTCTAAGTTCTAAATGCTAAACTCTAAGGGGAAAATTCTGTTCCCCATCTTTCCAGCCTCCCTACAGGGAGGGGTAACCATGTCGCCTAGTTCCAGCGGGGAAATCTGCTGCAGGGATTTCTGGGAAATTTTCCTTCCCTGATAAATGGAGACCTTCATTCCCTTCTTACCTTAAATGGACACCTACATGACTGGGCTCTCCATTCTAAACTAACAAAACAAATGCACTGTAAACTAGGATCCCATATCCACCAAAGCCGTAGGTTCATAGGCTGACACGGCAAATGCACATAAAGAACACATGCGCAGTTTAAAGGCATTCAAAGCTCATTTTTTATTTAAACAATGAAATGACAAAGCAAAGACCTCCATGGAACCAAGGCCACAAAATTCATAAAATTTGAAATATAAAGACCTGTTCATTTAACACTAACAAATTTTGTCATCATCTATTTAATATGACATATTTATCTGACACTTTCGTAATGTACTTTCGTTAAATCAGAAAACTGTGCTAGCTAAGAGTTCAGGCTTTGAAGCCAGATTCCCTGGATTCAAATCTCAGCTCTGGCACTTAATACAAACTTATATGCTACTAAACTTCTATTCTTTTAATTACTAAAACAGAGATGATCACATCATATAGTGTTGAGGATGGTGAAAAGGATAAAATGACACGGTGCTAGGCACATAATGCTTAATAAGTATAAGCTTTTATTTTATTATCTCAAAATTTCAGCATGCAGCTTCAAGTAGGGAATAATCCATTGTCTGTGAGAGGGTCCGTGCTGTCCATGTGTCTAAGCACGCTTTATGTCTGGGGCCTTCTGGTGAGTAAACTAAAGAATAATTAAGGTTGCTTGACAACTTTGCGCTGCCTGGGTTTTAAGCAGGGTTAAAATAACATCACAGCTAAGTTGTTTTAAGTACAGGATTAGAGCCAACGACCGAGAGTCAAGGGCGGAGTGGGAGAGGACACTTGTGAGAGGGGCGCATGCCCTCGCCTGTCCCCATGAACTCTCTTGCCCCGGGCTTGCGGACTCCGAGGCCTCACTCCAGACAAGATAACAAAGAGACAAGAGCCAAGCAATAACCACAGACGATAATCCTCACAGTGGCAGAGGTTAGGTTTCCCTCCTGCCTTCCCACTCACCTTCTCCGAAATGGATGTTCAACCTTGCAAGCAAATGGCCCACGTTTCCTGCCTCTCCGTCTCTGCCCACGACTCCCTTCGCTAGAACAACCTCGCCACCCGTCTCTGTGTGTCAGAGCCCTGTTCGTTTCTCAGAGTCAAGTGTGAACACCTCTTCTTTCAAGATCACGTAGCAAATAGTCCCACTGACCCTTCTGAGCTCTTGCTGAACTTCACTTATTCTCAAAGTGTTTTCAGAGAATCTTCGAAGACCTTAGAATTAATTTTATGTGGCAAAGGGACATAGTTTTGACAGTTTGGGAATGATTTAATAGCTATAATAAACTGAATCCATTTGAGCCTTTTCTCTTCCCCAAGAGGACATGCACTGACTTCCAGTAAGACGTAAGCACCATGTTAATAGAAAAGTGAAAGTGTTCAGGTCCAGGAGATAGAAAAAAATCAATATAGTGTACTGACCTACAAATATACAGTTCAGCATCAAGTTCAGCTCTAACTGTCCTAGCAAACAAGGGCAAAAAGGGACACCCAACATGTACTGGATCACCATAATGTATTCCATGAGTAGGTACAAATATTATGTTCTAACAAAAAAGGGGAGCAGCCAGTGGTCTCCCATCCACAGAGAAGGGGATGCACCAAGTCCTTCAGGACAAATAAAACTTACCCATCACCTTACAGTATCAGATAATCTCCAACTGAGGCTATTACAGAGGTGGAAGGTAATTACATTTTTATGTGAAAACTGCTAAAACAGCTTTCCTGTAGGCACTGAAGCCCCAGCCAAGGAGATGATTAGGCTTCAGAAAATACTGGATTCCAGGGTCCTCCACTGCAGTAAAAAGAAGGCCTGGCTAGACCCTAATGAAACTGCCTAACTCAACTCCTTCCAGCAGATCTACAAGATAATCGAGGACCGGCTGACCACCTGCAAGCCTGTGACTATCCATTCCCAGCTCCCTGCTGTGACCCAACAGAACAGCAGGGAATGTAGGGCTAAGCAGGCAGAAGTGCACTATAAAAGGGATAACCAGGAGGAGGAGGATGGACATGCTGTACCAGCTGCTCATAAGGTACTTGACTCTAAGAAGACTGACCACCACATGCATTATGGGGAACATGTTTAAAAACAAGCAAATTCTCATGGAACTCATCCGCAAGATGACAGCAGACAAGGCCTACGAAAAGCTCCAGGCCAGCCAGCCTGAGCCTCACAGATGTGAAACAAAGAAAGCTTACAAACTGCATGAAAAGAAACTCCAGGCAAAGAAGGAAGAGGGCATCAAGACGTAGTCTAAGGAGAAAAAGCGCAAGAAATAAACCCCTCCCTCCTTGTCTGTACGTAGTGATCTCAACAATTCTACAGAGGCATGTACAATAGGACACTGCATACAAACTTCACAAATGTGAGTACCACACTTGTTAATAACAACAAAGGTAACAATTTTACATTGGAGGGCAGTTTACCTGAACACCATCTTAGAAGTCTTTTTCAGAATTAAAGGGCTAAAATAGTACGCAAGAAGTGAAAGGAATGCCGCAGTATAAGAAAACACACATCCCATGAAGTGTAACCACTGAGTCAAGTAATAAGAGCAGACTCATTCTATGTCTCCTTATGTTGGACATTATCTTGTTTCTAGTGATCACTTTCTTCTACTTAAAACTGGGTTTGCTGTGAGTTCGTCTAACAGAAAACCGCTCACCTTCGCTGTTTGGTTGGGGAGATGATACAGCTGGGGAACTAAGGGAGCAGCACTAGGAATGTGGCCATCCACAGCCTAGCTTCTTTCAAGAATACCGGTCCCATTCTTTCCATGGCCTATTTTTATCTGAATGTCTCCCTACTGTCTCAATCTTACCCTAAAATCAAACGTATCTCCCCACCCCGCAAAACGCCGATTTGTCTTCCCTGTTTCTGTTAATGGCACCACCTTCCCCCCAGGCAGTGGGGCTCTTACTTCTCTCTCCGGACTCTAAAATCCCTTCAGCAAGCACCCACCTCTTCTCCTTTTAGCTTTTACTCTTTCCCTTTTCTTGCTAACACTAGTATTCAGGTTTGTGTTACACGGAGCCCATATGTAAGTAACAGCTTAGAGTCACTTTCTAAAACACAGGACTGTCCCATCCCTGCTCAGATACTTGCCGTGAGCCTTGCTCCTCATAAACGCAGACTGACGCGCACAGCCCGGGATTCTCCTACACCACAGCATGGTCCCAGCCCAGCATCTCACTCCCCGCCGGCTTCGCACTGCCTCCGCCCTCACACTTTCAGCTACTCTCCTTGTATTCTCTTACTGTCAGTGTTCCACAACAGCAAACCGCTCTCCTTACGTCCTCCCTGAAAATCCAACTTCAGTTCTTCCAGGCCCATGGACAGTGCCGTGGACAGTGCCACCACCTAAGCAAATTTTTCCTGGACTTCACCTTTTGCCGAACTCATAGTACTTACTGTCATCTGCTGTCTCATTTAATAGCTCTTTGTATATAACTTTATGGTATCACTCAACTTGTCTTGCAGATTTGCACATTTACTCTGATGGGGTACATGAGAGCACATATCTTAGCTTCCCAATAAATTAGGATTCTATTATCCTTCTTATGTTTGACACCTTCAGTGTCACCTGCCACTAATTTCCACCCAGGACAGGAATCCCTTCATCAATCCTGAAATCCCACCCTCTGTCTACTCTGGTGAACATTCTAGGGACTCTTCTCAGCCCGCTGCACTAGGTAACAGAAGGGTTTTCATACATCCCCACATCATGCACGCACATGCGCACAATCCTCGGGAAGCCTATGCCAGGGGTTGGGGTTATTGCTGGTAAGGGACTTGGGTGGCTCCAAGATGAGGGCTTAACACTTTGCCCTTTTCTACCCAGTACAAAGGGAGGCACTGAGAAAGGTCTCCTAGGAGTGAAAGGGCTGCTTCAGATTACACTGTGTTCATCAAGCACCTGGCTGCCCCTATCGATTCTACCACAATTTACCAGATTCAGATCTTGCATCTGGAAAGCTGTCCTGTAATTCATACCTTTAGTTTCAGTTTGCAACAAAATCAGAACCAAATGAATCACAACACACAAAAAGACTCCGAAGTCTAGGTGGCTAATGTGACTCTTTTATAATACATCCCCACATGCGCACTCAGAAGACCAGGAAATCTCCTCACTTCACCTTTCTATCTTACTTCAGTCCCTCACTTTGTGTGGAAAGTCACGATTTCCACATTCAAGTTTTTATCTGCTAGGCTCAGGGAGCCGTGTCCAGATTCCCAGACACTGTAGGGTTCTGGCCTCCTGGCAAAAGGAGATGCTTATCTTAAGTCTCTCTTGTCATTTTTACTATTCCTGAAGGGCAGAAAGCAGTTTCTGCAAATACTTCCCTTATCATCCCTAGTGGTTGGGCGAAGGAATAAGGCAGTCAAGCAAGTGTATCAACAAAACTTGTATCAACAGGTCCTTCCTGGGCTCCTACATCTGGGCCCGCGATCTGAAGAATCCAAAGGCAGTGAAGACACTGTTCCTGCTCTCCAGAACCTCATGATTTAATGGGGAGGCAGAGCTTAAAACTCCCACTGCCAAGTTATCTGATACAATAAGAAATCAACTATGCAATCTTGGAACTATAGGAGCTGGGGATATAGCTCAGCGGTACAAATGCCTGCCTGGCAAGCACAAGGTCCTACATTCGATTCCCGGTACCAAAAAAAAAACCTTGGAACTATAGAAAATCTAAAGGCCATCCAACCCAACCTTTTCCCCAAGCAGAAATCATCCAACATCCTTGTCAGACTATTAACCTTCTGATTGAATGTGGATCTCATATCTCACAAAGCAGCTCATTGAATTTTTCAGTCTTTTATTACTAGAACATTTTGTTCTGATGTGAACCAAAACTTATTATTCCATGTAGCAGTGATTTTCAAAACTTTTAAATCTTTAACCCATGCAGTGCGCCTTTGAAAGAAATACTAGACACAAACAGAGAAAGCAGTCAGAAGCAGACCTCTTCTGCTAGCAGCGGCAGGAGGCCCTCAGCAGGCCTACCAGCCTCCTCTTCGCCAGCCCCTGCAGCCCCAGGCTCACCACAAAATCTGTGGCTTTAAAGGTAATTAGAGTCAATCCAGTTCCAGCAGCACATGTCAGCCCTTGGAAACAGCTCTCTCGTCTCTTTTGAACTTTTTTTTTTTTTTTGGATTAAACTTGCCCATTTCAAATGATTTAGTCTCTTTATTTTCCCTTGTATCTTCCCCTCCTAACCATTCTCCTTAAAAAAAAAAAAAAAGTCAAAAGTATATTTGCACACCATCCTTTCAGTACCGTGACCAGCTGAGGACATGGCCTCTCTTACTATCTGGACACCAGAACTACTTGAAAAGGATTTAGTGAATAAAGAAGGACCTGAGCTGGACCTTGAGAAGCACAGGCTTACAGATGGAGAAAAGACAGAATTCCAGGCTAGGAACTGGTATGAACAGAGACACGGGAAGTGAAACAAGGGCCTCCTGATAGGCTGGCCTCTCCTCTTCCACATTCTTAAGGGTTCTTTTTCGTTTAGCCACCTGCTCACTCTTACTTATTTCTCAGAAGAAAATTAAACCAGATCTTATCTCCAAGAACGCAGGCTTTTATTGTGCTGGGATCAAATCAGTGAAATGATCGGAGCACTACCAAAACCAGGTCACTTCAACATTCTAGCCACCACCACGGGGAAAGAGTGCTTGATGAAGATGCTTGGTAAGTCTGTGAAAAAACTGTATTATCTTTCAATTAGTCGGCATCTTGACAAGAAGATTCATAAAGGTTATAACGTTACTGAAGCGCATCCCTGGAAATTCTCAGATCTAAAGCCAAGCCAGAGAACACCGTATCTGCACAAAATCATCTTTTCTTTATTATTTATCAAAGCCCCAGGTGATAATATAGCCCAAATGGACTGTAAAAACATTTTCATATGATGAATGCTCATATAGGAAAGCAACACATCCTGCGCAAGCAAACATCAGGACGAAGATTTTTCAGTAGATATGTTCATTAGGACACATTTCCCGTGCTACTTGGCTTTCCTACTTATAGATAAAGAACTCAGGCACAGTGCTTTTTCGTACAATTTGGTTTTTCATTAAAGAAGAAAGCTTTTAAAGACAACTCTTTTCTCTGAAGCTGTATTTTCCTAGTGACTATATGAGTGCTCACATTACAGGACTGGGAATTTCACACAGCACTCCCACACTTGGGGAAACTGACCTTGTCCTACATTTTAATATGTATTAGTAATCTAAAGATTCCATAGCATTAAAAAAAACTGATCCTACCAGCATTCAGAGTAATTGATTCAGACATTTTATTTCCATTATTTTCTCCTTTTCCTTCATCTCAAAAGGAGGTAATCTGAATTGCTCTAATCTGAAAAACAACAATAAGTGTAGCAAATACTTGACAATGAAGATGAAAAGCCTCTAAAAAATCTGTTACCTTAGTAACAGCAAGAATGTGGAAGAATAAGAATACACTGTCAGGACATCATTTCAGATTCCACAGATTTGAGGCCTAAATACAGTCAGCTTTCATTAGCTTTTTGTTTTGCCCAGCAGGTCCTTGGACTTTGAAACAAAACCTGAATGACAGCTATGAGCAATTCCAGCCTGGCTCCTGATTAGCTATGCCAAACAAAACAACTCTCTACAGTGTAAACTTTCCAGGCATCTGCAACCAAGCCTCTGCAGAGACTATAATTCCTCAGTGCGATCTGAAAGGGGGTGGGGGGTGAGGGATGCCGAGGAGGGGGAAGGGATAAGACCTTCCCTTCCGCCTCGAACTAGTTCCCCAAACTAGTCTCTGATGAAAGCAGGGGAGAAAATAAAAGTAGAACTACTTTTGTGTGGTTGTAACTTCTAGTTCTGCCCTGCTTTACTGTTTAGCCAGTTCTCTAAATCCGAATATTCTATCCCGTTAGCAGTCGTAACATCTGTAACACCCGCTCATCCAAACCACACATGCGTTCAAACCAACAAGCAATTCTGAGACTTAATTCATATCGAGTAGAGCAAGCAGTTGATTAAAGAGATCCAAAAGGCAAGGGGAACGAGGACGCATGAATGGATAGAGCCCCAAGTGGATGCAAGCTAAGATTTTGTGTCATTTGTTTTCATTCGCTTTTGCTGAATGTGACCCAAAATTAATTACAGCAAACGACACAGAAATGTGCTGTTTGGTCCCATCTGCTACATAATTAGATCCCCGAGGAACTAACTATTAAGCTTTTCTCTTACGATCAGGCTGCTTGATTCCATCTAGAGAGAATACCTCTATGTACACAAAAGAATCAAAGGTTAGATCCCAAAGCAGCAAGTTCTAACTGGATGCTTGACTTTAAAGTTCTAAGTGGTTCTGGAAGAAGTTGTCTGCCGAAAAGTCTGTACTGAAATATCAAGTGGCAATCCAGCGATACGGAGATAAGAGTTAAACTAAAAGTGTGGCTTTAACAACAATCCACCAATCTCTTCAGGAGCAGAAATGATTGCGTTTCTTGGCCACAAGTAAAATGGTAGCACTGAAGTTTGCTCTTGTCTTCTGAAAGTGAGGCATTTAACCTCACTCTGATCTCTACTGCTTCAGAGATAATCTATAGAAATTGACAGCTGACTTAACTTGGAATGTTAGTTGATCAAGTTTCCCTATTTCTAGCCAATGACAAAAACAAAACAGTGTCATGATCACTAGGTGGCATGTAAGGTAAAAAGAAAAAAATCTAACCTTCTAAAATGTCATTAGCAGATATATGGTGACCAATGTCATAGAAAACTTACTATTTACATAGCCGCATCACAGAACCCTTTCTTGGATTTAAGACAACAACAAATTTAAATCATTGAGAGTTCAAATGGAAAACTCAAGCTCAGATCTAAAAGATCTCTGCTCACAGACTCATCAAAATCAGAATCGGGGACATATTAATTTTAGAAACTAAAGACAAGGGAAATATCAATGTTTAAGAAGTTAATAACCAATTAGAAAGCTACATTCTCATTTTTTATTCAATGTGACTGTAAAACCACTTTACTATAAAAAAAAAACCTCAAATTTTTTTTTGAAATTGATGACGACAAGGATACAAAAACCCCTACATATGAGTATACGCTCTCATCCCAAACCAAACCCGCTGATTCAGCACGGAGTCATCAACAGCGCTCTTATCTGGGAGAGGAACAATCCATTGTCCGGCTGAAACAAAGGCCGCTGCACAGGAAATCAGCCAAATCTGGGCCAGATGGTCGCTGATTCAGGTTTCATTCTCCCCAGCCCCCACTCACCCTTGCACTCCAAAAATAGAGTTAGATAGCATTTTTGGTTACCAGGTAATTACCCTGAGTGTGAGGCATGAAAAATTACCTACATCCCCCACTCCAACACCAATGAATTTGTTAAACGTCCTCATAAAAAGCTAAGCAAGTAAGGTGCTACCCAGGAACACACCTCTAAAAACCCCACTGTCTGTTTCTTAGGCACAGTGTGAAGTTTTACCAGATGGAATGATTTAAAATATTCATGCTAATTTGTTCTCATCTCCTGCTTTTCTCAAGCCAAGACACAAAACAGAAACAAACCCAGTGAAAACGGACTTCTCACCGTTGTCTTCTGTAGACTGACATCCCCTTCCAAAGGGGTTCCTGTTTTGTAACCCAGAAACATTTTCAAAACTACTATGGAAAAGCTACCCAAAAAACCAACTGTAATAAATACCAACACTAATTTCCTAATGGTGTTAAGAAACATAAAAATTTTGTTACAAAATATGTGCCTTAGATGGAAGAGGCTTTGATCCAAATAATAAAGTAGAACATTGTTTTCTTCACCTAAAAGTAAAAGTAACCATTTGGGAAAGTAACGGTATAATCACAGGATAATATTTTCACAAAGTATTCGCACACTTTACCTGGATTGAAGAAACCACAGCACAAGTCCTCCACAAGGTCTGTCATTCAAACAGAGAGAGACTGGCTTTTAGAGTTCACTTTCTCCAAGTCTCAGGAGCTGAGAGGAACAGAGAGAGTCTGGGGAAGGAACAAAAAAGAGATTTGTGTTTGAGGGGAGGGTGCTGCTAAGAATGGTACTAATATTCCTGTTCTCAAGGAAAATGCCTCCACATATCCCACTGGAATTACACAGACAACAGAAGGAAAAATCACTGATATTGATTACAAATCCGTGTGTGATCTCATGTCATAAAATTTAAACATTAGAATATTGCTATAAACACATTTCACACATCTCCTGGTTACTGTAAAACTCAGTTATATATTCTAAACAGCACCTATTCATTAAAGCAAAACATGTACGACTATGTCACTGATTTAAGTGATAAGTCTGCAACCTCCCAATAGAAACTTGTATATTACACAGACATACATAAAGATTTGAAATCTCTCAAAAATGTTCAGAAGATATTCCTTTATTTTTCCTATTAAAAATATTTAGAATAAAGAGTGGTCATTTCTTTAAAGGGAATCCTTGACTCTCTGGGGGTTCCTTATGAGATAGTTACACTGATGCGGCTTACGTAAGTTTTATTTACCAACAAACAGCAACCCCTTTAGTAAACTTTATAATCCTTTTCATAATTACTTTGGAAACGCCAATTTAGGAGTACATTTTATTGGCATGCTACCATGTAATTTTTCAAGAATTTATACACAGAAAGGTTAGAGCAGATAAAAGAGGTTTTTGGTTCTATTTGTTTATTTTTTAGCGCAAAAAAGTCACAGGCTGGTAAAGCAATGATTAAAGACAAAAATTACTTTAAAATATGCAATCAACAGCAACTCTCAAATACGGTCTGTTTTATTGTAGGGAAGCAGGAAGGCTGCTAAAGAGCCTAACCTCAGCAATTTAGCAATTTAGTGAGACACTGACTTAAAGTAAAACGTTAATATGTCTGGGATGGTTATGATAGTCCAGCTGCCTTTGTGTGTGTTTCATTTAAATGTAAATTTGTCTTAGAGACTCTAAAGATGAGCTCAGAAGGTAGCGAATTTCAATGTAGCTCAGTGCAAAGGCCCTGGGTTCAATCCCCAGTACAAAAAAAGCTGTTAAAGGCAACAGAAGGTGACCTTCTTGAAGAGAACGCTCATGGCCGCATGCACAAAGCCAACAATGACCGCAAAATAAAGCAAAAGACAGAGCTAGGCGTCCTGACATTCTGCTTTAAGCAGGATAGTGACAAATGGAAGCTTCCTTGAAAAGCTGCCCTCCAAAATTGCTACTAGATGTTAATTTATAATTATAGTATCAGGCTACATTTTCATCAATGGTTAGATAGTGTAAATATATACATAGCACACAGATATACGATGTGCTATGACATCAGGATGTCAAGTGTATTGTTGCTACCTTCATTAGTACTTTTTTCAAGCATCTTAGATCTAATTATTTTATTTTATTTTATTTTCTGGATCTAATTATTTCAATGTATTTCTACAACCTGATTTCTGGTTAAGACACTACTATTTTCCTTTACAGTACTATAAAATAATACTCAGCATCATATCAGGCAATGGCTTGTTATGTATACTTTTATAGCCCTAAATTAATTTTCTTTTCATGGAATTATGTCATCTCAAAAAACTGCTACTTCGATAATCCACTAAGAATCTTTAAAATAAGGCAGTTGGACCCTGGGAATTTCAGTATTCTTGAAAATGACGACTGACATTAAAATTCGCTACCTTCGGAGCTCATCCTTAGTCTCTCAGATGGATTTACATTTAAATGAAACACACACAAAGGCAGCTGGACCGCCATAACCGTCCCACACACAGTAATGTCTTCGGAGACTTCAACCTCCCACTCCCAGGGAAAAGAAAACTGTGACTACACAACTACTTTTGATCAGTCAACTTGATATAGCATTTGAATAGGGTTTATATGTTAATGCTCTAATTTTATGTAAGAGTTAAAGGAAAAGTATAAAGTCAAAGTATAAATCAAAATACTAACAACATGCAATGAAAAACAGACAATCCATTCACATCAGTTTCTAGAAAACTAGGTCTTAATAAGTAAAAACTGTATCAACAACAATAAATGACTACATGAATGCCATGAGCTAGAATTTAGCAGACGAGCTAATGACCTTTCTCTTTGATATGCCCTCACTGAGAGGACTAACGGAGCTTAAAGCGGCAATACTCCTACATTATATTGAGTTCTAATTATCTTTTAAGTCTTTCCTTTTTTTTGACTCTACAACTTATATTTTCCTTTCTGATGGTCCACAAATCCAGTAGAAAATTTAATTTCATACAATTAAGAGAACATTTGTATAAAGATAATATATTTATGGCAAATACAGCTCTGATTTCATCTTTTTTCTAAATACAGTACATAAATAATGAGAAACATATCAAGGCTCAAATCAGAGTACACCTAATTTTCACTAATGAAAAATTGCAAAGAATATAAATTTCTAAAGGTGAATTATATTTATGAGAAAATACTTTAACATCTATGCTTTAAATGTTTATTACTATTAATTACTATTTATTACTATGTATGTAGTAAGTCACCTCAAATAATTGTAAATGTACTTTAAACAGTCTGAAGGTTGAAATGAGTTTTCATTCATTTTCTCTCTCACAATTTCGCATGCCTGAAGTTTACTACATAAAGCAAGTGTGTAAGTTGAATAGTGATCACACTCATACACTTCCCTCCTCTTTCCCTCAGTACTCACCAGTGTCACTAATAAACTCAAACATTCACAGAATGATTTCCTTAACATCACCAACACTGTTTCAGACTTTAGGGGCCAGGGATCTAGCTCAGTGGAACAAGGACCTGGCTGGCAAGTGCAAGGTCCTGAGTTTGATTCCTGACACCAAAAGTTTAAAAAAAAAAAAACTTTTTAAAAAAAATTTTACATCTGATGCCTTGTGCACAACTTTAAAACATCTTTTGGCTTACAAAAAATAAAATGGACATTAAAACTCCATTTAGGTAGCAATTCAATTAAATATTTTGTAGGTTTTATACTGGGGATAGAACAAATAACACACTTGCATATGACAAAGTCTTTTACTACATAGTAATGGTTTAAGAAATATGGTTGAATAAAATTAGGTCTGCATCTACAGAACTACAAGCTACACTCTGCATTTTAAATAGACTGTAGTTTTCTCCAGGGCAGGGACCGCTCTTTATTTGCCTTTCTCTTTTCATTCCAATTATAGGTGCCTAATATAGACTTACTGACATATTTATTGTTAATTTCCTGCTCAATAGAGAACTCTATTATCCACCCCACCAGATTATGAACCTTTTGCTTAGTAGGAAGATTATAAAGAGAAAAATTATTCTCAAGGAAGTGACAAACATATTTAATAATTAAGTCTTTATCCAAATAAAAACTGAGAGCCAGGTGTAGTGGTACATGGCCATAACATGAGTATCCTGGCAGGCCGAAGCAGGAAGATGCCAAGCTCAAGCCCAGCCCAGACAATTTAGCAAGTTAGTGAGACCCTGCCTCAAACAAACAACCAACAAATTAAATACAGAGTGACAGTTTGATATTATAACTACTCTTCCAATTATTATTTCCAAACCTTTAAAAATCAGCATAGATTAAACACAAACATCAGTCTAAGGTAGAATTATGGCATCTGTCAGTCTGCTTACAATACATGAACATCAGCTTCTCCAGAGTAAACCACATGGAGATGTCTGAAATTTCTCATGTGACAGTATCTAAACCAATTACTGTTTTGATTTTGGAGGTTTTATCAATTTAAAACCTAATAAGCCATGTGAATTATAAAAACTCAACTTCATGGTTCTATTCTAGTAAGCAGCATTATCCCCACAAACACAGGAATTCAATAACTTTTTTTTAAACTAGGATTTCTTTAGATGGTGTCTTGCTGTGTCACCCAAAGCTGGCCTCAAACCTCCCGCTATCCTCCTGCCTCAGCCTCCTAAATACAAGTACTCTTCCTTTATTCATTCCTGCAACTAGGTCATTAACTGAATTGGTGGGTAAATGAGGAACTGTATGTAGTATATACACTACAATATTCAGAACAAAAGATAGTGGAAGGAAACTCCAACTTGACTTTCACTTGCATAACTCTTACATGCAGTATTATAATGTATAACAGAACATAAAACTACAGTGCTTTACTGTACAGTACAATGAGAAAAAATTACTGCACTGTATAAACAAAGTGTACTGTAAAAAAAAGACAACAAGACATTGAGGATCTATGACATACAAGACATACAGAACTATACAAAAGAACCCCAATGGGTCATAAATCTGAGTGGTGGGGTCATCAGTCCAAAGAGCGCGTCATCATGGTAAGTTCAGTCATTAAACAGGCAGGTCCTTAAACGAGTAACGTCTGGATTAGATATCACATTATCAAAATAGTTCAATGCAAATGATTTGTTTTCCTAAGAACACATGGCCTCCAACAGCCTTTAAAGGAAAATACAGCAGCCGCCATCCAGTCATCACATCAGCTGGGTTCAGGCGATACTGATCCCTCCCAGGTCAGAAA
>NW_004955402.1:9982089-9998639 GCF_000276665.1 Chinchilla lanigera | reverse complement strand
TGAAAGAGCTTCTGCAGGTCACTGCAAGGGACCAGAGAAACTTAAAATACTTCTAACCCCACAGAACCACGGACCTGCTTGACTCCGTAAAAACCACTGGAAACGCCAAATGTCCTTGACCGTGAAACTGGCATTCGCGGAGCCACTGCTCTGCCCGCCTCTGCAGTAAATGTCTTGGAGGACAGAAAGACACAGGAAGTATGTGGTAAAGGAGCTGCTAGCCAGGAGCGCAGGACAGAAATGAAACACATCAAACAGCCACAGGGCCAAGAATTACAGTGACAACTGTTCAGTTGTTTCCTGTGGTTCCAAAGTGTATATAACCCACCAGGAAAACGTGTGCACAAATGAGACATCTCCACATGTCAAAAGTTTCCAAGCAGCATCACTTCGGAAGAGTTTATGTCGAGAATTTATTTAGCTCCAGGCGAATGAGTTTTGTTATCACCAGAAGAACAGTTGGAAGCAAACAGTCCTAGAAGTGGCCCAATAAAAAGCGTGTGCTGGTGAATTTTTCTGGCCCTTGGCCCTGCTGTTCTGCCTGCATCATACGTGATCAAGGGTCTCAATGGACCGTTCTCCAAACTCACTTCTGCCTTAAAACAGGAAAACCATGTATTTTTTTGATACTAAGGCCAAAAAAGCAAGTTCAGAGGTTGCTCTTTTGGCCTCAATATCCAAAAAAAGGTCAGGTAACTTATTTTACTCTAGCACCCATCATTATAAAAATTGCCAGGCATGGTGGTGCATGCTGTAATCTCAGTACTCGGGAAGCTGAGGCAGGAGGATCTTGTGAGTTCAAAGCCAGCCTGGGCTACAAAGTGAGCTCAAGGCCAGCCTGAACTGCATAACGAGACCCTATCTCAAAAAGAACCCCATCCCCCCAAAAAAAAGAAGAAAGAAAAAGAAAAAAAGCAATAATACATACTTTGAAAACATTTGTCTTTTCATGAATGCTGTGTTCATTTGCATCACATGCTTAGTGAATGTGTCTGAAATGCAGGAGGCTGCTGGGATTCTTTGTTTAAGGACTGAGCTCCATTGCTGAGAGGAGGTCATTGAGTAAATTGGTCCCTAAATGAGGAAGTGTATGTAGTGTGCACATTTCAATATTCAGAGCAAAAATGGTCAAAGGAAAGTCCAACTTGGTGACTTTGCTTTTATTTGCCTAACTCTTATATGCAGTACTGTACTGTATAATAGAACATGAAGCCACAGTGCTTTACAGTACCATCAACAAAAATTAAATACTGTATAAATAAAGTAAACTGTGCAAAAAAAGACACTGAGGCTCTGTCAACATCTACAGAACTATACAAAAACAAAGATAGGTCATAAGTCCAAAAAGCACACCTTTGTCATTAAGTATGCACAGTCATTAAATAGTTAGGCTGTTAGGGCCAGGCATGGTGGCTCACACCTGTAATCCCAGCACTCAGGAGGCTGAGGCAGGAGAATCGTTGTGAGTTTGAGACCAGCCTGGGCTACAAAGTGAGCTCAAGGCCAGCCTGACCTGCATAGCAGGACCCTGTATCAAAAAGACAATAAACAGGCTGTTACATGAGGAACAGCTGTAGCTGAGATTACAACCATGTACCACCAGGCCTGGCGTAACTACGGGTATTTATTGGCAAATTTAAAGCCTATGTTATCTAAATTACATAAGCTATTTGGAAATAAGTAAATTTGAAGATTTGATTGTGCCCCAAGGATTACAAAGACATTACCAATTTGTAACATTCAAAACTAAAAAAGGCGAGGTAGAATGCGTTGTTTCACCTTGGCCACAGAATGGCTTTGGATCTATTTGACCTTGTTACCATTCTCACTCAAAAGGTAACGCACCCAGCTTAGCTTCTGAAGGGAATGGGTCTTGCCTTGGTAATTCCAGTAGAAGGGATAAGCTCACGTTGTCCCATCTACTCTCCTCCTCCCCAGCACACTTATAGTCAGTGGCTTAGATCTGAAAGCAGTTTGAGCCAGCTCAGGAAGTGAATATACAGCCATGGAATAAAAGTAACAGCGTCATTCATTCATTCATAAATGTTTGTCAATAGGCAACTACACGCTTGTCCTGGGTGCTAGAGATGCAGCAATGAGTAAAAGGGACAAAACATCTGCAGTCCTGGAGCTTTCGATCAAGCCGAGTAAGCCCAACGTGACCAGTGGTGCTAACCCTTACCGCAAGACACAGCCTTGGTCCTCCAGTAGTCCACACGAGTTCCTGTGCCCTCAAGCGCCAACCTACACCCCCTACAGCAAAGGCAGCAGCACCTGCCACCAGTTAGCTCTCTGGATAACGTGAACATTTTAATATACAACTTCTGACATCCAGATCTTACCATCTCGTGGAGTCACAAACTATTTGCCCCAGAGCAAGACATAAAGGGAAGAACGATAGTTTTGAAATCAACCAGCTTTACGTTTTTTATTTTATTGTTTTTCCAGCCTTAGGTCTGAATTCTGGCTATATACTTACAACCTAAGGGCTCTTGTGAAACTTATGTAGAGGCTTTCTGAACCTTAGTGTCTTAGCTGTAAAAGAAAGAATGATGCCTACTTCTCAGGGCTGCTGTGAACACTCGAAACGGTAAGTGTACAGTGTGTAAGGTGGTACAGATCAATGTTCACGAAATTAAGAAGTTAAATTATTAACCCTGCTATGAATTAAATTATCAATAGCAGGTCAGGACTAAGCAGAGATGAGCATATGAGTCATAAAGACCTTTATTGTTTTGTTTTTAATTATAAAGACTGTGATTTGTGCATATACACATACTCTGACATACACACATGTATATACCAGTGTATGCATAGGTATGATTATATATACACTATCTCTTAATATATATAGATATGAGAGTATGTGTGTATGCACAATATTTTATTTTATATATACACAGCATATGTATTAACTGTCTCTGTCTATGTGTGTGTGTGTGTCTCTCTCTCTCTCTCTCTGAAATTCCAGACATGCAACTATGCATATATTACATATTCTATCGCAGACCCTGCTCTGGAGGCAGAAGTTAAGATAAGGCATACCACTGGCTCGGGGTCTTTACAATGGTATAAAACCTTAAACATTAAGAAAAACAAAAAACTTTAAACATTTAAAATGTCTGAAATACTATAACCCAGATACTACACTTACAGATTCCAACAGAAGTTCAGTGGATTATGCAGATGGTCCACTTAGAATCTACCAGTACCAAACAACATCAATACAGCTTTTGATCAAGAATACTGCAAAAATCAAGCTGCTGTCTGATTTCCCCATTTATATGAACAAAAAGGCGGAAAGAAGGTACTTCTACTGTCTGATTTTTCCAGAAAGAAATTCAGTAACATTATTGATTGGGAGCCAAAGTATTTCAAACTAATTTCTACTGTCTGATAAATTCTGAGATATGTCATTCAATTCTGTAAGTCCAACAAGGAAAAGAACTAACATTTCTTGAGGGTGTATTTTGTACCAGGTGAGTTGATCCATTATCTCAGAAATGTGACTGTTTTAGAATCAAAATGTGTGTCAGATGCGATAAAGTTGAAAATTTCAAGTCACAGAGGAAAACTTTAATTTATTATAGTCTTTGATTTTGTATTGTAAGGTATAAACCTTCCAAAGAATGTAATTTTTTCACATCAACACACAGAATATATAGTCTGTGAAAGTAGGCAGAGAAACACTCCTTATATGAGTCCTCAGTGAGATGCTGCTGCTCATCACTACCATACTGCTGTTCTACTTGCTCCTTCGCTGTGCTCTGACTTAGGACAGAGCTGTAGACATGGATGTAGCTACTTGCTAACCTTGCAAGACCTTACCCTCCTGCTCCAGTAATTCTCAAGCTATTACTAAGTCATCAAAGCACAGCACAGAACTGCTAACTAGAGCATCATAGATAACCTGGAGATGAACACTGGGGGCTCACTTGCAACAGGAAGTTTCACGATTAACAACGGCTCCAGAGTTTTACTAGTTTGTGTTCTTCAGGAGAATACAGGGCTCAGAGCAATTTTAAAATACTTTTCATAGCCACTTTTTAAAAAAATGCTGCGAATCTAAACCTTACTAGGAACATCTTCCTATAATACTCATTAACAGTGTAACTAGGATTTTCAAGCTCATTGCCAATAAATGAAACTGAGGGGAAATACTGCAGGAACACTCTTATCACTATCTAACTTCTACCTTTAATACTGCAAATGCTACTGTTTTTCAAAGAATTGTCAACTAAATATAATGCACCATTGACTGTCAATTCTGTATAACGTAATTAATTGCTCAATACTTCGTACTCAATGGTGGTAGATATTTTGGAAAATATCAGAATATTTTATGATATAATACTTCTTTTAAGAGGTTTATACTCTAATATTCAGGAAAAATACTTTCTGACACAGAGAATATAAACGTCTGTAGTATAATCCTACAACTTGGTATATAAACTATGAATGTTATGGATGTTTATTTATTTAGTAAAATCCTACAACTTGGTATATAAACTATGAATGTTATGGATGTTTATTTATTTATTTATTTATTTGTTATGGAAGTTTAAAGCAGAAGAAAATTTTAAAAAATAAAATAAAAATTCAAATAATCAGTTTGTTTCCACTTAAAAATAAATTAAATTAGACCTCAAAACAATGATTTTGGTCCTTACTGGGCATGAAAGTTAGCCTGGGGCTTAGTCCCAGATCTCCAAACCTGTATTTAAACAGCATGAGTAGTTGATTCTCACACAGGTGACCCTTAATTTGGCAAACACTATGTTAAATAATAAGCACAATTCTTAAGAATTTCTAGAGCAGGGCCACCCATCAGGCGTCTCTGTGGCGATGGGAATGTTCCACACCTTGCTATCGAGAGCAGCAGCCACTCGCCACAGTTGGCCGCTGCATTCTTGAGACGTTACTAACATGGCTAGAACACCGACTTTTAAATTTCATCTGATTTTATTTAATTCTGACTAGCCACATCTGCTGTAGAAAATAGACAGAAATCTCTAAGAAAGAAAAACAACACGAGTTAAGCCGTAGGTATGAGGGCACACAAGCAGGATACAGGGGCCAGAGAAATAACCGACTGGCTTGTGTGGGGTAGAGGTTTGTTATTAGATTATCTTGAGGTCATACTACGAAGAAGCTTGCAGGGAACTGAGGAAACTCAGTTCTACGGCACAAGCTGCTCCTTGCCTAACCTTTGGTATTAGCAACCCCTGAGTTTGAGCACGCTTACCTCAGACAACGGCCCTTCCTGGGCTCTGAGGAAAATCTTAGACCATCTACACGAAGCACACTAATTCCAACTTCTCTGTCAGTGACTGGGTTATGATAAGCATATGACAAATTCTGATCAAGGAGATTTGGGACATTTGTGCATGTAGGTAAACTCTTTAAAAAAGCATTTAGCCTGAAGAAAAAGAGGCTTTTTCTGTCTCCAGTCAAAATTGCACGAGGATATGGGTCCTGAGGGCCCTGCTAATACCTTGCGATAATGAAGATGTCAACAAACCGAAAGACAAAAGGCCAACAAGCTAAGGATGGCAGAGAAAAATTGCCATTACAGGAAATGTTCTCCCTCTAAACACTTGGTAAAATAACAGACATTTTGGGAACATAACATATTCACTACTGCTAAGCAGCCTTAGTTTTTGGTTTTGTTACACATAGGTAACAGCAGCAGACTAGGATTCTAAAGTTTAGGGCGATAGCCTTTGGGAAAGCCTAAGGTAAAATGCTGGTAGCCATTGAAGACTCTTGATCAAGTGTGGAGACTGACACAAAACAACGTTCCAGGCTTTAAAATGACATGCATGAAAACTGAGTGGGCGGAAAGGAATGGCAGAATCTAGCAGAGCAGTTTAAAAAGCCCAGAAGTGAAAACCACCAAAAGATTTTGGAAATACTTAGAGAAACGTTACGGTACTGCTATGTAACATCATCAGCGCATGGAGAAAAGTACTTCCTTTGAGTAACATTGAACTAACAGCTCATTTTGTCAGAGTGCTAGGAGTTTAAGAAATGTTTGTTTTCTGATTTTTATATTGTTCTCACGCGACATTATTCTACTTAATAATCCTACTTAAAAACTAAACATAATAAAATATAATTTTTCTAGGTGTTGCACATTCAATTTTTTTGAAAATGGAAAAATTCTTGAAGTATCATTTCACGGTCTCAGCTGCAGTTGAAGAGACAAGAGGACACCGAGAAGCAATATGACAGCACGCAGGACTAGCTGGGTGGCCTTCGGCCAGGCACAAAAGCCATGTGGTGTTATCTTCTCTCAGGGCAGAGTCACCTGCAGCTGTAAAGTCCAACAGCGCTCCATTTGCAAACAGAAGGCACCCCCCCGCCATACAAAATGCCATGCCACTGATACAAAATTTAACTTTCTTTGGGCTGGGGTGTGGCTCCGTTGGGACAGTGCTTGCCTAACATGCATGAGGCCCTGAATTCAGTCTCCACCGCCACAACAACAAATAATAAGTTTTTGCATAATTTATTAAGCTCTGCTCTCACCCTTTGGCTTATGAGCTGAGTATAACAGAGAATAAAAATTAACCTCTTTCAGATTCTCTGTGCAAACAAAAGCGCTGGGAAATAATTTTGTTTTATACCTTTAATGTTACTTTTAAAATAAAAGTTTCCACATAGATTTTTTTCAGTGGAAACAAACTAGTTCTGGAACTTTTTTTTTTTTTTTTTGCCAATATGTAAAAAAAATTTTTTTTTGGTACTGGGAATCAAACTCAGGACCTCGTGCTTGCCAGGCAGGCGCTGTACTGTTGAGCTATATCCCTGGCTCTAAAAATTATGTTTTATAAAATATTCTACTACCATTTTAAGAGTTTTTTAATGCACTAGAGATGGTAATCTTTTATCTATATATAGAGAGTTTTTTTTCCCCAGTCATTTGTCCATGGTATTTATTTATGGTTCTTTTTTTGCGTTACAAAAACATGTTAGAATTGTGTAGATCTGCCTATCTTCTAATGTATAATTCTAGTTTCTTGCTTAATTTAAATAAATGCCTTCACTGAAGTAGTAGCTGTTTATTTCTATTAGCACAGAGATCTGCAGTACATAATGATTACCCTCATAGTGGGGATTTGGTACGTAATGGCTGTTTAACCCTAGAATGTGTATGCTATAGAATATTATATAGTCATTAAAAAGAGTTAATAAGAGCTATATCATTTAACTTAGAGTGGTGTCCACTGTGATTTATTGAGTAGTACCATAAGCAAAAAAGAGTATTATATAGTATATAAAATATGCTGAGAACATATAACGCTGTACATACAAGGTTACATGATCGTGGGAAAAGTTATAAAATCATGAGACTGGCAACCATGACGGCACTAAAAAGGGGAAAGGGAAAGGACAACCCCCTGAGCTTTTTTTTAAATAACAGAGATACAAGTTTTTATTTTTCCAACAGGCACGCACATTAACAACTATTTATGCTATTTAGGAACAACGAAATAATGGTATTATTACCAGAATGTCAAATTATCAACTACAATAACCAGTTAACAATGCTTTACTTTTGGGAGGTTGTTTTCACAGAACACAACAATTTCTAAATTACACTTTCAAGACCACAGTTATGAGACCAGGACAAGCTGATAACAATCCTAATAGTCACACAACCCGCTGCATTACACAGGGGAAAAAAAAACAAAACTGACTTTATGGTGAAGGGTCTCAAGTACCTTACACTGGAATTTTTTTTTTTTTTTAAACAGGGTCTCACTATGTAGCACAGGGTGGCCTTGAACTCACAGCAATCCTCCTGGCTTAGCCTCCCGAGTGCCAGGATTACAGTCGTGCACCACCATGCCCGGTCACATCACAGTCTTGAAAGTAGTTTTATAACAGAACAGTCTCTCCTTTTGAGGATGCAGGGGAGACAGAGCATCCCTTTATCTCTGAGTCTCCTTGCTAATTCTGAAGACTCATTCCTAAGACCCACTTCTGGGGTTTCATCAGTTAACACTGAAAGCAAAAAGCACACTTGCTAATGACAATACGCCCATAACTACCACCACCACCGTCCCATCTCTCCAAGCAGCCTAGGGAGACTGTAATAAACAACACAAGTAGAAGAAACTAGCTTAGTCACAACTGGTGACTGCAGCTAGGCGATGGGTACAGGGGCCCAAGGACTATGCTCTGTTTCTGAAAATCTCCACAATCAAAGGCAAAACAGTTTCTTTTAAAAAGTGGACTTATACATTTTAGGCAAAAATGTGGAAAGCGGTTAAGATTTTAGAGGCAAAATACACAGCAATGTAGCACTAATCATCTACATATACAAGGTTGGGGCTGGGGATTTAGCTCAGCGGCACAGTGCCTGCCTGGCAAGCGCAAGGTCGTGAGTTCAATTCCCGGCACCAGAGAAAAACAAAACAAAACAAAACAAAACCAAAGTAACATTATTCTGTTTCTGGTTTATTTCTGTGACGCAAAGAAAACCCATCAATGAGAGGGCACCTAGGTGAGGGTGAGCGTAGAGTTTTGTCCCTGAGTTTGTTTTAACAAGTCATTACAAGGGTTTTTTGGGGGAGATGTTGTCTGTACTGTGGATCGGACCCAGATCCTTGCACATGCTAAGCAAGCATGCTAGCACCGAGCTACATCATCAGCCTTTTTTCTCTTTTAATTCTGAGACAAGTCTCTCTCCCTAAGTTGCCCAGGCTGGCCTCAAACTTAGCAAGAGAGACTGTCTTGCCTGAGACTCCTGAGCCTGGATTATAGGCATGTGCCATTGCACTCAATTTGACTATGGGTTTAAAAAATACACACCCGGGCGTGGTGGTGCATGCTGTTATCCCAGCACTCGGAAGGCTGAGGCAGGAGGATCATTTCGAGTTCGAGACCAGCCTGGGCTACAAAGTGAGCTCAAGGCCAGCCTGAACTGCACAGTGAGACCCTGTCTCAAAAAGGCTAAAAAAAACCACACACACACACAAAATGATTCTATATATAAAAGCATTTGTGGTGATGAATATATGAATGTATAGAAATGCATAAAAATAATCACAAAGAAATGTTCATGGCATTTAACTAAGCTTGGTTAGATTTCAAGAAGGAAGAAAGAGAAACCGTCAGAAAAGAAATCAAATAAATCTAAATTCATCCTTTCTGAAAAACAATAGACTTACAGCTCAGAAGGTGGCAGAACTCTCAAGCAAAGTTTCCCTCAACCTCTGACGGGGGTACAAACCATAGCAATGGTCCTTCGTTCCCCGATTACCCTACAGAAGTACTACATGCAAACTATGAGTAGTGCCCATTTAACTGGTTTAACAATACAGGAATAAAAGAGACATTATGCCAATTACCTCTTCTCTTCACTCTGTGACCTACACAGGCAGCAGTGATCACTTCAGATATATGTTTTATAAAAATTAAATTTAAAAGCTGGATGCAATGTCACATGCCTGTAACCCTAGGACGCAGGAAGATTGAGACAGGAGGATCACAAGTTTGAGTCCTGCCTGGGTAAACCAGTGAGATCTTGTTTCAAAATAAGAAATAAAATGGGCTGAGGACAGCTTAGGGGTAAAGCACCCCTGGGGTCATACACCAGTACCTCTCTCTCACACACCCTGAATTTAGGAATGACAAATCTGAAAGTCTGAGGAGTGGTTCTCCAGAAGAAGCCCCCAAGAAGACTGTTCAGTGTACATTTGTGGGCCCCACCCTCTGAAATTATTCAGTATGTCTAGTGACCAATAATCCATATTTAACAAGTACCACAGGTAAATGGGGAAGGTTTCAACAAACTACCGCTGAAAAAACAGTGAATTTGGGGGTTTATCCACAAAATGATTAACCAAAGAATGGGAAGAATGTGGTACACTAGTGAGAAAACAAAGAATTTGGAAGTAAAAGGCCCTGGATGACCCGTCTGACCCAACCCTCTATTTCCCTCCTCCCCTGTCCTGGCTCCTCTCTAACATCCCTGCACCCCCAAAACTTCCTAAACAGCTCAACACTTGGCCTTGTGAGGTCGTCACCAGGTGTCACTTCTCAATGACATCCTGGAGGGCATCACAACCTCCACCTCACTTCCTCAACCTCTTTCTGCCTTTTTTCTCCAGCACACACCGTCTAAAAGGCCCACTGCCGAAGAGACTGGATTTGACCCGTTTCCTCTGGCTTCGGTTTGACTCCATGCTGACAAGGGCATCTGCCACTCTTCTCCACTGTGCTTTCCCCAGGACCTAGAACAGGCCGGACACAGTCCAGCCAGACGGGCCATGGTAACGGTTGAACAAGTGAAGCCTGTGTGCATCCGGGACAGCAGGCAGCTCCAGCTCCTGAGCGGGGTGCTTGTTAATACTCAGATTTCTGGGCCATGCCAGAGGTTCGGCATCCATAGCCCTGGGGTGGGCCCGAAACACTGAAAGTCCAACACGAACCCAGCTAATAGCTATGCAACTTAGAGAGCTAAGTGCCTCCGCTCTTTTTCAGTGAGAGCTAGCCTAGTCTACTACTCAGTAAGACAGGCACACAGACTAAAAAAGTAAAGCTGGGTTCTATGTAATTTTCAGAAGAGAATATTTGTTCCCCTCACCCCTTGTCCCTAAAATAAATGATTCCATAATAGGGATATTTTCACTTATCCTATTTAACATTATTCTCATAGGTATAAACTGTAGCTTAATTTTTAACATACCGTGTATGTTATTTCTATTTATTTTTACTCTTAAAATAATGTTTCAGGTAATACCTTGTTATATGTCTCTGTGCACTTACCCAATTCTTCTAACAACTTTCTAGAAGGGAAATTTCTGAGTTACAGAGTTTAAATCACTGCTGTCCAAAAGAACTTTCTCCAGTGGTGAAAATGCTCTAAATCTACACAGTCCAGCACGGCAGCCACCAGCCAGAGCCGCTATCAAGTCCTTAAAACATGACTAGGGCAACTGAGAAATTGGATCTTAGTTGTAGACAATGTTCATCAATTGACATTTAGATAGCTACCTTTGGTAAAGGGCTACTGTACTGGCAGGGCAGGTCTGGGTAAAGTCTAATACTGTACATGGTGCCAATTACTCTCCAGAAAAATGAATTACTTGCCTTTGCTCTTTGTACATGACAATAACATTTCTTTATCCAACTGCTAACACTAGATCTTATCTATCGATTGAATCTTTACAATCTGAAAGTTGGAAACTGTCTGCACATCTTTAACACGCATTCTCATTATTAGTAATCCAGAAGGGGATACTGAAAATATTTCCACCCACATCAATTAACTCACAAGTTGGAAATTATCTGGCTTCCAGATTTGTTTTGTGGAATCCATACTAAAATTCATTACCAACATTTAAATTCACATAAAAATGTGCATTTCCAGCTTCACTTTTAAAAAATCGAATGGTCTGGCAATACCACTCTCACTCCCCACAGGCAACCATCAGCGGAGTGTCAGGATTCCGGCACCTTCAGACTTCCCTGCTCAACAAAATTCACTGCCCCTGGCTATTTTGCAAGCGTCCCTGTTTGTCACCCAGATTACTGTTTGGCCCCTCCAGGCATCTGTGTTTATAATTCCTGCCTGATTTAACTTTGGAGAGGTTAAAAGACAAAAGTGCTAATAATGGATAACTTTCATTCCATGTTTAGCATGCAAGGGTGATTTATGATATTTTGGGGTTTTTTTTAATTAATACTCAACTAGTCAAAGAATACTTTTTTTTAAGTGGCCCTGGAAGTTTTTACTCCCTAGAACGGTGGCTCACATCATAAGGATTTTTAAATGTATATCGGTGGGTTTCCTCCCCAGAGTTTAGGATTCAGTGGACCCTAAGAATGTGCATTTAACCCCAAGTTCCAAGTGCAATGTCACAGCTGAGGTTTTCTCAAAGATAAAGATACTCCCAGAAAGGTAGTGACAACACATAATTTTGACAACATAGCACAAATTTATAGACACTTTCTTCTAAAAGAAGTCTACATTTATTGTTTCATTTTTATTTTCATGGCAATCCTATGTAAAAGGTTGATAACTGGAACCATAATTGCTAATCCCATTTTACAGAAGAATGTACAATAGTTTAAAAAAAAAACTCCTCTGAGTACACAAGTTACAAGAACCAGAACAAGCAAGTTTCCTAACTCCTAACCTTGGTAAATACAGGCAAACAGCACTACAGGACACAACTGAAGTGTGTTTCTGCAGACTCATACCATAAAAACAGAACATGCCCAGGAACAGAGAAGACAATACAAGATATGGTTCACTGCAACAAACAATCATCAAGGGTCGGCCACACGGGCAGCCTACACTAATCGGGGCTACGCTCTCTACTGTGGGATTACTGACACTCATAAAGCATAGCAAAACAAAAATAAGATCTGAAACCACAACCTTGAAAAGATAGCGAGCTCTCTATATCATCGACAGGACAAAAGAAAACACACGGAAGAGGCAGTAGGGGTAAGTAGAGGGTGTAAATGGACAGAAGCCACTGTGGGACTTCACATCTGGACCTAGAGGAGTGGCTGTCACCAGTCAGTCAAGAAAGGGAGGGAAGGGAGGGCACACAATGGAGAGCCCTCCTGGGGCTCAGCCGCACAAAGAGCTGCTGTTATCCGCGGTGGGTGTGTGTGCGCCAGAAATACCAGGGCTGCTGGGCTCTAGAACTTACAAGGGCACGCTTTTGTGTAGTCTAAATTACCTTGACTGTACAAAAACGCAAGTCAGAAGGCATAACTTCATGATCCATCGGCAGCCAAAAGATAACCCGATTGGAAATCATCCTCTCTCCTCTCTGCTCTGCTCCCCTCCCTTCCCCTCCTCCTCCTCCTCTCTGTCTCTGTCTCCGTCTCTGCCTGTGGCTGTCTTCCTCTTTGTGGACTAAAAAGTCCACCAAATTGTGATCACAACAGTACTATTTATAAATCAGCCCTCCAAGAAAAATAAAACAGGATTGCATTTTAACTTAAATAGGATTTATGTATTAGTTGTTGATTTTAACAGAGACTTTTCTGAGATTTAAAATAATAATAATAATAGCTAATAAACAGTATCACAGACTGAAAATACAAAAACTATTAATTTTTTTAAAACTACTGAAAAATTTAGTTTATTTTTCATTAGTGTTGTAACTGAGCTCTCCTACATATCCACCTTATAGTCTAGCTCAAAATCACTGAAGCTATGCAACTTTCAGGATTTCAACTAAAAAACTGTAAGCAACTAAAAAACTGTAAGCTGAAAAAAAAAAACTACTGCTCCCTATACAGAAAACCTAAGAAATGCAAAGTCAGACGAAGGGACACAATTTGATACTGATCAGTTAGTAACAATGATTTAACTGTTTCAAAATAACATAAGCACACATATAAATTGTTATGGGCAATATAAATTTTATAGCCCACTTAGAAAATAATTAGAAATTCTCAGAAATCTGGAAATTTCCTAATAAAAATAAAAAACAACATTTATATGTATTTTCATGTGTTATTGCCTTATATCTTAACAATTCTGTAAGAAGCCATTACCATACCCATTGTACAGATTTGAAAGCTAAAGTTCTGGAAAAGTAAGTCATTTGTCCGATATTATCAGTAAGTGACAGAGCTAGGTTTGAACACAGAACTTCTGATTTTAGAGCCCACTCACTTACAACTATTCTACCCTGCTTCTCCAGGGAAACAATCCTAAGGATGTTAAAAAGAAAAGAAGAAAGCAGAAAGTTACACTCATCATATTTTTAAAAAACACTGGAAAACCCCAAACTGGAAGAGTTAAATAAACTATGGATATATTACACAAACTACTCTATATTATTATAAGTAATAGGAAGTAAACTACTGAAAAATGCTTGTAAGAAATCAGAAAAAAATCTGTATCTATAAGACATGTGTAAAAATATACATACCACAAGACTGAGGAGGGAACTGGAAAAAGATTAAAATGACTGCTGTTTTGGAAAAATTTCACTACTGTGCCTTTGTTTTTACCAGTTTTGTCAATAAATTGAGCACTCTTACAAATCCATTCTTCTAATTCTATTCTCATCCCAAACAACTTTTTAGGTTTTACTATAACTTAGACTATTTGTCTTTTACTATCACATAAACCTAGTCGAAGTAATTCTCTAATATTTCTATCACGCGTTCTGAAACTTTTCAGATCTCCATGTTAACATCAATGATTTTTTACAATCACCGTTGACAGTGTACTTTTAAATCCCTTACTTGAGACCCTACTTAGTGACCAAATTAGGGATTTCTTTTTAACTTTCACAGCTTTGTAATCTTTCCTAAAAACCTGCACTTCTAGGAATCATTAGCCTCAAGGTTGTAGATATTTTACAGATGAGGAACGTTTCCTGTGAAGGACACGTTCTCTAAGAGTGTTTATAAAGTAGCTAAGACAGTTTGTGGTGACGCTCATCACCTGAATACTTCTGCGAGTTCCTCATTATGTTGGGTCTCTTTGAAGTGGGCAAACAAACTTTATTTCCACTTTATCAAAAAAGTAAAGTGTTTGGTAAGGGTAATTTCCCTAAAACTGGCACCATAAACTGTGAAGGGAATTCACTCTCCCTAACTACGCAAGGTGATAGCAAAGGCCCACTTAGCCTAGAGGTTGGCCTCTAGTGACATACTAAACAATTCTGTGGGAAGTCAAGGGGCTGTCCGCCAGTGATATCAAACTGATAAGAGCAGAAACGTAGGCTAACCGTCTCTAACCTCCTCCTTATGAAGCTACCATTCAGGGATTTTTTTTTTTTCTTTTTGTCTAATATCTACAGTCCAACTGGGTTATCCTTAACCAATCTTAGGACACCTTCAGAGTCATTTTAATAGTAGAATTTTGTAGCTGGAAGATACTTAAAAACCATATACCTCAAATCTCTCATTTAACGGGGGGGGGGGGGGGGGAACAAACGCATTTCCAAGAAATTTACGTTGTGTGGCCAGTGTATGGCAAATCCAGGCCTGCAGCTAAGAGATGTGCCCAAATGTCTTAAACTTGGCCTCCCTATTCCTCCTGACTTCCGCAATTTTTACATTATGTCATCTCCTCGGAAGGACACATATGTCCTTTCAATATTTTCCGATACACACTGCAGGAGATGCAGTAAACTGTAGTTCTCACTCCTGACTGCAGAGAGTTCCAGGGTGGATGAAAGATGCAACAAAGTTTATAAAAAACAGTAAAAAAAAAAAAACAAAACAAAAACAAACCCTGGTGTGGGGGGAGCAAGGATAACTTGTCCTAAGGTTTTTAGCATTCTAACTGATCTTCAAGGTAGTGTGATTCCACTCTAGGCCAAATAAAAGATTATAATGTCATCATGAGTGGATATCAAGTTAATAGTCACCACCATTAATATATAGTTCAGCCCTGTATTCAGGTCCTTTCATTTTGATTTCCATAATGTAATAGGTTTAGGGAAGGATATATGTCCAAGAAATTTACAACTGTGGTTGTAGGAAGAAGAAGAACTAGGACTTGGGACATGGGATGAGAAAGACAGCTTAACTTGCACTGCGAATTCTTACCCGCCATTTGAAAAATTTTACCCTATTCATATTACATTTCCCGTATTCATTATTTAAAATTTTCCTTTTTCAATGCATATCTACTTGCATGTCATTTTATTACTATTGTCAATTAAACAACTACTTAATTTTTCTTTTAGATACGTTGTTAGTAGTGAAATTTGTAAAATCTCGGAAACTTTTTAAAAGAAAGAGAACCAACACAGCCTCAAAACTCCAAGATTTAAAATATAAGAGCATGAACTGAGGACTGAGTGAGTTTTAAGGAGCATTTCGTTCAAAACAAGAAAAGAGAAAGCTCTCGCCCCTATTTAAATGGCTAGGTTTTTAAATGGCATTTTTCATCTCAAAGACGGAGAGGCGAAGAGTGGAAAATAAATTTGGTGTCTCTCTTCCTAGCGGGGACGGGACAGGGGACCGGGGGCAGGGTCCCGCGTGGGGTGGACAGGCACCTCGGAGGAGTCCCGGTCACAGAAGAAAGGAGCTGACGGAGGAATCCTCCGGGTCCGCGCGCCTCGGTTGGAGGCAGCTGCTGTTGCGGCAGATGACTCGCGTTTGGGACGTTACGGGGCTCGGTTTAACTGAGAAACTCCGCGCACTGAATCTACACGAATAATTCCCTTTTAATGGAGCTCGGGAGAGAGACTGCGGTGATCGATGCGCTTTAACAAACCGCCCATCATCGCCCTGGCCTGGCTCGCGCACACTTCACCTCGCTGTCTACTTGAGTCAGGGTCAGCTGTCAACACGCGCCTTTGTGTCTCGTTCCGAAACAGGCACGATCCTCCGCCGCTCACTGAAAAAGGGGAACGACGGCCGGAACCTGCGCGCGCTCGCGCCAAGTGACACTTGGCGAGGAGGAAAGGAACCCGGGCACCTCCGGACGCTCTCAACTCCCCCGAGCCGAGCTCCGCGCACCCGCCTCCCGGCACCTCCGCGGCGCCCTACCTGCCGTCCCCGCGCTCCGAGGGGCCCTGGGGCTCCGGCCGGACGGCTGCGCCCCC
>NW_004955402.1:9956765-9981409 GCF_000276665.1 Chinchilla lanigera | reverse complement strand
GGAGCCCTGGGTGCGCAGCCCTCGCGCCGGCACCCCACGCCCCCGAGCGCGGCGACGTGTGCGGCCACCGTGCGGTGTGCGGGTGGGGTGTGCGGGGTCTTCCGGGGAGGACGACTGTCCCGGCGCTGCGGACGGCGCAGCCAAACCGAAGCCGACTTTCCGGCCGAGCCCGCGCGGCTTCCCTGAGCGCTCTCGCTGCGCTGCGCGGTTGCGTCTCTGCTCCCTGGAGGGCGGCTGCAGAGCCCCACGCGTGAACTCGGCTGGGCAGGGGTGGGTCAAAAACCCTTGGCCTTTGGCATGAAGGGGGGCAGAGGGGGCAGCCGCGCACAAAACCAAACAACCCGGGAGCTCCGGGCCGGAGCCGACTTTTGCACCTCTCTGGTGAGCACGCCGCAGCGAGCGCTCTGGCCCGCGGCCCAGGGACGGCGACGCCCGCGCTCGTGCGCAGCCTCCCGGCCACCGGGCATTTCCCGCGGGCCCTGGACCTTGGCGGGTGCTGCAGGGGCAGACGTCCTCGAGCGATGCTGCGGCCCGAGGGTGGCCGACGTCGCTCCACTCCTCACAGCTGACGCCGTTTGTTGGAGATGTAATTCCATCCTTTTACGCTGTAATTGTTATCACAAATGATACACCTTCTGAAGAAGCAGCTCCGTGCTGGATGAGGTGGAAACGTCTAGGTACTGAAAGGTCGATCTATTTTTTGTGTCTCTGGGCAGTGTAGCCGGCTCCAGGGAACTCAGCGTGTCCGTGGGAGCCGCGCCCACCCCCGGATGGGTTGGCGTCGTTGTCAAGTATTACGGCATCATTGTCAATTATAAAGATAACATCAATTAAACTAGATCACATAAGATCTCTGAGTCAGGACTTTTGGTCTTGGTTTTTAACAATTTCTTCCAGAGCCAAACTATATTTATTTCCTTTTCTCTTTTGGTTGATGCACAAAGAATTGCCTGGAAGTCTGGAATCGCCAGAATACAACTTAAGGCATAGTTCAGTTCTGACTTTAAAAGTGAGAGATTTGTTTGATTAGATTCTCTCTCTGTCTCTCTCTCCTGCACTGATTTTTTTTTTTAAATCGCTTGCCCCATGTGAGGTTGAGAAGCTGAAATATTTCTGTTGTTTTACAATTGCATCCCTATTGTCCGTGCTTTAAAAACACAGAGAAACGTTTTGATAAAGCGTCTTGAGGAAATGGACTTTCTCAGGCACCTCTGTATTCAGGATCTTCCACACAATGTAAACTTAGTAAACAAAACCAATGTTTTTTTTAAAAAAATAACTGCAACATAGGAACGTGCAGATGATTAACAGTTTAGCTCACCATTAAAAAAGGAATCCAGTGTCTGCTGGCAAACTTATCATGAGATCCGGCCATACACACGGAAAGGGCAGTACGTCAAACCCTGAGAGTCCAAGTTCACTCGCAGGTACAAAGCAAGCTCATAAGAAGTTACAGAAAATAAAGAAGTTAGTGTAAGTGAGCACAAGGTCTGTGGAGTTGGGGGGGAGGGGCAGGAACACCTTCCACTGTAAAGATAAGGAAACTGTGAATAATGAGCAGCTTTACAGTGAAAACACAGCGCCAAGTCTCTCAGTTTAGTTCAAGGACCGTTTGCTGGGTGCTGAGCACGCTACTCTGCAGCTGTCACGGCAAATGTGGCACACAGTAGGTCAAGGGCCTTCGTCTAATATGCGGGATTCTGTTATTCATTCCTCCCTCGTTCAACAAATATTTATTGAGCACCTACTGTGAGCCAGATGGCTTAGGACACCAGGAGTACCGGTGATTCATCGGTAAACAAGCTGAGTCCCTAACAAGGTTAAAAATTAGTAATAGTTGTCTACCTCCTGGTAGACTGAAAGTAGTTCAATGTCAGCTTTGTCAGATGTAACACACTCCCTCGTCCTGAACTGGTGTACACACCCTCTCTCCTCTTTCAGGTTTGTATACTTCTCATCACGCCCAGGAGACTTCTGTGGTGCGGAGGAGAGTAGACACTTCGGATGTAACACCATAGTTTTGAATCTTGACTCTAGGAGTTCCTTTTCATGTAATTTTAACCAGGTCAGTTGACTATCTCAGCATCCCTATTGGTAAAATAACATCACAATACTGCATATTTCAGGGAGTTGCTATGTGAGCTGAAACAATGCCTTAGTGTCTGAAATACTATTAAATGTTAACTGTTATCTTTGTAATTTCTTCCACTTTCCTCTTACTGATTTCCAAATGCTTCCACTGAGATGCACCATTAGAACTCCAAGTTCAGTGAGGAAATGTTAACACTCATAGTAGAGTCTGTGTAAGTGCTAGAATCCTTCTAAATAGTTATTACAAAAATCCTTTGCTTGGTGGTGGGGGGAGTGCTGTGATTATGTCCTGGTCCTGCTCTCAAGGATAGACACCCCCACACACACCTGCAGTCATTTCTTCGGCCATTGGCTCTGGACCCTGGACTGTCCTTCCTCACCCATTTCTTCCTTGGCCAGGTCAGAAGTGGGCATTGGGATGTGAGCTTCTTGAGAGACTTTACCGTTTACAGTCATTTCCTGCTGGTCCAAGTATGGAGTCCTGAAGGTTCTTTTACAAATAAGAGGGTTTCTTGTTTTTTTTTGCTTTTGGGTTTTTTGTTGTTGTTTTTTTAAATAAAAGGAGGAAAACATTAACAGACAACCTTTTACAAAATAGCAAAAGAACAGTACAGACAATACAGTTACAAACAAAGTGGTAGGAAATTAACAGTGCTTGTTGTATTACATATTGATATCTTCAGAGTGGTTTCTCGTGAAAACAGAGACATGCAATATTGATAAATCAAGGACTCATTGACAGTTTCTTTCAGCAAAGAAATAGAAGACAGTAGAACAACTAAGTTAACCATCCTGTATATACATAAATACAAAATTTCTCCTTCTTTCCCTTCTCTTTTCCCACATCCCAATTGCCCTTTACCCTTGAGTGTTTGCCTGTCATTTCACAATGTCTATCATACCTCCGAGTTTAAATTAACTCTTTCAGGTTTTACACTAGTGAAACAATGCAGTGCTTGCACATGCAGGTCTGATTTATTTCACTTATGAGTATGGTCTCTAGTTGTGACCATTTACCTATAAAAGCCTCGAGTTTATCTTTCTTTACAGCTGAGTAATATTCCATTATATAAAAGTACCACAATTTTCTTATCCAATCCTCCATGGATGGACATTTGGGTTGCTTCCACATTTTAGCAATTACAAATTATGCTGCTATGAACATAGGTGCACATACATCACTGTAATATGATGTTTTTAGATCTTCTGGGAAAATACCCAGCAGGGGGATAGCTGGGTTGAATGGGACCTCTAGACCTAGTTTTCTGAGGAATCTCCAAACTGATTTCCACAGTGGTTTCAGCAGTCTGCATTCCCACCAGCAGTGGAGAAGGGTTCCTATTTCTCCACAGCCTCGCCAGCATTTGTTATTGGTTGATTAATAAGAGGGTTTTTTGGAAAGCTAGGTTTATGGCTGATTTGGACATACAATTCCCTGAGCTCTTAGTCAACTTTCTGTTTTCTTCAGTGGAGTTCCATGTGCCATTATTCCAAGTTCTTCCCTGGGAAGAGTTTCAAATACTGTGCATTTTTGCTTCCTCTCCTTTTCCTCTTTCCCTTAACATCAGGTTTGAGGCTCGACGACTCAGCATCCCACACACCATAACCGATCGTGTCTGCCGAGGAAGGAACTAGCACCTTTCCACTCACAGCCAACTCACTGTAGGAAATCAACCTTCCACCTACTGCTACCATCCTCAGAGGGTAAGAGCCGCTGAAGAAACAGAACAGTGGTCGCTCTAGTTCCAGATGAGTTGCTAGTTAGCAATGCTGACTGACCTAGGTTTCCACCCACTAGGATATCACTGATAAGAGAGAACCCATAATTAAAAAGAAGACCAAATATTTGGAGCAAATATCACCTATTGAGAAAAAGTTAGTGCAGAAAGTAGGAGAAAACTTTCTGAAAGTCTTGTTCTTGGTGAAATTTTTGTTTTCTTTTGAGACAGAGTCTCACTATGCAGTTCAGACTGGCCTTGAGCTCACTTTGTAGCCCAGGCTGGTCTCAAATTCGCAATGATCCTCCTGCCTCAGCCTCCCAGGTGCTGGGATTACAGGGGTACACCACCACCCGGCTTCTTGGTGACATTTAGAGTAACAAAGGCAGATTGCTGTGAAAATGGAACAGTCTGAGAACTAGAGTGTCTTTGGAAATTTAAAAATGATGAATATTTAAATTAAAAGACTATAAAAATAATTGATATAAAAATAGATACTGCTGAAAACTGACTTAGGGAGTTGCAAGACCATCTTGATTTTTTTTTTGTTGGGTTTTTTTTTTTTTTTTTTTGGTTTTTCTCCGGTACCAGGAACCGAACTCATGACCTTGCGCTTGCCAGGCAGGCACTTTGCCGCTGAGCTAAATCCCCAGCCCAAGACCATCTTGAATCCTTGCAGAGTGTAGAGCAAAAGGTAAAGAAGTACAAATTGTGGAAGAAAAAAATATATATATATGGCTAGGTGCAGTGGTATGTGCCTATAGTCTCAACTACTTAGGAGGCTGAGGCAGGAGGAGGTTCACTTGAGCCTAAGAGTTGAGAAAAGTCTAGGCAACATTGTGAGACTGTACCTTGGAAATACATAAAAATTGAGGAGATCTGATATTTATGTATTAAAAATTTTAGAAGTAAAACATTGAGAAGATACCCAATGTCATACACCATAAACTGCAAAACATTAAAATCAAGAAGACAAATAAATGAAAAACATCATGTGTTCCTGGAGTTGAAAATTTAACATGCTGGCTGGGGATACAGCATCCAGAAAGTGAAAAGACCACCCACAGCATGGGAGGAAATATTTGTAAACCATGCATCTAACAAGGATCTACTACGCAGAATATCTGAGGAACACTTAAAACTCAACAATCCGAACAATTCAGATGAAAAATGGACATAGGATTTTAGTAGATATTTCTCCAGAAAAGATATACAAATGGCCAATAATCACAGGAAATGGTTCTCAACATCATTTGCTATGCAGTGATGTGGCATAGCTAGAAATGCATAGCAAGAAAAGCAAGATGTGTTGGGGCTGGGGATTTAGCTCAGCAGCAAAGCACCTGCCTGGCAAGCGCAAGGTCATGAGTTCAGTTCCCGGTACCAGAGAAAAACCAAAAAAAAAAAAATTAAAAATTAAAAATTAAAAATAAAAAAAAAGAAAAGCAAGATGTGCATAGCAAGAAATGCAAACAAAACTGCAAGACACCTCTTCACACAGATTGGAATGGCTGTCGTTCAAACAAACAAACAAAAAAAAAAACAGACCAAGGCTCAGTGGCTCACACCTGTAATCCCAGCACACTGAGGGAGACTGGAGGAGGAGGATTTCGAATTCTAGTCCCACCTGGACAATTTAGCCAGACCCTGTCTCACAAAACAAACAACTGAAAGAAGAAAGTACCAATACATGCTCTAACAGGGATGAACCTTGAAAACATTACATTAAGTGACACCAGACTTACAAGATCACACATTCTGTGACTTCGCTTCCATGAATTGTCTTGAGCAGGCAAATGCACGAAAAGTAGATTAGCGGTGGCCTAAGACTAGGTGAATAATTGCTAATTAATACAGGCTTCCTTTTTTGAATAATAAAAATGCTCTAACATTGAGTTGGTGATGCTTGCACAACTCTGAAAACGCTGGAAACCACTAGGTTGTCCACTGTAAAGGAGCAAGTACTGTGTGTGTGAATTGTATTTCAATAAAAATGAAATGAAGGGAAAACAATATTCACACAAATAGGTGAAGATAATTTTCCTGAGATATATATGAATTTGCGCTTTCTGTATGAAAAGGTAAGTTTGCTGGGAATGGTGGTGCACACCTGTAATCCGAGCACTCAGGAGGCTGAGGCAGGAGGATCGCCATGAGATCAAGGCCACCCTGGGTTACATAGTGAGTTCAAGGCCAGTCCAAGCTACATAATGAGTCTCAAAAAAAGTAAAGGAAGTTAATTTGAAAATGAATTCATAAAGTTCTGTGACCCTTCAGATCTCCCATCAAAGTTTTATATAAAGAGAAAGAATCAGATCATGGGATACCTCACCTGCATCATCACAGGAAGGCATACTTATAAAACTATATTCTGAAGGACAACTGTGTTAATTTGAATTCCAGACAAAGCTGTAGCACAGCTCCTTCCCACACAACCCACCAGACAGCTTCTCCCACCGTGCAGCGCTCTGACAGTTCAGATGAGCATCACAGTTCCTCTCCTTTGCCCCAGAGAGGAGGTCAGGGGTTTCCATGGTTAGAATGTGTCCCCTCCAAAATTCACTGGAGGCTTAATCTCCAGTGCAACAGGGTTGGAACTTCTGGAAAGATTTTAGGACATGCTGGCTCCACTTGAGGAATGCATTGGTGCTACCCTAAAAAGGGCTTTCTGAGCAGGTTTTTTTCTCTCTTGCTCTTCCCTCGAGTGAGGATAGAGTACTCTTTGCTTCTGGAGGACAACCTGCCATCTTGGAAGGAAAGAGTCAGGCCCTAGATCACTGATACCTTGGTCTTGGATTTCTCTGCCTGCAGAATTATAAGAAATAAATTTCTGTTCTTTATAAATTTTCCAATCTGCCATAACCCGTTATAGCAGCACAGAACGGACTAAAACAGGAACGGACAATAATATAGGCCTAAAGCACTGAGTAAGTGGCATTCCATTGTCATGGAGTTTTTTGGGCTTTTGCCATTAAAAGAAGGGCAATGCTTTATTCAAGGATGAAAGATAAACTTTTCTTCCTTTCTAATTATGTAATGTGATTTTGTGAAACCTGATTGTAGCAACTATTCTGATACCCTGAGGGAGGCAGACAGAAGAATGAGAGCAGATCTAAGGAAATAAAAAATAGAGGTGGAGCTCTCATCAAACCATGTTTGAGGCTTACCTCAGAACCATCTCACTTAAATGAGGCCAAATTTTATTTATAAGATTCCTTGTTGTGTCTTTGATGTTACTTGAACTAAAGTCTCACTAAAGAGGAAGATAGCAGACACACACACAAATCCTGAGTGAAAACACAATCAAATATTGTGGGGTTTTTGTTTTTGTTTTTGTTTTTGTTTTTGTTTTGTGGGAGTAAGGATTGACCCCAGGGCCTTTACACTGAGCTACACCCTCCACTTTAAAATTTTTATATTTTTAAATTTCAAGAGAGGGTCTGCTAAATTTCCCAGGCTAGGCTCAAACTTGCCACCCTTATGTCTCAGCCTCTCAGAGTGTGGGGTTACAGGTGGGCACCTCCATGCCCAGCTTGATAATGTTTTCACGGAATCTTATTCAAATGTCCAGAGACAGCTCACAACCCAGAAAAGCAAACAATAAATTAGAAGCAGTGGATTAGGTAGCCTTTCTGTCACTGGGACATAGCGCCTGCCACCCACAACTTAAAGGAAGAGTGGTTTAATCTGGCTCAAGGCCAGCGGATCGGCTGACTCCAAGGCAGAAACACCATAGTGAAGGGTGTGGCGGAGAAAAGATGCTTAGCTCATGGATGCTGGGAAGCAGAGCAGGGAAACAGCCCCATCTACTCCATTGTGCACTGCTATAACAGACTCTCACTGAGTGGATAACTCATGACAAAATAAAGATAGAAAGGGAGAAAGGGGCTGGGGGCTCTCTCTCTCTCTGTGTATATATATATATATATGTGCATATATATATATATATATATATGCACATATATATATCTTATCCAAGGTCATGCCTCTGGGACCCACCCAAACATTCCCAAATGTATGCTTGGCATTTTTTAATCCATTCAAGTTGATATATCATAATTAATGGCTGCAATATGAAAAATAATTTAGAATCAAAATTGCAGTTCATTTGAAAAAAAGTTGGAGGTATGGGTTTCTAAGGGGAGAATTAAAACAAAGTCTCATCCTGTTTGCGGAAGAGAATGGAGCATAGGAATACATATTTTTCCTTTATATTTACAAGTATATATTGGTTCCTTTTTTTTTTTAGTACTGGGAATCCAATTCGGCATCTTGTGCTTGCTAGGCAGGCACTTATGTTGCTGAGCTATATCCCTGGTGATTCCATTTTTTAAAATGTAAATATAATGCCCACAATTGATTACAGAACTCTAAAATAATTTGATGAGGTAAACATCCACAGAAAATAAAGTATAATAAAGTGAAAACATAATTTAGGGTGTATGAATATACCCCTGCAGCATTCCAGGCTCTAAGCTGAATGCCACACATACCTATTCTCAAGTAATCTCTGCCATTCCATGGAATAACTGAGGTTAACTCTTCCACGGTGCAGACCAGGATCTAGGTTTTAAAGAGATTAGATGATGTTCTCAGTGTCATACAATAATAGGTAGGAACAGAACTCAAACCCGATTTCCTAATCCAAAGTGCCAATACATAGCACCAATATATTTCAATAAATAACAGGAATAAAAGGATAATTTATTATTATTTTTTATTTTTTTTTTGTCTTTTTGAGACAGGGTCTCACTATGCAGTTCAGGCTGGCCTTGAGCTCACTTGGTAGCCCAGGCTGGTCTTGAACTTGCAAAGATCTTCCTGCCTCAGCCTCCTGAGTGCTGGGATTACAAGCGTGTGCTACCATGTGCGGCCAGATAATTTATTCTTAATTCATTTCCTTAAGAATGAGAAAGATCACATAAACCAAAAATAAGGAGAATTTGGTTAACAAAACTGTCAGCTTCCCATTACTGTGACAAAATTCCTGGGCTAATCAACTTGAAACAGGAAATATTTATTTTGGCTCACAGTTTGGGAGATTTTGGTCCATTGTTTGGGGTCTGTAGCCAGGCAGCAAGGAGCACCTGGTGAACAAGATACACACCTCATGGTGGCCCGGAAGCCGAGAGAGAGGAGAAAGAGGGCCTGGGTGTAGACATCGCCTCTGGGGCACAGCCCTGACCCCTGACTTCCCCTCCCTGACCCTGCCTTGGAAAGGCTCCACCACCTTCCAGCAGGCCAAGCCTTTCACGCGTGGGCCTTTGGAGGCTATTTCAGGTCCCAGCTTGAGCAGCTGAAAGACACATATATGAGACCTATAGATAACTCTGAACTCTAAAAATCATACTTTTTAACTGAGGAAAACCCCCTTCCTGGTAAAGGGATCCATAATAGATTTCCAAGGGCCTTGGAGATAGCTCAGTGGCACAGCACTTGCCTGGCAAGTGAAAGGTCCTGGGTTCAATTCCCGGTACCAAAAAAAAAAAAAAGATTTTCAAGTCTCTGATACTACCACCTAGGGTATGAAGAGGGTCTGGCTAAACGCTTAGGCACCCTCTTTCTTTTAGCCGCCAGCTTTTGGCAAGCACGTTTTCGCAGGATAATTTGTAGCTTGGGACTGCGAATGTGATGGTGAGTGATGTGTCGAGGTGGCTGGCGTAGAGCACCCAGCTAACCAAGCACTAATCTAAGTGTTGCGAAGGTATTCTGAAGATGTAGATCAAATCTACAATCAGTTTGAGTAAAACAGACCATCTCTGGTAAAGTGAGTGGGCCACAACCAATCATTTGAAAGACCATTGAGCAAAAAATAGAAAGTTAGAAATTCTTAAAAAATAGAAATTCTGCCTCAGAACAGCAGCGTCAGCTCTTGCCTGAGTCCGCCTTTGCTGGTCTGTAATTCTCATGCTGCGGTCCTTACAGTCACTTAGCTCACTAACTCCTGGAGATAAATGTGTGTGTGTTGAGGTGCTGAAAATGCCATCTCCATTCTATATCCTGCCTTTTCACTCTGTGATGTCTTTGATGAGCAGAAGTTGTTCATTTGAACCTATGTTTATCCATCTTTGCCTTCTGATAGTTTATGCTTTTTGTTTAAGTATTCTCCTATGCCAAAGTTTTAAAGATAAAAATCTTTTTTTCCATCCTGAAGGTTACACCCAGGACCTTGGCACTGAGCTACATCTTCAGCCTTTTTTTAAATTTTGAGAGTCGGTCTCACTAAGTCCCTAAAGAGCCCAAACGGGGCTCAAACTTGGGATCCTTCTGCCTCAAGTCCTATTTTCACATTAACCCAACTGAAATTAATTCTTTTAAATGTGCTATGAGGTAGGGCTCTAATTTTCTTGTCTTTCATAGGGGTAACCAGTAATCTCAGCCCTGTTTCATGCATGGTGTATTTCCCTTTACTGACCTGAACTCTCCTTCTCTCTCTTGTCGTATTTGTATATGTGTTCAAATTGACTTCTGAGTTCTCCACTGTCCTGTCGTTTGAAGCCCAAAACTCTATTGCTGACTCCTCATATGCCACATGTGTTTAGATCCTTCAGATCTGTCCTGGGTCTTCAATACCAAAGCCAAGGTATCCTTCTAACTGCCAGATCCAATAGTGTTTGCTTAGTTCCTGTTCTTGTCAACTTCAGGCAGTATTTCCTCCCCCTTAACACCAATTCTTCTTTTGGCTTTCACTGTTCTGAACTTTCTTAGTTATTTCTTTACTCTTCTGTCTTTTTGGTAATTCCTCTGAGATTTTTGTCTCTCTGACAATTTCATCTTTTTCTATTTTGACACAGGGTTTTACTATCTTGCCCAGGTTAGCTCTGCACTTCTGGGCTCAAGAGATTATCCTGAGTATCCTGAGGAGCTGAGTTTAGAGAAATAGCTCGCAGATTCTGGTCTCTTCCTAAACTCAGCATGGGGCTTTGAATTCCATATGTCAAAAATTGATTCTATCCCTCCCCCAAAGCCCACTTCCCTTGATTATAGATGTTTTTACTGACATCACCATCTTCCTAGACAGGTTAGGTTCAAAATTCAGAGTGAGCAGTTGGATTCTTCACTTTCCTCATCTACCACCTTCAGCCAGTGGGCAAATTCCAAGGATTCCTTCTCAGCGGCGAGTGTCTCCAGAAATCCTCACTTTCTCTCTGTAATTCTCTGCTCCTACTTCAGGGCCACAGATTTCCTCAGCTCCAGCCCATGGCCTTCCTGGAGTTCCTTCAGGCCCCTCCTGTCTTGGAATCTTTGTTCTTTCAGGGAACTTCACATGGAAATCTGCTGACTCCAAAAGCCACCTGCTTTACTTTCTCATCTTCATTTCTCTCCCTAAACAGCACTTCCTTGACCATGTTATCTAAAATAGCTCTGTCATCACAGGTTTACACTGCCTTATTTCTTGACAGTGCTTTATTTTTCCTTAGGGTATTATTACTGCCTGCTACTTTATTGTGCATTTATTTATTTATTGTCTGTCTCCTCCACTACAGCATATGCTACATGAAGGCAAGAACTTTTGTCTGTTTTGTTTGTGCTCTCTTCAGCACCTAGAACAGTAACTGTCATAGGGTGGGAACAAAATATTAATTGGCTGGATAAATGAATGCACGGCCAGGCTGGGTAGGGCATGCCTATAATCCCAGCATTTGGGAGGCTGAGGCAGGAAGATGGTTGCAAGTTTGAGACCAGTGTGGCCTACAAAGTGAGTTTAAGGCCAGCCTGAACTGCATAGCAAGACACTGTCTCAAAAAGACCAAAAAAAAGTGAATGCATGGATGGATGGATGCTTGGATGAATGGATGGACAAATGGATTCCTTTTCTTTTCTTTTATTTCCTTTTCTTTTCTTTTGGTGCTGGGCATTAAACCAAGGATTTTGCATATGTTAGGCCAGCAGTCTACCATGAAGCTACATCCCAACCCTTTTGCTTTGTTTTATTGCTCTTGGTTTATATCATTGCTTTACCTATTGAATGACAACTCTTTGTAGTGACTGTCAAGGTCTTGCTCTGCTTTATGGTCCCAAGGCACCTAGCAAAGAGCTTTGTGTTTCAGATACGATCAACAAAGTATTTGTTAAATCAAATCTCATCTGCTCCCTGTAACTATATGTCCTCTCCTTGTATGCATTACATATCATTCTACCAGATCAAGCCACCTAAAATATAGGTCTACCACGTCTCTCCCCTACCCTACATCCTTCAAGAGATCCTCTTTCTTTTCTCTTCTCTCCTCTCCTCTTACCTCTTTCTTTCTTTCTTCCCTTTCTTTATTCTTTAGCTTTTTGGTCAAGAAGGCACTGTTTTTGAAAAATCCTCTATTTTTTAAGTACAGTTGATAAAATCTTCTACTTGTTAAATATTAAGTAGCATATATGTTATTTCATCCTCATAATTATAAAACAAGTAGTAATATTCTCACAATCTCCCTGCAGGACAGGTGAGAAAACAGAGTCTCAGAGAAATTTAGTAATCTTTCCAGGCAGTTATCTAATAAGTATACGATCTTTCATTTCGCTATAATTTCCTTGATGTTCAAATCCTAAAATATGGAGGACCTGGGCAACTTCACTCTAGTTCTCTTTTAAGCATCATTATGCTCCTCTGCTGTAGACAAAAACTGCTATTAAACCTCAGAAGTAGACCCTTCTTCTGAAGTTTTATGTAAAATAGTAACAAATACAGTCAACCATGTGGATTTTATTTTTGGTACTGAGAACTGAACCAGGGCCTCACTCATGGTGACAAGTGTTCTGCCACTAAGCTACATCCCCAGCTTTCGTTTTCTTTTTCTGAGACAACATCTCGCAAAATTACCGATGCTGGGCTTTAACTTGCTGTCTCCTAGGCTCAGCCTCCCAAGTAGATAGGATTACAGGTATGCATTGCCATGTCTGGTATAAGGAAAAGATAAGATTCTCTGATTTTCTTAGAAGAATATCAAGGGGCTGGGGGATAAAGCTCAGAGATTAGAGGGCCTTACAAGAATGTGTGAAGTCCTGGGTTCAGTCCCCAGCACTACAAGGACAGAATTATGTTTGTTTGTTTGTTTGTTTTTTGGTTTTTCTCCGGTACCGGGAACCAAACTCACGACCTTGCATTTGCCAGGCAGGCGCTTTGCCGCTGAGCTAAATCCCCAGCCCTTAAAGGACAGAATTATGGATCACAAACATACACTAAGAAAACAGAAAGAAAACCATATTTCAATCCACAAAATATTTCAAAGCCATTGAAAATAATATCTAGAAGCCTACTCTCAAATGCCTTAAATGTAAGACAGATTGATGAATAGAGACAGATGTATGAAAGAGCATTTATTGTAAAATGAAAACTGTACCTACCTGATGAAAATATGGGTGTTCACAGTAAAATGTTTTCAACTCTTTTGTCTGCTTATTTTTATAATAAAGCTGAAGGAAAAATTCAAAGAATTATAAGGAAAATTCCTACAATAAAATATCTTCAAGGCAGGACAAAATTGTATATAAAATTATTACTATTATAATGAGAGAATCTGCCCCCTCAAAGATAATGAAAGAAAATTTGCTAAAGTATTTATAAGAGCTATTTTGGATTGCATTATATGGATAACGTATTTTTCTTGTATATTTTAGTATTTTATGATGTTTAATGAGCATTTTATGCACTACTAATGATGAAAAAAGACTTTTAAAGAATAAAAATGTAGAGTAAATTACACTTTAGAATCCTTCAGTGAAATTAGCAGGAAATATGAGAGAGCAGGAATCAGTGGACAGAAGCCGGCGAATCAAATGGAGGACTGGCCCCCAGGAGAACCGCTGTTTTGATAAATATAATCTGAGGTACCTAAAGGACTTCCTCCTCCTTTTACTGAAAAGTCTCTATGACCAAAATATGCCTGTTTTCATTGTTTCTTTTTTCTAAATACCCAGAAGACCATTTCTAGTAGAGTTTTTTCCGTGCGCCTCTAGATCCTGTTGCTTAGAGAGCTGACCTATATCCACGGAGGCCTTGAGGGCAATCGTCCACTATCAACCACTTTAGGAGTAAGCGAGGCCTCCCCGTCAGGTGGAGCTGATGATGTGATAAATATACCTTGAAGCTCTGAAAAAGCATATTCCTGGAATTCTGACTCCCTACTGCTAAAATAAATAAATTCGCTACACCAGCATGTCAGAATGGGGTCCGGCTTTGGAGCTAGGGTCAAGGATAGGGTCAGTCAGCAGGGATCTTACAAAACCTCAGAGGCTGGCATTTCAATACAGAGTAGGTTGTTTTCAAATGTAAAAGTGAGCATTTGCAGATTCTTCAAACAAACAAAAGTGACTTGCCATCTTTTCTGGGGGGGGGGTATGAAAAAATCTTTAGCAGTCATAAAACCATAATTAAATAAAACTCCAAGTCTTAGGTTAACTATTATTTCAATATGGTAATCTGCCACCACACATCGAGCGAATCCCGCTTAATGGGCAAATTTAAAAGTCTCTTCGGAGAAAGCATTAGAAAATCAGGAGACTATAAAAGTAATGACAAAAAAATTGTTGAAGCCAGCGATAGTGGTGCCTGTCTATAATCCCAGCACTTAGAGAGGCTGAGCCAGGAGGACTGCAAATTTCAGTCCCACCCAGGCAGTCTACTGAGACCCTGTCTAAAAATAAGAAAGTAAACAGGGCTGAGAATATAGCGCAGTAATAGATCACCTCTGGTTTTGATATGGCTTATCATTTTGTACTTGGCACCATCTCCGTGTTTTAGTGAAACTACATTTACCTGTAACTGCAATTTTGTTTGGGTTACTTGAAGGAAAAAGAAATGAAAGTATCTTCTAAGTTCGGACTATGTCAAAATCACATGATTCTTATAAATTCTAAGTGAAATCAGCTCTAATAAAATAATTAGATTTCATATAGATCTCCAAATATACATTGACTACACAAATGCAGAATCACAGCATTTTTAAGCCAGAAGAAGCCATTCTTTCTGCCCAAATTGAATTTTCAAATAAATTTGGGAAATGATACATGCTTTACCCTCATCTTAAAAACTCACAATGCCAATTACTTTAAAAGCTGCAAGAAAAACTGTAAGAACCCAGTAACTTTGTTTAATCCAAAGCTGTTAAAAATCACATGACCACAGAGTCTCTGTTTTGCATACCGTCTATCAACATTTTGCAGAACCTCTTTGGGAAACATTGCTTTAGACCAAACTCTTTGTTTTTGTAGAAAGAGAAGACATTGAACTAAGCTAATTTGCTGAAGGAAATAGTATTTACTTACAGAAACTCATAGGTAGGTAAGCGTCACTGTATTTCTTTTCTTTTCTTTTCTTTTTTTGGTCTTTTTGAGACAGGGTCTCGCTGTGCAGTTCAGGCTGGCCTTGAGCTCACTTTGTAGCCCAGGCTGGCCTTGAAGTCACAACGATCCTCCTGCCTCAGCCTCCCGAGTGCTGGGATTACAGGCGTGTGCCACAACGCCTGGCTTGTATTTATATTTTAAGAACAACTAAATTAATTTCTTCCTGTAAAACTTTGATTCAGAGGATCAGTGATCACAAAAAAAAAAAAAAAACGCCAGAAAGCAAACCAAACCAAAACAAAACAAATCCCACAATTGACCTGCCTTGATTCCTACAACTAGACTTTCGGTGAAAAATACCACATGATCCATTCTTCCCTGACCGTTGAATAACTCATCATCTAATGTAAATTAAATTGTTCTGGGGAGATGAGGTACCCGTTAATGATCTTTTAATGGAAGTGAATGAAAATATCACCACAAATAGCCCTTTTGAGGTTTCAGTTTCCAGTACCTTACAAGGTCTTTCCCAACAACTCCGGCCCCCGTGGTTTTTGCCCTTCTCTGATCAATATGTAATCAAATTCTGTCTTCTATTGTTACTTACTGGCCCTGTGTGTATATCTTATCTCCCTAAGAAGATTGTGAACTCCTAGAAAGCGAGGCCTAGCTTTGAGTCAACTTGGACGTAGAATAGTCTCTAGAAATGCTTTTGAATGGCTCACACATGACCCATTGACTGGAATGGGAAAAATGGTCAGCATGATGGATTAAGAAAGGAGTCCCACTGTCTGTCTTCCTTTTATCTTCAACACAGCGCTGTCCCTCTGACTCAGCTTGTATGGCTAGAAAAGCCCTCTTGGCAGGTTTGCTTTAGGTGTCCGGGGAAAGCGAGGCTGCCCTTGCTTGAGGGGCATTGCTTGGTCTTGACGCCATTCCGGTGAGTCAGCGAGCTGCTCATCAGGTCATCAGGACAAGTGTATGTCACGGTCCACGTCTGTTTTGAAACCAAGTGGCCCTCACTCAGTAATAAAGCGGAAGCCTGGTTTTATTTCCACTTGTTTGGCCTCTGATTTATTAGGTACATTTTCCAAAAGCATAAGACAGTGCTTTTTTGCAAGAGCTAAGCCCTCTTTCTCAAAGAGAAGCCGATCCCGGAGTAAGGACAGTTTTATTATTGTTTTATGGCAAGACCCTAGAGAAATTCAAGGGGAAAGAAGGAACTTCTTATCCCTCCTTGCTGCTGATGATTGAGGCAGACTGCTAGAGGATAAGCTCTGTAATGAAAAGTTTAAACAAACTTAGGACCCACAAAGTGGGCCCCCTGTTCCTAGAAGTTACCAGTTATTCCATATATACTTTTAACAGGTATGAACCAATATGGTCAGCTTAATTAATTTTTTTGCCTAAAGACAAATCAATGAGTGTTAACTGTGCACAGCATTGCTTTAGCCATCGTGGAGTTGTAGAAGATATATAAAGGTACAGTTCCTCTTTTCAAGGGATCTACATCTTAGTACGGTAAGAGAAAACCTACACTGAGAACAACCATGAACAATACGATGTGATATATATATGATCCAGTGCCGATTGGGGGCCTTGAACTTTAACTGCAGCAGAAATTTCGTGAAAGGGAAAAAATTACTGGTGTTATCAGTAGCGAAAGAAGACTTCACAAGGGAAATGTTTCAGTAGTTGAACATTGAAGGAAGGATAAGATTTAGGGGAAAAGAAGTAGGCTGTCCATTCGGGTTTCAGATGATGTCATTTTATTGTTTTTTCATTTGGTGCTAGAGACTGAATCTAGAGTCCTTGCACTAAGCTACACTGCCAGCCCTTATTTATTTATTATTTATTTTATTCTGAGGCTGTCTTGTTAGGCTGCTAAATTGCCCTGGCTGGACTCAAACTTGCAATCCTCTTGCCTCAGTTTCCCCTAAGCATATGTCACCATACCTAGATTCCTTTTGTTAATTCTTGATACCATCATCATCATTATTATTACTACTGCTGCTACTATTACAGTAGTAGGGATTGACCTGAAGGCGTTATGCGTGCTTTACCACTGAGCTACATCCGCACACCTACCCCAACCTTTTAAAAATTTTGATACAGAGTTTTGCTAAGTCTCCCGGGCTGGCCTCCAACCTGAGACCCTCCTGCCTTAACCTCCTGAGTAGCTGAAATTAATTATAGGTATACACCACAAACCCAGTAATGCCATAATTCATGATTGCTACAAGACAAAAATTAGATAACACACTTACAATCACCAGGCTATTACTTTTTAAAAATCACCTGTGCAGTATTTTCTCACATTTTGGCTACCCATTTGGTAGCGTAAAGCAAATAATTTGTTACTGACTTTAGAGTTATTAATTACATATAGTTTATCAGTAAATAAAGCCAGAGTGTTTACTATGCACAAGGCCCTGTGAAGGATGATAGAAATAAAACACTGCATAAATAATCAATACGCTTATCAAGTTTAAATGTGCTGTAAAGACAGATGCATAAAAAACAATTGGGTTATAATTATAGTGTGTGTCCTCAGAGTAAAATATAGAGAGCTTTCAAAGCATATCTCAGAGAAATCTAATTCAAACCAGAAAGGCAGTGGCAAATTTCTTGGAAAAGTGGTAATTTTGGCTGACACTTGAAGTATATATAAGTACTGAGGACAGGAGTAGAGAATATTCTAGGAAAAGAAAGGCAGCTAATGTACTTTAGGGTAAAGAAAAATAAGACCAGAAATAAATGCAAATAAGTAGACCTGGGTCATGCTTACTTTATCTATATCATAAATATATTATAAATTATAGCAAGCTGAGCCAGGTGCATTGGTGCACATCTATATTTCCAGCTACTTCAGAGGCTGAGAGAGAATAATCACTGGAGCCCAGGACTTTGAGACCAACCTAGGGAACGTAGTGAGATTCCATCTCAAAAAGAAGAATAGGGAGCCAGACATGGTGGCTCACACCTGTAATCCCAGCATTCCAGAGGCTGAGGCAAGAGGACCATTGTGAGTTCGAGGCCAGCCTGGGCTACAAAGTGAGCTCAAGACCAGCCTGAACTGCACTCAAGACCCTGTCTCAAAAAAAAAAAAAAAAAAAAAAAAAAAGAAGAAGAAGAAAAAAAAAAGAGGAGCAGGAGGAGAAGGAAGAGGAGTGAGCTGAAATATTCAGCAGTAATGTCATTTCATTTTATTTGTTTGTTTGGTACCAGGAATCGAACTCAGGACCTTGCCCTTGCCAGGCAGGGGCTTATGCCACTGAGCTATATCCCTGATCCTTTGTTATTTCATTTTTAACCTTTTATCACAAACTACAAAGTGAATTTAGTTTCTCCTTAGGAGAAACTAATTAAAAATCTCTTTAGCTAGCATGAAAACAATTTGAGAAAGTGAATGCAAAATAGAAACCTCTTGTTATTTTACCTATATTACCTAGGTGATATCTACAAGCTACAAATTGAACTTTAAAATCGAACTAAAGTGCTGAATGTGGTGGCACATGCCTATAATCCCAGCACTCAGGAGGCTGAGGCAGGAGGATCACTTTGAGTTTCAGGCCAGTCTGGGCTACATAAGTGAGTTTAAGGCCAATCTGCATTACACAGTGAGACCTTGTCTCTAAATAAAAAGATAAATAAAATCCAGCTAAAGTAGTCATCTCTAAAATTCATGAAACAGACTAGGAGTAACCAGTCCCCCAGGAAACAACACTGTGAGGTAGTCAGATACAAGGACTTTTTGGAACCATACTTTCTGGGTTTGAATCTAGCCCCCTCACATACTAGTTCTATCACACTAGGCAAACGTGAGCCTCAATTTTCCTATTTTGAAAATGTGAATGGGTCATACCCAAAGGAAGAACAATAAAAGAAAAAATAGATAAATTGGAATCCATCAAAATTTAAAACTTTGATGCTTTAAAGGAAAAAAATCAAGAAAATGAAAAGACAACACAAAATGCAAGAAAATACTTGCAAATTATATATCTCATCAAGGAATTGGATCTAAGCTACATCGTAAATCTTCTTATGACTTAATAATCAAAAGATAAATAGCATTGAGAAATGGACAAGTGATCTAAGTAGACATTTCTTCAAAGAAGATATACAAATGGCCAATAAGCACACACAAAGATGTTCAACATCATTAGCCCTCAGGGAAATTTAAATAAAAACCACAAAGATGCCAATCATATTGACTAATGTGCCTATAATTTTTAAAAGACAGACAATAATAAGTGCTGGTGAAAATGTGGAGGAATTAAACTCATGCACTGATGGGAGGAATATAAAATGGTACAGCCACTTTGGAGAACTTTCTGATACTTCTTTAGACACTTAACATAAATTAACCACATGACCCAGCAGCTCCGCCTAAAAGAAAAGAACACCCCATGCCTGGGAATCCTGTGACCTGGCTCGGCCACTCAGCAGCTCCAGGCTCACTCTGTGTTTCGATCCCACATGGCACAGTGAAGCAGAGGTGCCAGTCAGCCAACTTGATCCTGGTCGCAGCCAGTGCCCCCGGAGGGACGGTGAGTCCCAGAGAGTCAAAGCTCCAGGGAGAAATACAGGACCTGGCCAGCCGTGCTAGCCCAGAAATCCCTCCACGACTGTAAACTGCAGAAAAAGCATGGACTTTTACTCCAAAAGGGACTATGGAGTTCACGCCAATTTTTAAAATATTATAATAATCAACAAATTTATTTCATTCAATTAAAAGAAATGTATCTATATCTGTGAATTTCTTCAAAACATTTTATATATAAAAGTGGCTAATTTGTACAAAATGTCATAACATGTTTGGATAGTTCTACATATGCAAATTAATAAATGTAATACATTACATAAACAGAAGCAAGGACAAAAACCACAGGACCATCTCAATAGACACAGAAAAAAGCCTTTGACAAAATCCAATATCCTTTCATGAAAAAAAAAAAAAAAACCTCTGAAGAAAATAGGTATAGAAGAAACTTAGCTCAATCTGATAAAATCTATCTATGAGAAACCTATGGCCAACATTTTTATTTTATTTTATTCCAACATCATTTTAAATGGGGAAAAACTGAAATCTTTCCCTCCAAAATTAGAAACAAGACAAGAATGTCCACTATTACCACTCCTGTTCAGTATTTTTCTAGAAACATTAGCCTGAGCAATCAGACAAGAGAAAGAAATAAAAAAGATATGCATAAGAAAGGAAGAAATTACCATTATTTGCAGATGACATGATCTTCTACATGAAAGACCCCAAAAATTCCACAGAACTAGAGAAAACAATCCTAAAATTTATATGGAACCAGAAGAGGCCCAGAATAGAAAAAATAATCCTCAGAAACAAGTGAAGCAGGAGGTATCATAATTCTGGATTTCAGGGATTACAAAGGTACAGTGATAAAAACAGCACAGTAATGGCACAAAAACAGACCTATGGATCAATGGAACAGAATAGAGGATGCAGGAACAACCCCAGGCACATTCAACTATCTGATCTTTTTTTTTTTTTCAGCTATCTGATCTTTGACAAAGGGGCCAAATCACAGCGGAAGAAAGATAGCCTCTTTAATAAAATGGTGCTGGAAACACTGGCTCTCCACATGCTGAAGATCGAACCTAGATTCATATCTCCCATCACGTACTAAACTAAAAGCAAAATGGATCAAAGTTCTAAATGTTAAAACAGAAATACTTAATTTGCTACAAGGTAAAAAAAAAAAAAAAAAAAGGTAAAACTAATGAAGATACAGGTGTAGGCAAGGACTTTCTTTACAGAACCATAATTGCACAGGAAATAATGCTGAGAATTAACAAATGGGATCATATTAAATTAAAAGGAAAAGAACATCCAACAGAGTGAACAGAAAACCTATAAAATGGAAAAAAAATTGCCAGCTATTCCTTGGACAGAGGACTAATATGTAGGATATAAAAAACTCAAAAAAACTAGAATGCCCCAGTAAAAGATCCAATCAAAAAAAATCACAACTGCCATGAATAGACACTTCTCAGAAGAAGTATAAAAGGCCGGTGCATGATAAATGTTCAAATCTCTGACCCTTAGAGAAAGGTAAATTAAAACAAAACTGTGATTCCGTCTAACTCCAGAAAGAACGGCTATTATCAAGAACACAACAAAGTGCTACCCTGCCATAAAGAAGGGTAAACCCGAGTCATTTGTAGGAAACCGCATGCTCCTTGAGACCACACTGTTAAGTCAAATAAATCAGACATGCAATCTTAAATATCATATGGTTTCTCTCACATGAGAAACCCAAAATAGAAATAAAAATCACAATGAAAAATAGAGAAATAGAGCTTTTGCCGATGGGAAGGACAGCAAGAGATGGAAGGAGTGGGGAGGGGATGAAAAAGAATTCACGTGTTTTGTACATGCACCAATTCTCCACGAGGAATGTGATCATTATGTACTGTAAACATGCACTAATAAAAAATAAAAATTGAAAAACATAAAAATAATTTGTACATGAATGTTCTCAGCACTAGGTGTGGTGGTGCATGCCTATAATCCCAGCACCTGGGAGGCTGAGGCAGGAGGATCACCATGAGTTCAAGGCCAGCCTGGTCTACATAGTGAACTCTGGCCAGCCTGAACTGCACAGTGAGACCCTATCTCAAAAAAAAAAGTTCATGGCATCATTATTCATAGCAGCCAAAAAGCATAAGTAACCCAAATGCTCATCAGGAAAATAAGGTATATCTGTCCAATGGAATTATTATGTGGCCATAGATATAACAAAGTATTGATGCCTGCTACAGCATGGATGAATTTGAAAACAATGTGTTAAGTGAAAAGTGACAATCACAAAGGATTATAAATTATATATTTTTGTTCATAGAAAATGTACAGAATAGGTAAATCTACCAAGAAAGAAAGTAGATGGAGCTGAGTGTGGTGGTGCATGCCTGTCATCCCAGCACTCAGGAGGCTGAGGCAGGAAGATCATTGAAAGTTCGAGACCAGCCTGGGCTACAAAGTGAGCTCAAGGCCAAACTGAACTGCATAGCGAGACCCTGTCTCCAACAGACAAAAAGAAAAAGAAAAAAAAGAAAGTAGATAGATAGTTGCCTAGAACAAGACGGATAGGGAGACTGGGAGATGAAAATTAATGAGAATTCAAATTTATTGTACCGAGAGTTCACAACTCAGTCAATAGATTAAAAGCCGTTGAATTGTGTACTTAAATTGGGTTGAATGTTATATCCCAATAAAGCTGTTTTTAAAATGGGGATGGACGAAATGAAACAATATAGTTAAAGTACTGCCGTAGCTAGTGCTATGTAAGTGCTGCTACTCTCCAGACCACAAGACTGTGACCTACTAGCATACCGTAGGCTGCTTCCCTTCCCCTCAGATATTACCCCCGTGTTACTAAAATCCTGCTTATAGCGGCTCCACTGTGTCACTCTTAGCTATCAAGAAAGTATTGCTATGCATACCTACAGGCCAAAAATACAGTGTGCAGAGACACAGTGCAGAGCAGAACCGGACATGGCGGGGAAGCTGGAACCCTCAACCTGGCAGCACCTACAAGACCTACAGCTAACCTTACGCTCAGCAGAGGAGCTCTAGGCCCCCTTGCCGCTCCTTTCTAGCGCTGTATGAGAGGTCCTAGATGAGGCCGTAAGAAAATAAGAGGTGTAATAATTGGGCAGACACCTTCCGCTTCATTCACAGATGAGGTGATAGTCTGCAGAAGATCTGCAAGAATCAGCAAGACACTGGAACTAACGAGCAACTATAGCAAAAAGGCAGGATACAACGTTGACGTATGGAAGTCACCTGCTTTCCTATACACCAACGATTAACAACTGGAATTTGAAATTTAAAACACAGTACATTTACATTAGCACCCTCAAAGTGAGATACTTAGGTATAAATCCTGTAAACTATATACAAGAGCTATATGAGGAAGACTACAAAATCCGAATCACAGAACTACTAAATAAATGGAGATATTTCATATTCATGGACAAGAAATCTCCAGATTGTTGAGATATTTGTTATTTCCAATTTGTTATACAGCTTCAGTGTGAATCCAACCAAAATCGCAGAAAGTTATTTTGTGCATTTTGGCGAAGTAAAGTTTACATGGAGCCTCCTAAGGTCCAGAACAGATAGCATAAGATCAAAGGAAGTGAACAAATTGAAAGAGTGACACCGTATAACTTCAAGACTTACTGAAAAGCTGCAGTAATCAGGACAGTGAGTGGTACTGGTGAAAGCAGACAAGCAGATCCATGGAATAGAATAGAGCGCCCCGAAATAGACTCATACAAACACAGTTAACCTTTCAGTTTATGAATGAAAATGACAAATGAAACTCATTCATTTATTTTTCATGCTATTGCAGGCCTACCAAAATAATAATAACAGGATTTTATGAAAGACAGGAAACTCTACAGGCATAAAGGCCCAGGAAGGAGATGATGGGAATTAACTTTGGAGGCGGGAAAGACACAAATGTATGACAACTGAGGTAGCAGATTTAAAGGAGCTAAATTACTAAAATGGCAGAGTCAGGAACTGGTGGCATCAGACATGTTTGGGAGTTGGGGCTTGGAGGCTTGGGATACAGCTCAGTGGTGCAGCACCCGCCTGGAAATCGGGGCTCAAGATAGGAGGCGACGCTAAAGTTCTATAAAACACCTAAATTCCCAGGTTTCCTCACGTCCACGTAGCTGGGTGACTATTCTCTCCCCTGAGAAAATGATGTAGATTTTTCTTTGAAGAAGGTGAAACTGGGAGCCCTTTACCCTGGCACAATGGACACATGTAGTGATGAGGTGTTATTCTGAACACAGATATTAAGCAAATAGCTATAAATTTTACGCTGGGTCTTGGTAAGTCCTCTTTCCCTACTGAACTCACAGAGCACTGGACATTACAGTGCAGGAAAATGATAGGAAGACCTCTGAGGAAAGCTACCACTCCAAAGGAAAGGACCTAAAGTCCCCAAATAATTGATTCAGCTAGACGATCCTACATGGATGCCTTACCCAGGTGCTCAGAGATTCTTAGTGTCACTCTCTTGAATTTGATCTCATATCCAAGGATCACCAAATATTAGTGAAAAGTCTCTGGCATGAAAGAGGAAATGCAAAACAAACAAGAAAAAGAAATTTGGAGAAACAGAGCTATACGCTGAATGAAATGTCAAATAATATTTTAAAAAGATAGAGAAGATATTGAATATATAAAAGGATTATGCAAAGAAAGCTTCTGCAAAAAATCTCCACTGTCCTAGAGTTTCAGCAAAAGGCTAATAGGAGTTTCAGAAAGAGACTAGAGAATCGAGAGAAAAGAATCATCAAAGAAATGCTTCAAGAAATGAACAGCATAAATGCTTTAAGTGAGAAAACCCAAACAGTGAATAAAAGTATTCGTCCCAAATGATAGTACGTTGAGATGTATTAAAATGAGGGATAAATAAAGGATGCTACAAGTGATTGTAGAGAGAAAAGACAAGCCATATGGAAAAGATCAGGAAGCAGAATAGTACTTGATCTTCTTGGAATAAGAAT
>NW_004955402.1:9943871-9956554 GCF_000276665.1 Chinchilla lanigera | reverse complement strand
TGCGCCACCACACCCAGCCCTTCAAGTTTTGAAGGAAAATTATTTCCAAGTAATTGATTCTAGAGTCAGTTAAACTATCAGTCAAAAAAAACCCCAAAACTATCAGTCAAGTGAGACAGACAAGTGAAGACATTTTCACTCCTGTAAAGTCTCCAAGCTGGGCCGGGGATATAGCTCAGCAGCACCGCACCTGCAAAAGATGAAGCTGATATGGTCATCACAGGCAGGAGGATCACAAGTTCAAAGCCATCCTGGGCAACTTAGTGAGACTCTTTCTCAGCACACACAAAACTGAAAAGGACTGGGGGAGGTAGCTCAGTGGTATAGCACTTGTCTAGCATGCCCTAGGCCCTGCGATCAATCCCCAGCACTGCAGAAAGGAAGGAAAGATGCAACAAAGGAGTAAGTCACAACCAAGCAAAATGTGGGATGCAGGCAACAAAGGATCCAGCAAGAGGGGCCAACAGAATCCCTAGAATGGTAGTAAAGAAATACTCCGATATATTGCCGATCTGCTAGGGAAAGATGGCACATGGGCCAGATTGAAAGAAGCCCCAAAGCACAAGTCTTCTTAAGAACTAAATTCATGGAGCACTTGATTCATGTAAACGTATTAAGAGATTTAGGCAGTTACTGACTTTGAGGTTGAATTAGTGACAATATAGAGAGAACAAAGCAAACATAAGAAACTATGTAATGAGTAATCCTAAACAAAATAAGGTACAAAAGACTAAGTATCCTAGTTACTTACATGGCTCAGCTGTGAACAGTATTTGCATAGACCTTATTACTTCTGTATATATAATAAATAATTATGTACATAATATGCATCTAACAAAAATTACAATATAGCTGTATTGGAAGGATGGGGGATGGGAAGGATACCGTGTGTTCTGGGGCATGCGGTGGGAGCATGAAAGAGATCTAAATCTTTGTCTTTCATAGTAGAGTTCCATGCATAATGTCAAAACTGACAAATCTTTAAATAACTGCAATATTATCTAGATAAATAAAAATAAATACCAAAATTCCTAGATAAGAGGATATGCAGTAGGAATCACTATTTTTCCTAACTAGCCTTCTGAAACTATCGGGCTCTTTCAACTCTAAGCATATGTAATTTTGACAAGACTAGAAGCAAGCCAGGCACGGTGACTCATGCCTGCAATCCCAGCACTCTGAAAGTCTGAGGCAGGAGGGTTGCAAGTTTCACCCTGACCTGGGAAGCCCATATAGCCCAGTGTAAAAGCCATAAGCTCAATCCTAATACTATAGTAAAAAAAAAAAAAAAAAAAAAAAAAAAAAAAAGTAAAGACGTTTGCATTGGTTCTGTGGAAGATTAAAAAAATGAACAATATATGGCCCTTCCCAAGGTGGAAGAAGACGCAGTTAGTGGGGGTAAGGGTGAATATAACACGTCCGCTAAGAGGTTAAACCAGAAAGCGACGTGAACTCAGAGGAGACAGTGGTTACAGGCTTTGGAAACAAGTATTTCTTTTGTCTGAGAAGGGAAGTATAGTCTGACTTAATGCAGCATGTACTATAAGCGGGATGCTCTAAGGAATGGAGCTGGGGAGGGAAGTTGAGGACAGACTCCTGGATGACCTTGAACATCACACTGAAGCTCTCAGAATGCAAGGGGAAATTGTCAGTTTTTTGAGCAAGGGCGTGATGTAATCTGAGTTGTAATTCGGAAAGATCTCCGGCAGCAATACGTGAGTTGGACAGGATAGAGTGGAAAAGAAGGCAAGAGCAGAGCTAGGAGGCCCTGACCTTGTGCAGGGTTGGTAAAAAGTGAGAGGTAGGGATGGAGAGGAGATATTTCAGAAACCACAGTTAAACCTGCTGCTAATAACTTCTTAATTTGCTTCCACTTTTTCTTCTGCTAGAAATTCTTAAGGAGGACTGTAGCTTTAATTGGCCGATACAAGGAGGCCAGGAGCCAAGTAAACCACATTGACTTGTAGTTTATTTTTTAAAAGGCCAACTAGTTAATAAGCCTTAGAACATCCTGATCTTGGTACAGATGCTTGATGTACTTACACTTTATAACATTTCAGTTTGTTTTTTTTTTAAGTCTGTTGCTATACTTTGACCAAGGGCTTCAAAGAGAAATTATATTTTACTTTCATCATCTCAGTATTCTTGTGAGCCAAATGATCCGTTAAATACCCTAAGAAATAATATAATGGCACAATTGATCCTGGGTCACCACTACAGGGACCACATAGCAAGTCACACTGACTTCTCTCTACCCATTATTCAACTTAATATTTAATCACCCACTCAGAATTATACAGTGATTTCCCAATGCTTGCACTCCACACAGTACAAATTTTCTGTTTGACATTCAAGGCCTCCAAGATCCCATTCACTTGTGCACCTTTACCTTCAGTGGTCTCTAGATAAACCTCCACTCTAGCCTGGTGGAGCTCTTTAGGAACTCCCAACATGTACGTTCACACTGCAGTGTTTAGGTTTCAGAGTATTTTACCTTTATTCAGACATTCTTCCTTGCCTGTTAGGGCTGCTCTGATCCTGCCTTTTCTATTATCCCCTATCCCGGGTACCTAAAGAAAGTTAATCTCTGTATTTGCTACAGCTACCCAGCATTGAGAGTGTGCACTGCATCATTTGACATTGAATTATCTGCTTCGTTTTAACATGTGCTGGCTCTTTCCTTTCCAGACCGACTGCGTTAGCTGAGGTTAATGCTCTCATGGACTCCCCCTGGTTCCCTCAGCCTTTAATCTCTGCATTAATCAGGGTTGATTTGGGTTCAAGTGGCAGACACCGAAATCAAACTAGCATAAGCAAAAAAAAAAAAAAAAAAAAAAAGGAGGTGGGATTAATTTACCGAATGCAAATAAAGAATCCATAAGTAGAGGAGGTTTACAAGCATATTTGAACCTAGGTGTTTAAACATCATTACAAACTGACCTTTTTCCACCCCTGCTTTCCTCTAAGAGAATCAAGCAGCCTTCCCAAATATTAGAAAAGATAGTCAAGTAGCAACTCAGAACTTAAGTTTGAATAGATTACAGTGAACCCAGCGAAGAAAATGTACACATTTCCATGATTCCAGAAAAGACCCAAGTCAGACCCTCCTTGGCTTGGAGAGAGTCACATACTGGGTGCTGACCTAACCAGAGCCCCTCTGATTCATTAGGAACTGGGGGACAGAGTTTGCCGCAAATAGGTGCAAACCAAGAATGGTGCAGGGTCTGGTGAATGATTTTCCAGAGGAAAATCAAAACATTGCTGTCCAAGGAGGAGGAAATTATTCCGGGCAGGCAAAAATAGCAGAGGTCTGCTGTACACGTTCCATCTCCCACGTTATTCAGAACATTATAGAATCTTTTACAAATACCTCAGTAAGATTCATGTTGCAATTATTTTTTGAAGGACTGTAATGAAAGCATGCCTGGGCAAACACAACACCTAAATGCGTAGCGTTGTCTTCTGTTGTCCCTATGTAAGCATTGGGAGTTGTACCAAGTGTAATTTATGTTAAAATAATGCCACATCATCCTCCTTAGTCTTTGACTCAGACAGACCTAAAGAGGAGTAATTAACATGGTAGAAAGCATCTTAATTAAATGAAGAATTTTGTTATTTCCTGTGCCATTAGACATTGATAAACCCTAAGAATAAAAACTTTCATATTATGGAGAATTCAAAACTAGAAAACACGCTTGGTGATGTCATAATTACTACAGATATAAAAACTAGTAACGATGTAGCCTCAGCGTCCACTCACCACTAGGGTGAGAGACAGCATTCTACCTGTCTTCCTCAGATGGTGTCCGAATCCCCGTCCCGGCTTCACCTTGTAAGGTCAGATCCAGACTGGAGTGTGACTTTGGTGCCTGTCACCATGACAAAGGGGGAGACGCCAGCGGTGGAGGGAAGGCTGGCACCTGGGGGAGGTAAACGGACGCAGTTTCAAGGCACGTGTTGAGAGCCGCCTGTGAACTACAGAGAAACTGGAATCGAAAGTTCATTTTGACTGAAGCTATCGCTTTTCTCAAGAGAAAAATATAAATAAATACATTTACTATTTATAAATATAGCATTTATATAAATAAAGTATTGCATTATATTTCTCTAGAAGACAGAAACAAGATGATTTGCTGGGGAGTGGCCAAAGGGCTCCATTACATGCTTGCAGCACGTTTGCTGACTGGATAAACAACCAAAGGTATTATTAAAACCAGTTCACAAACTTGTGTCAATTTGGCATGGGGTAGGGCTAGGTATATATTTTTTAAACCCCAGATTAAATGTTTTTATTAATGACATACATGGTGGAAAAAATCTGTTCATTTTTAATTAAACTAGAGATGAAAGTAGGGAGAGAACAAAGACAAAAACTTAAGAGCTGTGAAATTAGAGAGACCCAAGGTCAGTGTTGCACCCCGTACCAGGCACGGTAAAACTGCATTCGCCCCACGCCCCCATTCCCTGTGCATAAAAATAGGGATAATAACAATACAGACTAGGTGTGGTGGTGCATGTCTGTAATCCCAGCCCTCTGGGAGGCTGAGACAGGATGATCAAACATTCAAGCCCAACCTAGGCAACTCAGTGACTGACTGAGACTCTGCAAAAATAAAAACTAAAGGGCTGGGGTCCAAGTGAAACACCACAAGTGCAAAGGCCTTGGGTTCAGTCCCCAGTACCACCACCACCATAAAAACCCCCATGGTATAAAATTCATAAGTTGTTCTAACATTCTATAAGTTGTTGAAAGGATTAAGCACTTAGGCATGAGAAAATGCATACAAGATATTTACCACACCTGGAATATAATAAGTAATGATTAATTGTTGGTCTCTGTTAAAACCTTATTGTTGTTATTAATTCTTCAGGTGCGTCATTTGAAGGAAAGGGTGAATCCTCCGAATGTCTTTAGTTTGTGGAAACAGGATTAGAAACAAACTCTTGGGTTCAAAGGTTCAAAGGGTCCAACAACTTGAGGGCAGAAATCAGGACAGGTCTGACTGAAATTGCTTTTGGCTTTTTGGTGGTGCTGGGGATCAAACTGAGGGCCTCCTCCATGTGACTCTTGTGTTTATGAGGCAGGCATGAGAATTTTAGAAATAATCTATAATTTCTAGGAAAGGAGAGAGAGCGTGATGACGCCTAGCTCCCTCAGCGACCACCGTGCCTGGGTGAAGTATCCTACCTGAATCCGGAACCCTGGAAATTGCTGGTCAGGACCTTCACCTCAGTTTTTCAGTTGCTGCTGCTCTCTGAGTTCTGTGTGAGTATGAGGGCACCATGTATGTTTGGTTACAGAGTATGTTTGGTTAGCAAATTCAGATAACTGAATGTATACTCGGTTTTCAATTTTAAAATAGGGACTCTGATTGAGCTATCTATGTAATTCAATAGCGTACAATGGCTTGAGTATTACAGTTGTACCTGAGCATCAGCAAGAAACTTGTTCCAGGGCTGGGGATTTAGCTCAGCGGCACAGTGCCTGCCTGGCAAGTGTGAGGTAGTGAGTTCGATTCCCAGTACAGGAAAAACAAAACAACAAAAAAAAAAGAAACTTGTTCCAGGATTGGTTCCTATGGATACCAAAGTCTACAGATGCTCAAACCCCTTCTATAAAACTGCATAGTATTTGCATATAACTTGTGAATATCTTCCAGCATACTTTTAATCATCTCTAGATGACATATAATACCTAACAGATAAATGCCATGTAAATACTTGTTATACTGTATTGTTCAGAGAATATTGACAAGAAAAAACTCTGTACATGCTCAGTCCAGACCCAATTTTTATTTTTTAAGGATATTTTCAATTGGTGGCTGGTTGACTCCGAGGATATAGGCGCTGTAGGTACAGATAGCCGACTGCACTCCAGCCATAGGAAGGGAAATTGCATTACTCTTTAAACAAAAGATGTCCTCTATAAGTACGAAGCAATTAAATTTTAGCTAAAATTATTGGGAAATGGAAATCTAAAAGAGAGAATGGGTTAAAAAAGACTAATATTGTAAAACAAAAATAGATTATAAAGAAATAACAGGTTGGAATGCATAAAATTGGTTAGAGGAAGGCACCAAAGCAACCTTAGCAGTACTCTGCTGAGCCTGACTTTTTGTCATTGTGCTGCCGAAGCGAGCACAAGCCTGACTTTTTGAAAAGGAATGGCAAGATTGAGAGTTGGGAAGGAGCGCATGAGTCTTTAGCTCTCCATATCAAAGAGAAACCAGGATTTTAAACCCACAGCCTGAAATTCTCCCGGGACTCTCTACCTACCATAATTACTAAAGGTGTCACCAGACTGACCTCATGCTACAATGTTAGGCTAGGGGTGTGAAACAAAACAAAATTTTACTTTTTCAACATCCTTTAAATAGGTGTCACTTCCCTTAATAGCACCGCTGTGCTTGATCAAGGAGGAAGGGACACCCAAATCCTCATGCACAACCTGTACCAAAGTCCCAGCAAGTATTCCCGAGACTACACGTTCTTTTTCCTCTAAAATTCTGTAACTTGTTAAAAGTTCTATGGATTTTTTTCTTCTTACTTAGGTGGCTTTAAATTACTTTTTATTTCTTCTTCACTAGAGATATTAAATACTTATTAGAAGTTCTTTAGATTTTTGTTTTGGGGATACATAATTTAAAATTCTAAATTTAAGTTTCTTATAATCAGAACAAAACAGTTCCCTTTAATTTGCTTGTCATTTAGTTTCCAAGTACTTATTTTTTCCTGTTATAACGGACTATCAGAGCTTAGTTCAGGATAAACACAATGAGAAGAAAAAATATTTGGTTATCAAACTTGAAGTTGAACATTTCCTTGGGGGTAAAATAAGGATGAAAAATAAGTAATACATGTCCGTAACTCTGGCCATAGTTTAAATAAAAGATATTTTCAATCTTCAGTTAAATTTTTGTCTAATCTCCAACATTTCTTAAATAAAGCAAACTTCCTAGAGGATAAAAGAAATTATAAGGGAAGCTCTGTGAAATGAGTTAACCAGTGTCAGTTACACTTATGTTAAATTTTTTTAAGATAATAGCTACAGTCATAAACTAACCCGCTCATCAATCAGTATAGCACCTCTCTGGGCCATAAGAGATCGCCTACTTTCTTCGCTGTGGTCATCGGTCCTTTAGCATTTAGTGCGTGTTGGCATTTCAAGGCGCTGCTCCTAAATTATATCCATCAGCCTCAACTTTCATCACTTCCCCTGGTAGTGTGAGCAGAGGACTAACAGCTCTTGAGGGTTGTTTAGGTTCCAGAGAGAGTTGTTTAGGACGCTCACCTCCCTCACAGTGAGAATTGAACACCCTGCGAGACCGCAGCTTTACTACAAACTGTCATAGGCAATAATAAACATAGATAATCAGTGTGTAGAACACAGATAGCTAGTAGGGACTCCTTTTCATCGCTAAAAGGGGTAACTAACTTCTCTGGATAATGTTGAGAACTACTTTCTAAGTTTAAGGATACAATTTAAAGACAATCTAGAAAGTACTTTCCAAGGTTGTCCCCCTGGCTCAGACAGATCCTCCATGTTGAACTGCATTTATGAAAATGACAGAGGATGCTAAAGGTCCAAATCCGCCAGACATTCAAAGATTGTAATTGACTCTTATGAGAAGCTATTTGAGAATATTTGGGAGAAAGAACATAAAAGGAAGTATCGGATGGTTAAAAGCAAATGAACAAACTTAAATTGGTCCAGAAAGAACTGGGTGTGAGTCCTGAATTCTTGCATACTAGTTGTATGCCTTTGGGTAGTTACTTAGCATTACTAACCTCAGTTTCCTCAGCTATAAAACAAGAGAAAAACACCCATTTGGTAGGTCTGATGTGAAGATCAAATAAGTTAAATGGGAAAGCACAGAAAGTGCACAATTCAGCCTCTGACAGAATATATTCAATAAATTAAAGCATATTAAAGGAGGCCAGATATGGTATGCATACCCATAATCCAGTACTCAGGAGGCTGAGGCAGGAGAATCATGAGATCCAGGTCAGCCTGGGCTATAAGAGTGAGTTCAAGGCTCGCCTGGACTACAGTGAAATCCCATCTCAAAAAATAAAATGAAGTGAAATGAAAAAAAAAAAAAAAACAAACCAATTAGGAAGAAATACATAAGACATGATTCCTATTTATAATGTAGTGACCATGAAGTTGTTTCCTACCTCTTTTATCCATTCTTGGAAAAAAAATATGTTTAAAATAAGGATGGAAACTTTTTAAGTCATTTTGCACAAATCTTAGGGGAAAAATTCATTTGGAAGCAAAAACTTCTATTTGTTAAATGTGGGACCTAAGTATTATTTTTAGACAGTTATGTGTGCTTAATGTTCCCTCTCTGTGCTAAACAGGAGGTGAAAGAACATATCAAATCAAAGAACACACTGAAAAATAACTAGAAGCAAAAGATCCTGAGATACCAGGAAAATTGAAGATACCAAGAACACTCCATTCCAGTCCTACTCAGTTATTCTGTTACATCCTGTGATGAAACACAAATGCTGTTTCATGTAAGACTAGAGGTTATCTGCTGAATAGAGCTAAAAATAAATTTCCAGGACAATTAAATGTATGGATCTGCCGTACACAGTATTCAGTACGTTTTGTGGGAGAAATTACTTCTTAATATGAGCAAGAAAACATTGTTCTGCTTCTAATTCAATCATTGAATCACCTTGGAAACAGGGAGTTATCAAATAAACATCCTCCAACAAGATGAACTGCAAAGGGGCTATACTGATTAAAATAAGAAAATGAAATTTTCAATTATTTGCAAAAGATGCATTCACATATAACAAAAAGGATTATTGCCGCAGGAGGAATGCTTTCAAGACTCAGTGTTCTTTCAACTAATATAAATAACCCCATTTTGGCAGTTCCGAACATTTAGAATCCAACCAAGAAAAGAACATTGTCAGTAATATCTGCTGTAATAAAAAGACAGCAATTTTCTTAAAGTACTAGGACTGAGATGGCTTTGTGGTGTTCCTAGCGTTAGTTACCTCAAGTGTTTCATAGCTTTTTTCAGCGTGTGGACTTTCTTGGATTTGTTCAAACTTCAGAGGACTTTCCACCTAAGGTTTTCTTTAAGGGTTCCCTGTGGAATAGACTTAGAATGGAGCTGCGTCCATACACACACCACATGTTGAGATTTCAGGGTGGTGCAGACAACTTGGGCAGAGAGGTAGTCAGAAGGCTTGTGTGGCAGGTGAGGGGCTGTAGCTGCAGCCAGAGAAGTGACAATGAAAAGAATAGTGGAGGGGCTGGGGATGTAGCTCAGGGGCACAGCGCCTGCCTGGCAAGAACAAGGTCATGAGTTCAATTCCTGGTACCGGAAAAACAAACAAACCAAAAAAAAAAAAAAAAAGAACAGTGGACAGATTAAAGGTACATTTTAGAGGCAGAACTTGTAGCTTTTGCTAATGATCTGGAAACAAAAGATGAAGGAAAAAGAAAAATCAAAGATGGCCACAGAGTTTTAAACTGAAATAATTAAATAAGAGCAGAGCTATTTATAAAGCTGGTAAACTGGGAGATTGTTAGGTTTGAGAAAGAAAATAATAGCTAATATGAATCTTGCAATATGTAAGAAATATTAAAAATCACTTTAACAATTAATGCAGTATGAAGATTTTGCTTTTAAAAACATGTTCCAAATTTTGTTCTCAGTGTATTTCTGGTATATTCTTCAGGGATCTTATAGAATCTTTTTTTTTGGTTTTTCTCTGGTACCAGGAACCGAACTCACGACCTTGCGCTTGCCAGGCAGGCACTTTTGCCGCTGAGCTAAATCCCCAGCCCCTCTTCAGGGATCTTATAAACTTTAATGTTTTGATAGTTCTATAATTATAATGATTATAAAATACTACTCATCCTTTTTTACAATAGGTAAGAGTGTACCTTTTGTGAAGATTAGAGCAGATTTGCGGGGTGCTTTGGTTCCGTTTTTGTCAAACTGAGGATTGAACTGAAGACCTTTGCACAGAGCTACATCTCCAGCCCTTTTTATTTTTTTAAATTTTGAAACAATGTCTCACTAAATGGCCCTGGTAAGGCTCGAATTTAGAATCCTTCTGCTTCACCCTCTCAAAGTCTTGGGATTACAGGAGCACACCGTCACATCCAGTTTAGATTAGAGCAAGTTTTAAAAGACTTTTCTTAGCACTTTTTCAACTTCCATGATTTTTCAAAAACAATACAATTTACTGCACGTTTTTTAAAATCAATACATTTGTTTGATCTGGTAATCTGAGCAACATAGTTGAAGATAACAATAGGTAATATGACAACCACTGTTAATTCCTATCATTTTGTTTTGAAACCCTGTATCATTTTTAATGATCTTGCTTTGTTCTGTTTATGTCTGTGATGTTGGTATGTTGCTATTGTTCTTTTTTTTTTTTTACTACTCTCTTTAAAAAAAAAAGAAAATAAATTTGTTTGATAGTAAATAGTAGGGTTGACAGTTCTAAGCTAACATATGATGGAGTAGTTTTTGTTTTTGTTTTCTATTAAATGACCCTGCATAGGTATTTTTTAAAACAAATTAAAAAAAAAAAACAAAAACTTCACAAGCCAGGCCTGATGGCACATGCCTGTAATCCCAGCACTTGGGAGGCTGAAGCAGGAGGATCACCACAAGTTCTAGGCCAGCCAGGGCTACATAGCAAGACCTTGTCTCAAAAACAAAAACAAACAAAAAAACCATGTTTAGGACAGGAATTTTTATTTTGGGGGTACTGGAGATTGAACCAAGGGCTTTTGCACATCCTCAACCCTTAAGACAGGATCTCATCAAGTCACTAAATTGCCCAGGCTGAGCTGAGCTTGAACTTGGAGATCTTCCCGCCTTAGCCTTGCACGGAATGCTGAGATTACAGGCATGCACGCTTGTTTTTTTTTGTTTGTTTGTTTTTATTTTTATTTTTAGTTTTATTTTTTATTTTTTAATTTAACTAGAAAAAAGGAGTGGAGAAGGGAAAGGAAAAGAGAAGGAGGTGGAGGAGGAGGAGAAGGAGGATGGGGGGGAAGAGGGGGGAAGGGAGGGAAAAGGGAAAGGAGTGGGAGAAGGAAGGCTTTTTAAAGATAGTGTAGGGCCGGAGATACAGCTCAAGGGGGAAGGAGTGCCTGCCTGGCGAGCTCAGGGTCCTGAGTCTGATTCCCGATACCAAAAAAACCCCCTGAATTTAAAGGTGGAATTAGTGACCGTTTATTTGCTCAAACAAAAGATAAGAGTGACACCTAGTGTCCATTAGGTGTATCTGTAACTTTGACTATTTTTATCAATTAAGCCTAACAACAAAATACTGAATTTAGTAGAACCTTTACGAGAGGGAAAAAATTTTTTCAGTCATCACGGTAGCCAGCACAATCAAAAGCAGCCATATCAGTTTTTAGGGGTCAGAGAGGGACCCGTGACCTGGCATCATAATTAAGGCGTGGCATCCTGAAGTAGGTGCCTCCTGAACTGACGAAGGAGGGAAACTCGGTGCTGAGGGTGCGAAGAGCACTGCTGTTCCAGCAGACAGCAGCGCGAGCCGAGGCAGGAAGTCACGGCCCAGCACGACGTGGGGAGCAGGCTAACGGCGTGACGCAGTCGGACGCTGAGTATCTGAAAGGGCGGCTGGGGGGGAAGGCGAAGCCCAGATCAAGGGGTGTCTGCCCCTCCGCACGATGGGAAGTCCTCAAGAGAGAGCCTGCGTTCGGCTAGAGCCCTGGCGGCCCGCGGCGGACGACAGCGGGAGGACGCATTTGAGACTGAAATTAGGCTGTTATTGTAGTAGCCGATGGTAGCAGTAAGGAGAAAAGACCTGGATTTAATACATAAATGGGGACAAAATCAATCAGGCTTGCTGGCTGGACAGCACCTTCTTTCAAAGTTCCTGTCAATCATATTTTCATTAATTAATATTTTTAAATTACAGGAAAAAGGATAACGTCAGTGAAAAAGATGATTAATTCCATTTTGACAAGTTAATCTTGAAGTGCTTTGGAAACGGTGATATGTTGATGCCAATAGGCAGTTAGGTATATGGGTCTTGAAGCTTTGAGGAGAAAGTTGAGGAGATGCGAACTTACTTTCCTCCCCATAGAGGTAGTTTGTGCAGCAATGTGAGTGGATACGATTATCCAGAACAGGTACACATAGTATCCCTTATTCCAAATGCTAGGAACCAGAAGTGTTTGGTGTTTTTTGGGGGGGAGGATATTTGCATTAAATAATGATATGTTGTGGGGATGAGAACCAAGTCTAAACACAAAATTTATTTATGTTTTATATACACCTAATACAGATAGCTTGAAGGGTTTTGTTGTTGTTGTTATCTTTGAGACAGTGACTTGCTATGTACCCCAGGCTGGCCTTGAACTTGTGGTAATCCTCCTGCCTCAGCCTCCTGAGTGCTGGGATTACAGGATTGTGCCACCATACCCAGATCCTTTGAAGGTAATTTTAAACAATATTTTTACTACACCTGCATTTTGATGGTGACCCATCACATGAAGTCAGGTGCAGCATATTCCGCTGGTGACATCTTATCAATACTTAAAACAGTTTTAGCTTTTAGAGTGTTTTGAAGTTTTGGATTAGGGAAGCTCAACCTACCCTGTGAAATAAGAGCAAAGATTTTTTAAAGACATTTTTAATACTTAAAAAAAATTTTAATACTTA
>NW_004955402.1:9939087-9942009 GCF_000276665.1 Chinchilla lanigera | reverse complement strand
TGCGAGTCTGACACCAGTGAAGGCACGAAGGGAAGGTGGGTCTGAGGGGTGACCACGCGGAGTCTCCGGAAGAATCGGCAAGGACACTGGACAATTCCGAACCAAAGGCAGCTAGCACGGGCGTCCAGTTTCTCCCAGGAACTGATTTGCCTTAGTTCCCTGCCACACTCGTCTATGTCGGGTGCACCTTGACCCAAAAGCAAAAGATTTCAGAGCCCCAGAGCCGTGGCCTGTGAGCAGTTCGCCCTTCCGGATCAGCTGAAGCGGGTGGTCTGAGCATGTAATTCTCCTGGCTGCTACAGCTGCCACTTTGACTCCATAACGTCGCTCTCCTCCCAGGTGTGGAGAACAGCGCCTTTAGTGTTCCTGTGGGCCTTTTCGCTAAAGGGCAAACTCAGAAAAGGACAGCGAGGCTGGTAGGCCTGACAGCCCCCGTGCAGTTGCTTTGGGGCCACAGGGTACCTGTCCTCTCTCTCCTCCCTATCCGACAGATCACTTTCCCTCGGTGTTCTGATGTGCACATGACCGACCTGCCTTGGCGGAGCACTCGAAACACCTTGGGACTTCCGCAGTTCTAACAATTAGGTTTTCAGCCTGCCAGTTGGAGGATGTTCCCTCAGGCCCCAGGGCCTTTGTGCTAAGCTATCACCAGTGGTCTAGGGCTCAGCCTCCCAGTTACTAATAAGGCTTTGTTAGCAGTCCTCATGCCTCGCCATCTTTCTGCAGAGCATCAGCACGATGCAGCAATAACCAGCCAGGCCCACTCTCTGCAGGCATCGTGCCCCCGTATTCCTCAAACGTCTGTTTTATCTGTTCCACAACATTTCTGTACATTGATCCTTTTCCTCAGTTTACCACCTTGAAATATTCAGCAGTACCATTTCCTAGGGACTCTCTGAGCTCCATATGCCGAGGAAACAGAGTCCTGCCTGCCTGGCAGGCCGTGGAACACTCAGCCCTAGATCTGTTCGTTACCACCTGCTTTCTCAAACCACTCCTTATTTCACTTGTGTCATTCCAGGGCCCCCAGAAGGTAAATCCTAAGAACGGACCACACATTAAGGCTTTTATTAAAAGAAATGCTTGTTACAGAGATGGTGGGGGGGTGAGACTTGGGAAAACCACAATAACCATCACAATAGCCATCAGCTCAACCTAGGATGAAGGAGAGAAGGAAGAAAAGTTGGGTGGAAGTTTCCGAGGCTGTCTTGAAAGACCAAGGAGAATTCTGCGAGGCGGTCGGAGTCCCTGAGCCCAAGTCAGACACCGGGAAATCTTGGAGCCTCTGCCCTGATCATTGCTTCCCTGGGAGCATCCTGTGGAAAGCGTGGCCTCGGGACAGACACAGCGATAAGTTTTAGAGGGTAGCAGCTTGGAGTCAGTTATGCTCCCTGTAGCTAGAGGTCTAGGCTGCATTTTTCATAGTCACTAATGTCCATAAACTTGAAAAAAAAAAAAAAACTGGAAGTTTAAATTCTGGAAGAGGAAGGAGGCTAAGAGTGTAAATAACCAAAGGGACTTTTTTTCACCAAGAAGGCACCAAAAGCAACGAAGGAAGCGCCCGTCCCTCCCGATCCACTCCCAAGTCGGAACTCAGAAGTTGAAGGGCAGGAAGGCGGAACTGAAGGCGCTCACAGCCATCCAAAACAGATCGTCACCTTACGGGCCTCGAGGTACTGCAGCCCCGGAGACAGCGCCGACACCCTCAGAAGAGAGCCCTCGGGAGAGGGCTGGGCCACTCTGCTGTCAAGCTGCCCCCAACCACCACGTCTGTCATGAAGAAGACAGAAGACAGCAGCACGCGTGTGTTCATTGTGGATGTCAAAGCCAGTGAGCACCAGGTCAAACTGGCTGTGGAGAAGCCGTGGGACACTGATGCAGTCCAGGCCCGCGCTGAGCAGGCCTGATGGAGGGAAGAAGGCTTACACTCAGCTGGTCCCTTATAACGACCCTTTGGATGTTGCCAACAAAAATGCAGTGATATAAGATGCACCAGCTGGCTAATTCACCATGAAAATAATAACAATAAACAGCACCACAGTGACGTGGGATATTGTTAGTACTTTAACATCACTATGGCTTGAGTCCCAGAAAAAGAGGAGAAAGAGAATGAACAAAAAAAGCTGAAATGCCCTCACATTTTATGAAAATAATCTTACACATCCAAGAATCTCAAATTCCAATAAGCTAAATACAAGAAAATTGCAACTAGATACATCATAGTCCGCCTACGGAAAATGGATGTATAAAAAATTACATTGAAAGCAGGTACAGAAAAACATTATGTGTGTACAAACATGATATCAATGTTAGATAATTTTTCGTAAGAAACAGTGAATGCCAGAAGACAATGAAAAGAACATATCTGTGCATTTGGAACATGCTCCAACACGCACCATGTGCTAAGCCACAAAATGCAAGGTGTGATAGAAAAATACAGTGATCATTTAATTTTTTAAAAACAGTTATTATGGGAAAGCTATATTGCTGTTAATCCCCACCCCACCCCCCACCCCCGAACACTCTCCCTAGCTTTGAGCGCACTTACCTCACCATTCTCACCTTCCTCTGAAGCAGCTCTGGAAGTCCTCTTTTGTGAGTGTCTTTAGCTGCACTATCATGGCAACCCTTGACGTCCTGAATTGATTCAAAACATTCACCTTTCATGGTCATTTTGACTTTGGTGGAAAGCCAGAAATTGCACGGCACTAGATCTAGTGAGCAAGGTGGATGAGGACACGCTGTAGAAGTTTTCCAAGCCTACCTTTTTGTTAGATGGTACGTGATAGCAGCATTTGCTGCATTTTTTAAATCACATCGCCTAAAGCCGGGCTGGGGATTTAGCTCAGCGGCAAAAGCGCCTGCCTGGCAAGCGCAAGGTCGTGAGTTCGGTTCCCGGTACCGGAGAAAAACCAAAAAAAA
>NW_004955402.1:9917097-9937659 GCF_000276665.1 Chinchilla lanigera | reverse complement strand
CTACCACTTTGTTTGTAACTCTGTATTGTCTGTACTGTTCTTTTGCTATTTTGTAAAAGGTTGTCTGTCAATGTTTTCCTCCTTTTATTTTTAAAATAAAAAAAAAAATAAGAATCCACCCAGGAAACACTACGCAGTCCAAGGGAGACAAGACGGCGCTTAGATTACTGAAGTAGCCACCACAAAGGGGGCAGGTCGGCAGTTGAAAGCATTTTGGGATAGGAATTGCCAGCGCCTACTGACTGAATTTGGGCCAGCGAGGAAGGGCAGGCTTTAAGTGCCATTAAGAGAAACAGCAGAAATTTTGGCCTGGAAAAACTGATTGGCCATGTACCGAGAGCAGAAGACAGGGATATTGCGAGGATTCAGGGGTTTTTGTGGAGGGACAGGAGTCTGAAACTGCAATTCTTTGGAAGTAAAAAGAGAAAAGCTCAAATTTAGCTCTCTACGATAGTGGTGCAATTTTTTTTGAGACTAAGTTGCCTAGCCTGAGCTCAAACTTGTGATCCTCCTGCCTCAGCCTCCCGAAGTCCCGGGATTATAAGCATGCACTACCCCCCCTGGCTCATAATGGGTTTTTAAAGTGTATTGTGTTACATATTGTATTATGGTGTTTATTTAGGCCATGAACTATTTGAAAGGAGGGCCTTGTTCATTCTGATGTCACATATAATACACATACTAGTCCTTTAGGAAGTCTGCATAGGAGGGAGGGAGGAAGGGATGAGGGGAAAAAGGAGGAGGGAATAGAGGGAAGGGGAGGAGAGAAAAGAAACCAGGGAACCCAATCAAGTTACAGTGAGAGACGGACCGCTGAGGGTCAGGCTTAGTGCAAAGATATCCTGAATCTCTGGAGAAGACACAGAGCCCTCTGCTATTACTGGAAACCTAGTTAAGAGCCTAGTAAGGATAAGGAATGTGTGTTAAATCACAGGAATGTGTTTTTCTAACCTTAGATAAAAATAATCAGCAAAGATGCCTTGTGATTTTGATATCCTTTGTTTCTATGAAAAATAAAAATCCTTCTTTGAGTTGAAAAGCCAGGGGTGAAGCGGAGAAGGGGCTCGAGTCTCTGTTTACAGCATGCCAACCCATCCACATGCACCGCTCAGAAATGAGAATTTCTCAGCTGAGTGCTTAGTTTATAATGAGCTCCCGCAGAGCTTTCCATGGTCATAGATGATCTTCTCTCACTTTTAATTACAATGTTATAAATTCCAAGAGGATGCCGTGCTGGGGGGAGATGTAACCTTAAATGGCCGTGAAGGGCCCAGCTGCCTAAAACTTTTGTTTCACTTGAAAATTTAACACAGGACTCACTGTTGATATTAAAATCTTGTCTTTAAAGTAGCCATTAAGAATTTTAAGTCTTATTCTGTGAGACAGCACAGTAAATACTATCTAGTTTCAGAAGTGCTGTGTACGTGGGGTTACAAGATTATTATGTTATAGACTCATGACAGCTTCCAGGACAAAAAAAGGGTAACTTCTCTAAGCTTCAACTGACTCATTTATAAAAAGGGACTAAGAAATTGGGTGTAGCAGCTGAAGCTTGTAACCCTAGCACTTGGGAGGCTGAGGCAGGAGAATGGCTATGAATACAAGGCCAGGCCGCGCTACAAAGTGAGTTGAAGGCCAGCCTGAACTGCATAGTGAGATCCTGTCTCAAAAAGACAAGAGAATGGGGGGAGGGGGACTAATACTATTTACCACACCAGATTGTCCTAAGGAGTAAATCAATAATGAATGTAAATTCCCTCCAAAATAGCTCTTGGTACCTTTTATGCGGTAAGAAAGAGCAGAGTACTATGTAATGAACTCAGACCCTGGACACATACATTTGGATATGAAAGAAAGATTGTCAAAGGCCTGAAGCATAAAAAATATACGTGGAAGCAAAGAAAAGGCCTTGTTTGAGGACGTTAATGAGCACACGCTCCGGTGGGGATTCTGAAAGGCACTGGAGACTCTAGCAGGAGAGATGCGAAGGAGGTGGAAGGTGGAAATCTCCACCTGAAGACTGGGATCAGGGGTCGAAAGAAGCATGCCTACTTGGCAGTCTTCCTCAGGATGGAAGAAAATTCATATTTATCTAACCTTAGCATAATGCTTCTTTGGAAACAATGAAAGGCAGCATCAACACAGAGACAATCTTTAGAACTCTTAACTTCTGTACTTCAAAAATATTAAAGAACTAGAAAGTGAGTAGAACTCCCTTAATGGAAGCTATGTTTTAAGGTCTTACAAAAGAGCTTCCAGGTACTGACAGTGTATTACTCACAGGCACCTGTGTCTGCTCTTTCTCCAGCCCCACTAGAACCGGGAAGATCTCATCATAAACGCGCAAACCCACAAGGAGGGAGGGAAAGGGCGAAAGAGGCAGCAGAAGCAAGATTCTGAAGCTAGAAAACAGATGGGATGGATGAAGAGTCACTTCTCAGAAGACATACAAACTGCAAGTCGATGAAAAATGTTCAGCGTCACTGGCCATTGGAGAGATGCAAATAAAAACAACACTGAGATTCCATCTCAGCCTAGAAAGAATGGCTATCATCAAGAAATCAACCAATAACAAATGCTGGAGGGGCTGTGGGGAGAAAGGAACCTTGCTGCACTGCTGGTGGGAGTGTAGACTGGTGAAACCACTGTGGAAATTAGTGTGGAAATTCCTTACAAAACTAGGATTGGAAGTCCCACTTAACCCAGCTATTCCCCTTCTGGATACCTTCCCAGAAGAATTAAAAATGTCATACCACAGTGACATGTGCACTGAGGTTTATAGTGGCACAGTTTATTATAGCTAAATCTTGGAAACAGCCCAAATGCCCATCAACTGATGAATGGATAAAAAAGATGTATTTTTTAATATAATGGTATATTACTCAGCCATAAAGAAAGACAAAATTGGGACATTTATAGCTAAATGGATGGACCTTGAGACCATAATCATAAGTGAAATAAATCAGACACATATGTGTAAGCATTGCACTGTCTCTCTGGTGTGAGAAGCTGAAAATATAAACAAGAACAAAAATGTACAATAGATATTGTGAAATAGGAAAAAATTGTTCAAAAGGAAAAGGGAACTAGCGAGAGGGGATGGCGAAAGGAAGGAAGGGACAGAAAAAATGAGAAAAGAAGGATAAATGAAAGCAGAGCTTTGTGCATGGGGAGGGGAAGGGGGATTGGGAGGAGGGGAGGAGGAGGGAGAAAAAGAAGAATCAAGACATAGTTCACAGGTACAAATTCTCTATAATGAATGTGATCATTATGTATAATTAAATTGTACCAATAAATGTTTAAAAACTAAAAAAATAAAAGGAAAAGGAAATGGCTTAGCACACCTCATCGCTACCCTGCAAACAGAACCTTAAGTCAGCAGCAGCGAAGGCCGACTCCCATCCCAGTTTCACCGCAGGCTCCCCGCGGCCTCAGGCAGCGCCGCATGGCTCCTGCGGAAGTGGCGCGGTGGGGAGAAGCTAAAAACAGGACAACTGACTGACAGTGTATGAAGAGTTAAAGGGTGTCCTCCCTCCTCCGCAGCCGGCCCACTGTCGCTCATTCTTGAGACCGCGCAGAGCAGGGCGCTGGTTTGGAAGACACGAGGCGTGAACGAAGGTGGCGCACAGCACTGCAAACATTGCCCAAGGAAGCATGCGTCCGCATCCTGCGGTGCCGAAGCCTCGCTGGTCCCCAGGCTGCTTCCTTTAAGATCAGAAGTTTCCTCGGAGGAATTTGAGCAGGCCAATAAAACAGAGCTAAATATACTGACCATGGTTTCCCAGCAAGGCAGGCTGGCCGGGTCACGCTGTGGAGCAGGTCATCTGCAGTAAATGCTCCCGCCAGCACCATCACATGGAGCCTACAAGCAGCTTTTCAATGCCTACCCCTGAAAGGGTGAAAACAACTGAGGGCTATGAGACGTCTGAGGGAAAAGCAGACAGAACAGTCAAGGTGCAGTTAGAAAGTGTAGAATTCCTAGTGAGAGGACTTCGGAAATGCAGAAGCCGGGCCTGGCATACGGCCCAGTGGTGGAGCGCTCCCTAGCTCGCCTGAGGCCCTGGGGGGCGGGGAAGAGTGTGTGTGTGTGTGGGGGGGGGAATATAAGTTCCCTGGAGCTCATGAATCTCTAGTCTAAAGGAGACCCATACCCCGTACAATGGATAAAAACAGAGACACCAAGACACATGCAGTGGTTAACTTTATGTGTCAATTTGGTGGTCAAATATTCTGGGTGTTTCTGAGAGCGTGTTTTGAATGATGTCAGCATTTAAATGAGCCGAGCTGAGTAAAGCAGACTGCCTTCCCTAATTTGGATGAGCCTCAGTCAATCAGGGGAAAGTCAGACTACAGCCTCTCTCCCGGTCCTGTCTAGCAACCTGCCTTCAGACTTCCAACACTTGCTGGTCTGCAACCAACTAGACATCCACTTTCCTGGGTCTCTAACTCCAAGCCCACCCTGCAGCCAATCTCAATACACATATGAGCCAATTTCTTATTGAAAAAACAAAAAACAGGGGCTGGGGATTTAGGTCAGTGGCACAGTGCCTGCCTGGCAAGCGCAAGGTCGTGAGTTTGATTCCCGGTACCAGAAAAAAACCAAAAGAAAAAACAAAAAACAAAAAAACGTAAAACCTCTTTCTATGTATTATATTGGTTCTTTCTCTGGAGAAGCCTGTGTAATACAGCACATCATTGTAAAAATCAGAAAATTTGGGACAAAAAGACCTTATAAATTATGAGAAAAAAAGTCATTTATAAAGGATCAGGATTCAAATGGAATCCAAATTGCTGGTGTGTTTGAACATCTGTGAAGTCACTTAGAAATCTGGCAGAGAGTTTAAAGTTAAATTAATGAGCAATACTTTAAAACTTTAAAAGCTGAATAAATGAATGAGCAGTACTTTAAAACTTTAAAAATTAAATAAATGAACACAATTGGAACAACTATGAACTCTGGGTAGACAAAAAGTATAGGAAAGGAAAAGTAATCACAAGTTCCTACAACACTGAGGTATGTTACATGGTGGTAGTGGTACAAACATGGTCTTTCGGTTGAGCCAGCTGCGTCAGAACGATGTTGAGAAGCGTCTTAACTCGTGTGTATGAAGGGTGGGAAAGGAGTTAAATTCTAACGGCGCCTCGTAGGATAATACTGAACTACTAGGGTTTAAAAGTTAAGAAATATAAATGTGTTCTATTTAAAGGCTTGGAGACAAATTCCAAAACAATAACCCAACAGGAGAAACAGATTGGACTGCTCATGGGGAAATATGGCGAGGACAGAGAGTGCTTTTCTTGGGCAACAAACCTAGAATAATTATTTAACTCTAAACTATCGGTATGGGTAACTTCGATTTTTAAAAATGAAACCTAGAATAAATGTTAAACTCTAACCTATTTGTATGTATAGCTTTCATTTAAAAGATAAAAGCTTAATTAAAATGCAGGAACTTGAACAAAGAAAATCTCTAAGATAAGCTAAATATGTCATTTTAACTTAAAGGGGAAATTGGAATATTAAATCATGATAGTGGAAGAAATGGTTAGCCATGTAGGAAAAAAAAAAGTTTGATTCATTGCTCACATATTATGTCAGAGCAAATTCCTAATGGATTAAAAATTTAAATTATCAAAGCACTAGATAAAGCCATTTGAGATTTTAAAAAGTAATGTCAGAATGAAGAATGCTTCTTTAAGGATGATACAAAATCCTTGATAGAAAAAAGAAACCTAACAAATATGGTTACATAAAAATAAATTCTTATCATGACTGGAACAGTATAATCAAAGTTAAAATACTAACTATAATCTAGGAAAATGTACATATCACAAGAAAAGAGGGCCGGGATATAGCTCAGCGGCACAAGTGCCTGCCTGGCAAGTGCAAGGTCCCAAGTTCGATTCCCAGTACCAAAAAAAAAAAAACAAAACAAAACAAAACAAAAAAAACCCCACAAAAAAGAGATAATTTCTTTACTATATAGAGGGCTATTAAATAACATACAAAATTTCCAACAATGCAATCTAAAGTTAAATGAAAAGACATGGTCAGGAAGCTCACAGAAAGAAATACAAATAAATGTAATCATGTAAAAATATTCTCAATCTCATTTATAATAATTGAATTTAAAGCTCCAGGGAAATATGGTATTTTCCTAAGATATTCACTAGGACCTAATGTGGTAAATCTTGGTGTTAGCCGGGAATGAGTGAAAATGAGGAAACAGGTGTTTTCATACATTCTGGATAGGAGCATAAACTGGTAACTTTCCTCAGGAGGGCAATTTGACCCAGTGACTGCACTTCTAGACTTTATCTTATAGCTACATTCTGAGAACTACAAAGGAACAGTTGGCACATAATGACCTCATTCAAACCCCGGCACTGGAAGACTAGACCAACCCTAGCACGGCTTCTGTGAGCCTCAAGTGCGTCCCTGGGACAACTCGGCTTCCTTCTGAGCTGTCGTCTGAAAAAGCTCAGGCTCAGTTTGTTCTAGCTAACACCTGACTCCCTCTCTTTCTTAGAGAATTTGTGTGGTTTTTTTTAAAAATTGTACAATCATAAATCCTCCATTTGTCCTTTTGAAATACATGATCTCCTATGTGTGTCTCTCTGAAGGATGTGAAAGCCATTCCTTTGAAATGTAGCAATCTGGAAGCTTAGGCCAAGTCTCCCAGCCTCTGCGGGGGACAGCACCCTAACATCCTACCGTTCAGCTGGCCTCGTCACATTCACATTGACCAACCTTCCTATGCAATTTTTGTGACTTTTCTTGTCCCAGCCTTGCCCTGTTTGTTCCTCTTCCCTTCTGCCTTTTTCTTACTGAAAATGACTGGTTATGAAAATGTGAAACCTCAAAGCTTCTGAAGATTGGCTTGCTAGCCTGCTACTTCTTTCGAATGAGTGTCACCAGCCCCGTGCAACTTCACCAGGGATCCTGGAGAGCAACGAAACATATAAAGCCCAAACCCAAACCTGGCTATCATCATAGGCCCTGCATATTGTGGATCAGTAAGCAATGGCATCTAAGAAAGCTGCTGTTGAAGCCGCTGATGATGAATCAAAATCCTGAGTCAAGAATGGCTCACTTCCTTAGAATCGCAGTTGTGCTGATAGGGCTGGAGCTGTAGGAACCGAGAAGTTACCAGGGAAGGACCGGACGTGGTACTCCGTCCTCAAACACGGCCACAGACACTCACTCACCCTCCTCACTCTACCCGCGTAGCTCAGAGTCTAGGGGAGCGGGGCCTGTAAACCCTGCAGCCCACCCAGGAACTGCACTTGACAGCAGAGATAGGATGGGAGCGTTGCAGTGTAAGAAGGTGACGCACTTCTTGGTTCTCATGGGAGGATGTGATTGATCTCTGTGAGTAATTACGAGGACTGGTGGGGACCTGAAAGACTACAGACTGATAAGACGATAGTATATTACAGTACTATATAATGCTGTATTTTACCACATACTGTAATACTAATTGTACAACTTTTAATTACTTATGACATAAGCTAGTTATAAATAACATATACTACTTATGAACAAAACTATACTATATGAGCCAGGCATGGTGGCCCACGCTTATGATCCCAGCACTCAGTAGGCTGAGGCAGGAGGACTGCTGAGAGTTCGAAGCCAGCCTCGAGCCTCTACATAGTAAGTTTAAGGCCAGCCTGAACTGTAAAGCAAGACCGTGTTTCAAAAAAAAGAACCAAAAAAATTATAGTAAATGCTGCACAACAAATAACACATTTATACCCACACTATATACTAGGTAATGCTATATTATATAACACAAATCTCTTTGTATGTACAGCCTCAAGAAAACATTAGAAAACTATGGGCTGGGGATGTAGCTCAGTGGAAGAGTGCTTGTCAGCCCATGTGTGAGGGCTTGCATTCAATCTCTAGCACCACCATCACACATACAAAAATGATGTGTGTGTGTGTGTGTGTGTGTGTGATATATGAAAACTAAGTCTACCTCTATGAAAAATGACTTATACTACACGAATTTCTACAGGGCTTGGCTCTTGACTAATACGCAACAGATAATCGGAAAAATACAAAGCTTAGAGACAGAGGAAGTACTAGGCACAGGCATAGTGTGCACAGTAAGAGTGCCAGTCGGCTACCCGAACGACGAGGAAATTATGTTGACAGTGAATGTGCAATTAGCAAAGAGCTGTCAGAGCCAGGGCAGGAGATCCCGCGTGGGTCGCGGTCGCACACAAGTGCCACTTCACTACAGCACGCGGGGCTACGGCCCCCTCTCCCCCTCTGACCTTCCTCAAGGGATAACCACTGCGCGCCCTTAACCGTGGTCTCAGTTACCAGGAGTCAGCTGTAGCCTGAAAATGTTACTGTAGTGCAAAGAAGAGGTAAGACACTGCAGGAGGACTACACTTACGTCAGTTTATTACAGCAATTGCTCTGTTTACCATTTTGTTATTAATCTCCTACGACACTTGATTTAAAAATTAAACTTTACCATAGGTATGCATGTACAGGGAAAAAACAGTAGATACAGAGTTCGATGCTACCCGTGGGTTCGAGCGTCTGCTGAGAGGCCTTGGAATACCCCCTTGTGGGTAAGGGGGGACCACTAGACTTACTAAACGTGTCTTTGTGCTACATGCCTTGCCAGGAGCTCTTCATGAACATAAAGTGCTTAGAGGAATAAGTTTCAATTACATATAGAATAATTGTATTCAAAATAATTCTCTTCTAACAATTTCAGATGAAAGAGTTACTGCCTTACATCCTATGAGGACGGGATTCCTGCTGGGATAACAATGGACCACCACACGATCCAGCAATCCCACTGCTAGGTAGATATCCAGGAGAAATGAAATCAGAAATGACACTGCCAGTGTCAAAAAGGCAGGTGCACTCCCAGGTTGATTGCAGCACTATTTGTGATAGCCAAGATATAGACTCAACTGGTGTCCAACAGCCAGTGAATGGGTAGAGAAAATGTATTACATATACACGGTAGGCTCCTTTTCAGCCAAAAAAGAACACACCCTGTCATTGGCATCAATAGGGATGGAACTGGAGATCATCCTGTTAGGAGAAATAAGCCAGACACAAAGACATGTACCACATGACCCTACTCAGACATGAACTATAAACATGCTGATCTCGTAGAAGTTGAGAGTGAAATGGTAGCTACGAGAGGCTGGGGCAAGTAGGAAGGAGGGAGATGGGGAAAGTCTAATCGGTGGCTACTATTACAGCTCGAGAGCAGCAAGAGCATCTGATGAGCAATTGCACAGCAGGGTGACATAGAAAACAATAAGGTACTGTGTATTTCAGAAAACTAAAAGAGCTGGGTGTGGAGGCGCATGCCTGTAAGACCAGCACTAAAAAAACTAAAGCAGAAGGATCGCTGTGAGTTCAAGGCCAGCCTTGGACACACAGCAAGTTCAAGGCCAGCCACGACTACATAGCTAGACCCTGACTCAAAAAAAGAAAGAAAAACTAAAAGAAAGGATTTTGCATGTTTCTACCATAAAGTAATAATAAATGTTTGAGGAGATAGGTACTTCAATGTGATTGTATGCATTATAATAACATTACATAAAGTACGTGTATTTGAACATCATGTGATATTCCATTAATATGTACAACTTCTATGTTTTTTATGCATAAGTTTAAAAGATTAATTAAAATAAGAATACCTACCTGGAACTAGATTTAATAATTTCTATTTTCTGCTTTTAAAAACACATTATAATGACTCTTATAAATGGCATTTATATGTCTAAAACAGCTTCTGTTCAATAAAGACCAATACGTACGGCCAGGGATATAGCTCAGCAGCACAAGTGCCTGCCTGGCAAGCACAAGGTCCTGAGTTCGATTCCTGGTACCAAAAAAAAAAGATCAATACCCAAATGCCCAGTTACTTCTCCACCCACTTTGATGGAATTTAGCTCTCTCCCCTACTGCTAGAGTTACTGAATCAAATCTGTTTCCACTGCTTTAATGCCTGGCTTTCATTACCTTTCAACAATTCCCACATGTTGAAAATGACACGCATTCATTATAGCATTGCTTGTGAGAGATTGGTAGCAACCTTTGATTGGGAAACCGCTCGCATGATGAGTAGTAAGTCTATACAAACAGTACCATTCAGCCATAAAAAATAAAGTTCTTTATGAAATGATTGAAAGGCTGTCAAGGTATGTAGTTAAGCGAGAACAAAAAATGCAGAAAAGTATATGTAGTCACTACTGTTTGTGTAACCAAGGCAAAAGAAAATATACAAATACAGCTTGTGCACCACACGAATAAAAGGACACTGAGATAGCTGTCTCTCATAACAAGATGGCATTTCCTTTGGGCACTGAGAGGCAAGCAAGCAAAAACCTGAAATCCAGGGGTGGGCAGAGGCATCTCATGTCTTATGGGGAGGCCACTTGGTGGGCAGCTGATCCAGAACTTCCAAGAGATGTGAGGGTCAGTATGCGGGCCGTGGCGAAGGGCAGCACAAACAGCAGGCGTGCAGAGATTGGAAGGTAACTTCCGCAGCAGGCAGTGATCAGAGGGCTGTGGCTAGTGGCCCTGAAACAGACGGACCGCAGGGAAGCAGGCAGCAGGTTTGATTAGGCAAGACATTACTTGTGCCAAAGTTAGAAAGAGGCACAAGAGGGGAGGTCACTCCGCAAGTGGGAGCCCTGCCGAACCTCGGCTCTATTTAGCCCAGCTGATCTTATTATACTTAACAGCAGATTAACAGAAGGGTGCTCTGGCAGTCATGAGAATGCACTGTTTGGGCTTCCCAGTGCGAGGAGGACGGTTGACGAGAAGCTGCTCCCCAGTCCACCTCCGTGTTTACACCAACACCTCCTTCGGGTTTGCTCTGCTAAGCGCTGAGTGTGGTCAGGAGATTGGTTTAGGTTTATTCCTGCAGGGTGCAGGGTGGGTGGCTTGGACCTGCAATCTCCCCGTCCACCTGGCCAAAACTTTCCGAGAACTGAGCTGCTTCCCGCTCTCCCAGCCTCCTTCCTTCTCCCTCTTTTTGGACATGTGTCAGGCCAGCAGCACAATCTGAGGCACAGCCTGCCTCCACCTGCCTCATGCTCTTGTCCTTCACAGGCATTTCTCCCGATCAGTCTTTTCGGTCTCTAACATTACCGGCCTGGTAACACCAGAATCCATCAGTCATGTCCAGTTGTGAAAGAGTTCAGATTCTTTTCCACAGGACTCTTAAAGCCCATTCAAATGTGAAGATATTAACAGTCCCCAAACATTTCACTTAAAGCAAACGTTAGGTCCTTAAAAAGGGTTCCTAATCTCTCAGGATAGCCTGGCGCAATTTCAACTCCTTTCAGCCAAAGCAACTTCATCGTACAATATGGCTTCGTGTTACATGGAGTCCCGATTTTATACTCTTGGTTTCCTTAATTGTACCGCCATTTTATTTTTACTTTTCCATAATACTATGTTCTGACTTTTTATTAACAAGGACTTTACTATTTGTACAGAATAAAAAGAGCATTCTTTAAAGGGACTTATCAAATTAAAACTGAAAGCACAAAAGCAATAAAATTATTAAACTTTCTAAAACAGCTGGTCACCACACTCTAGAGATCATGGGTCCAGAGAGCGTCTCAAAACACACAGACCTCTGCCATTCATTATACTAAAGAGGACATACCTGCCATATGGTGCAGAGGGTGGTGACATTTGTTTATAAAACCCTGATACTGCTCTTTGCACAAGTATTAAACAATCAAAATGAGATGCTGCCACTGTCAAAGATAACCAAGAGAGGCAATTAAAAGCAGCTAGGACCTCAAGAAGAATTGTGATATTTACTTTCATTTTACATTTAAGCTTCTCTGCAAGTCCTTTTCCCACTGGGAGGCCATGCTACCACTAGATGGCAGCACCGCGGTACGCTGATAATCTTCGAGAACCAGAACACCGACGGGAAGACTCCGGGTCAGCGCGGCTCAAACTTAGAACTGAGACTCGTATTGTCTTCGTGCATCCATCCGTTCATCCACCCATCCGTCAGAACAACATTCAGCGCCTTTGAAAAGACCTCTTTATACTGAGCCGGTTGAGCCTACAGCAGTATTACTAGAACCACAGCAAAAGGTAACTAAAGGAGGTCAGACGGAAGAGAAACGGATTGAAGTACGGACTTCTACATCAAGCTCAAATGTAGGTGCTGGAGTGCTTTTAAGCAGAAGACATCGAGCATTAGGTTTGTTTCAGAATCAGAGAGGTGGTGAGCGGCGAGCAGACGACCCAGTGAGGGAGCTTTAGGAGCTATTTCTTGGCGCAAGATCATAAGCCCCAAATAACAGAAGGTCAAAGCTTTGGAACTTGAGCTGGATGCGGCGGCGCACGCCTGTAATCCCAGCTCCCAGCACTCGCGAGACTGAGGCGGGAGGATCAGTGCAAGTTCGAGGCCAGCCTCCGCTACAAAGCGAGCTCAAGGCCGGGCTGAACTCCTGAAGGAAACCCTGTCTCAAAAGATTAAAAAAAAATTTTTTTAAAGGGTTTTAGAAGTTGAACTCAGAGATAGCCATCAGTCAGGAAAAGGTGGTGCAGGTAAATTTTGGCTGATAGCTTCCTTGTGGTTCCAGGCAATTTTATAAAGTTCTCAATCACAAAGGCACTGACAGGTGATTCATTCCCGTTTGCCAATTTTTAGCTGCTGTTATTCTCTTTGTACACTACCAAACACAGAGCATTTGGTTCCTTTGCTTCCATGTTTGCTGCTTATAGAAACCCTGCCTGCACTGTTTTTTCTACCCTAAATCGCACCTAGATCTAGTAGGAATTTTTCTCTAGTAAGACACCATTGTAAGACCATCCTAAAACTACTGAGGAAGTGGGTTATCTCCCCGTCTGACTTCGTTAGTTCAGACTGCCTTCTTTTTGTTGTTGTTTTTGTCTTTTTGAGACAGGGTCTCGCTATGCAGTTCAGGCTGGCCTTGAGCTCACTTTGTAGCCCAGGCTGGTCTTGAACCCTCAACAATTCTCCTGTTTCATCCTCCCGAGTGCTGGTTTTACAGCTGTGCGCCACCACGCCCGCCCGGCTCAAACCCCCTTCTTCAAGCACATCATAAAAAGGTAAATTTTGGCATCCTCTAGTGGTCAAAAGAGTCATTTTAATTCTCTCCATACAGAGAAAGAGCGTAATGTACATGCTAGTTTTGCTAAGATAATTTAAGCCTTTTAAAATCTGACCCTCATTCAGAAATACATTCTGCCTCGCAAGTGTATCCATTTGCGAGGCCCATTTGCTCTCAGATCCATCCCTTGTTCTGCGACTACAACCCAGGGGAGCCGATCCCAACGGGCTGGGATTTGTTTTTCCACTCCCGGGACTGAACCCAGGAGCTTGTGCGCGCTGGGCAAGCTACATCTCCAGCCTTTCAACAGGCTGCAGGTTGAGGCGCCTGTGGAGGACCACCTGGACGACTGTCCTTCAGGGAGGAGCAGTGCCTCCATTTTGGCCAAGCCTGACCCTATTGACATGTACAGAGCTGTAAGCAATGCATATGGGTCTAGCCAAGGTGCTGATGGTAGTCTTTGGAGATGGCAGACCTGGATCCCCCGTTGTTCCCACGAGTGAGCTGGGATGAAGCAGGATATGTGAGCCGGTGCTCCACACCACTGGCTGATCGAGCCTCGGGATAGAGAGTCTGACTTCTTGGGGCTTCAAACATCACACATCAGAGCTGAAGCACAGACCGGAGACATTAGACACTGCCTCAATTGTGTCATGCAGATTACTCTTTCTGCATATCCTTGTCTCTGCGTATTGAAGAGGTGAGTTCAGGCCTCCTACCTAGCCCAGCTCATGGCACTCACCTGCTTCCCGTGATTCTCACCGTCACTCATCCTCAAGCCACTCCCTTCTTCATGAACGAATAAAACCCAGGTTCGGCCTTGGGTGGAGGCCTTTGTTCCGGATGGCAATCATCATGGCTGGACTTAGGACCCCTGGGCTCCCCATAACTACGAACACGCCTCAGTGCCTCTGTTCTCGCCATGGGTTGCGCTGGAAGTGGTAGATTGGAATCAACTCTCTAGAACCCCAGTAACTTTTCCATGGGATTGCAAACATGACTTCCTGCGCCGTGACGAGGACCAGGAAGGGCTCATTATCGCTCTCTGTGCTTGTTGAACCGACACCCGGCTGATCCTGCCACAGTACTGCGGGTGGGGAGAGCAGAAACGCTTAGGTGAGTCTCCCCACCTTTCTTTGCTTGTTGTGTGTCTCTGACGGTGACTGAGCCTGCTCTCTGCTCACCAGCCGAAGCTGTCCCCCTGTAGCTTAGGTTTCTTGGACAGTCCCAGCTCTGGAACTCGGCAACTCTGTCCCACACTTCGCCCCTCGGTGGGAAGGCATCAGTGGTTTCTCTCACTGTTCATCTCCAGTTGCTTTGCTTTCTCTCTCCAGCACCTCAGCTCTCATCAGTTACGTGAGCAGTTTCCTGTATTAAATTCTATCTTAGTCCCATTTGACCCAACGATTCCTCTGCTGGGTCTCTTCCCAGAAGAATTAAAAGCATTGTACTATAGAGATACATGTGCATCCATGTTTATAGCAGCACAACTTGTCATAGCTAAATCTTGGAAACAACCCAAAATGCCCATCAACTGAGGAATGGATAAAGAAGATGTGCTCTTTTTATACAATGGAGTACTACGGAGTCATAAAGAAGGATAAACTGGACACTTTTATAGGTAAATGGATGCGAATAGAGACCATACTCATAAGTGAAAAAAAATCAGACTCACATGTATAAACATATTGTGTCCCTGGTGTGAGAAGCTAAAAGAGTAAATAGGATCCAAAATGTACAGTATATATTGTGAAATGGGAAGAAACTGCTTAAAAAGAAAGAGAAACTGGGATGTGGGAAAGAAGAACCAGGGAAAAGCCTACACACACACACACACACACACACACACACACACACACACACACACGAGATCGTTAAGATAGTTATACTACTTATTTCTCTCAATTCACTCAAAAGAAATGTTTGTGCTAATATTGTTTGGATAATTAAAAGCCGATATCTTGTACTCTGAGTAATTAATTTAAAGATAACGGTGTGCAGTGTATTAGCCATTGTTTATCTCCTATTAACTTGCTTTGAAATTTTGTTTTATTTTTTCTCTTTAAAATAAAATTTTTAAAAAATGATAAATTCTGTCTCTTAAAAAACACGCTGACAATGGTTGCTGTTTTCCTGCCACAAGAATATAGTTCACACAAGCATACAATGTGAAACTGCAGCAAACCCTTCGCTAATACTCATCACCTTATGGGCAACGATTCTGATGTCTCCTGTTGAGTTCTACTATGTGTTTAAAATGCCAGACACAGCACACGAAAGAGAGTTCACAACTCATTGATGGGTTACATCTCATGACTAAAAATTTGGGAAACACTGCCTTAGTGGCTATATTCAATTATTTTCTGAAATTCAGGATTACTGATTTATCAGTTATGAAAGTATGGTGTAAGCTTCATTTGTTATATATATGGATGTTTAATTATTTGGGGTTCATTTACTGAAAAGACTGTCCTTTTTCAACTGAATTGTGTTGCTCCTTTGTCAAGGATCAGTTGACCAGTTGACCATCGGTAGTATAAGAAATTCTTTTGTGCTACTTCACAGTAGGGTGACTTTGGATAGCAAATTTATTTTTAACTGATACATAAAACATAAAAGTCATACATATTCATGAGATACCATGTTATATTTGGACAAATGTCTACATGGTGTAATATAAAAAATCAGCTAGGTAGCAGGAATAAATTCTTGTGTGGACAATGTGGTGAATATAGATAACAATAAAGTAATGTGTTTTTGTTGTTGTTGTTGTTGTTGTTTCGTATTTTTGAGGCAGGGTCTTGCTGTGCAGTTCAGGCTGGCCTTGAGCTCACTTTGTAGCTCAGGTTGGTCTTGAACTTGTAATGATCCTCCTGCCTCAGCCTCCCAAGTGCTGGGATTACAGGCGTGGGCCACCACGCCTGGCACAATAAAGTAATGTTGATTCCAGAAAAGCTAGAAGACATTATTTTGAGTGTTTTCACCACAAAGAATTGTGTGTTTGAGGAGACAGATAACTTTAACCTGGTTTAAACATTATTCAGCATATACAGGTATCAAAAAATCACATGGCACATAAATAACATGTATAATTTTTATGTTTTTATACATTGGTAAAAAAATTAATTTGATTTTTGTTGTGTGTGTGTTATTGGGAATTGAACCTAGGGTCTTTTGCCAAGCATGCTCTGTGCCACTGACTACATCCTCATTTCTCTAGAATAACCTTAAATTAAAGAATAAACTTTAGAAGAATTTCAAGTACTCATCTTCTTGTGAGTTTATGTCTAGATACTTTATTTTGCTTCACTCATCTTATTATCTATTTTTCCTCAATTCTATACGTTCTTGGTTTCTGGAGCTTTAAATTAAGGATTGAAAGCAAATTTGTGAATGTTCCAAATTTTTAAAAGTTGTTTTGACTGTATAAGTTATAGTCACTTTTGGAACCAGCTTTCTAGTATTATGTCAGAGTCAGTTTTAGAACCAGCCTTGTAATATCTACAGAAAAGGCTAGAACTTTGATTGGGATTATGTTGATTGAGATTGCTTGGAGATTAGGAGAGAAGTGACAGCAGTACGGGGCTTTCTAACCCATGAACATTTTAAGTCATTGAAAGGAATCATTAGCCCCAAAATGATGAACTTCTGGTATCTGTTTTGTAACCTAATCATCCGAAACTACATAAAAACTTTGAGGACAGATGATTAAAAGCATGGAGGTGGAGAGTTCATTACAGAATGGCCTCTGCTATTTTTATGTTCAAAAAGCAGGAGAGTATACAGGCATTAAAAAAGAATCATGCCATTTGCAGGAAGATAGATGGACCTGGAGATCATTATGTTAAACCAAATAAGCCAGTCTCAGAAAAACAAGTACCACATGTTATCTCTCAAACGTGGAATCTAAGAGCAAAACCCAAACAAAACAACACACGAAAAACCCTGAAAGTCGAAAGGGGCTATTAGGGGAGGGGAAGATAATGGTGGAGGGGAGGGTAACTTTCTGTGGTACCACAGATTAAATTCCGGGCCTTCACAGAGCGAATTACACCCCAGCCCTTTTTTATATTTATTTTGAGACAGCGTCTTGCTAAGTCATCAAGTTGCCCAGCCTTGGCTTGAATTTGCAATCCTCCTGCCTCTGCCTCCCAGAGTGATGGAATTATAGGCATGCACTAGCAAGGCTGCAATTCCTGTTACCGCATGATCTTGAGCCAATTACTTAACGTCCTTTAACTTATTTCTTTATCTCTACAATGAGATGACAAGGGGTGTAGCTCGGTGGTAAAGTGTGTGCCTGGCATGTGCAGGACCCTAGGTTTGATCCTTAGCACAGAAAAAAATTTAGAAGAAAGTTACATGACTCTTCACATGTAACTGGATATACATTGTTATTTCCAATAAGTCTGCTTAGGGTCAACTGTCTCTTGCAACGCTCTCAAAATTACCATGTTATTTTATCTTATACGGAAAATACATTTGAACATTCAGATTGGAATCTATGAACCCTGAGATGTGATGAGCATGGGAATTATTTCTGTGAAAGCATTTGTAGTATTTGTTACTGCTTCTATAATAAAGGCTGATTAGATTGAGTTTAAAAACACTATTCCACCTGACCCCTGGATGTCAGTGCTTAATACTCACCAGGCATGCACATTCTCACAACCATTGTGTTAGTATAATAGACTAGTGAATTCTATTTGAGGCCAGGGATTCAATGGTCTCCTACAAACAAAGACAGATTGTTTCAAATTAGTGTCTGCGAAGGAGAAATGTTCAATTGTTAAATTAATTATGTGTGTTTTAATCAACTTGAGCATGTTGCTAAACAAGTCATCTCTCTGCACGTTTCTTTATACATTAGACAAACTGAATTTCTTGTATATATCTATATTTTTGAATTGCACTTGCAGCAAATGTTAGTTTTTAAAAACACATTTTGGAAAAAAAAATAAAAACACATTTTGGAGCTTTCAGAAAGCCATTGAAATGTTAGTGGTCTAAAAACCAAAAAGGTGTAACAGTCATTGCTTAATTGTTTTCTGGCCACTTCTTCAGCCGACACACTTGTAAAAGAACCTGAAAAGAAGTATACATAATACATACCCACCCACTGTATGATAGAATGTCTATTATGTACCTGGGGCTGTGTTGCATAAGAAATACAAAACTGAATAAGATGGAGGAGTTCATAGTATATTGAAGAGACAAAGATACCAAAATGTAATTTATATATGATGAATTAGGCACTATAATCAAGAAACTAAATTGTCAAGAAAATTTTGGAATGAATTTATAATCAGCATATACCCTAGCTATTTAAGAATAAGATCCAATATAGTTAAGTGAAATAAATCAGGTATATAAGCTTAAATATCACATGGTTTCTCATATAAAATATAAGTAAAAATAGAGCAAAATAAAAGATTATAAGAAGTAGGGAGATAGACTCTTCTCAAAGGAGGGAAGGGGATAAAGAGATGGAGGGGGAGGGAGGGGCGAGATAAGGGATGAAGCGAAGAAATTCAGATGTGTTCTGGACACGTACCAACTCCACACAAGGAGTATAAATGTTACGTGCTGCAAACATGTGAAGGAAAGAAAGGAAAGGGATCAAGAGATGGGTAGAGGAGAAAGGGAGGAGAGGGAAGGGGAAGAGAAAAGGAATTAAGGTGTGCTACGTACATGTACCAACTTCCCCCAGGGAATTTGAACATTATGCACTACACACACATATTCATTAAACTAAAATAAAAGAAAAAAGAGTAAGATATAAAACTTTAAGAGCTTAGGGCTGGGGCTGTAGTCAGTGGTAGGATACTTGTGTAGCTTGTGTTAATGCCTTGAGTTTGGTCCTTGTCACACACACAAAAAGAGATTTTAAGAACTTTAACAGTGGAGACAGACAAATGTAGAGGAAATTACCAAAAAGTATCCGAACTAAGCACGGGGGTGATGCAGGAAAGGCTTCCCGTGGATGAAAAGCAGCTGGGGGGGGGCAGCGGCAGGGGAGACAGGGTCTCACTGTGTAATCCAGGCCCGCCTTGAATTCACCCTGCAGCCCAGGCTGGCCTCAGACTTCCACCTTCATCCTCCAGCCTGCCAGGCGCTGGAATTACGGGTGCGCACCCCCACGCCCAGCTCAGAAAAGCAGTTCGCAAAGGTATAAAGATGAGGAGAACTGCAAATCATTTAGGGTGTCTGGGTTCCAGAGTGCACGCTGGAGAGCAGCACGAGAGGTGGCTGGGGTGAGGAGAGAACAGGTAATGAAGGGCTTCCTGCGCACGCCTAAGGGGCTGGACTTTATCCAAATGACTGAAGGGTTTTCAGCAGAGAATTATGTTTTTATAAATAATTTACATATGAGTATGTATATTTTATAACTTTATTGAAATCCAATTCATGTACCATGCAATTGCTCTGTATTCACTGAGATATTCTACCGTCACCACAATCAATTTTAGAACATTCCCTCGGTCCCGAAACAAACTGGACCCGTTAATGGTCACGCCCCAGCCCATGTTCAGCCACAGGCAACCACGAGTTTCTGTGGCTCTTTGGAGATGCTTATTCCGGATATGTCGTGTAAATGGCATTGTATGCTCTGGGCTTTTATGACTGGATTCGTTCACTTAATATGATATTTTCCAAGTTTATCCCTTTGTGGCACGTGTCCGTGTTTGTGTTAGACAGCTTTGCACTGCTGTGACAAAATACATGAAGTAAACAACTTAAAAGAAAGTTGTTTCCCTAAAAATGTATCTTGGTTCATATTTTCAGCAGTTTCAGTCCATGGTCTGCCAGCTCCATTGCCGTGGGCCTGCAGTGAAGGGAATAGCACGGTGGCAGGAGTATGTGCTGAGAAGGCTCGCGGTGTCCAGAGGCGGGGAGGGAGTGGCTCCACCATCTCTCAGTAGTCGAGTCAGTCACGAGCCCATTGTTAGGTTGAGCCATCCATGAGATCAAAGCCCCTAGGCTGACTTACACACTTCCCTAAGCCTCTCCTCCAGACACTGCTGAACTGAGGACCAACTCTTCTCGGAGATATTCAAGATCCAAGCCATGACATTACTGAATAATATTCCATTTATTTTAGTTTTATATTGTTGCTGTAACAACACAAACAAAAAAAGTTATTATCATACAGTTCTATAGGTCAGCAATCTGCTATTGGTCTTAGTAGGCTAAAATCAAGGGATGCATTCCTTCTGGAATCTGAAGAGTGTAGCTCATTTCCTTTACTTTCTCATTTTCTAAGTGTTGCCTGAATTCCTTGGCTAGTGGCTCCCTTCCTTTCAAAGCCAACAACAGGCTGAATGCTTCTCATATTGCATCACTTTGATTTTATCATCTTCTTCCAAAAGCCTTTGTGATGACATTGGTGCCGCATGGATAATCCAGAGTAATCTTCCTATTTTAGAGTAAACTCAGGCTGGGGATTTAGCTCACTGAAATACA
>NW_004955402.1:9902431-9915397 GCF_000276665.1 Chinchilla lanigera | reverse complement strand
TTGCACATTCTGGATCTTATTTACTCTTTCTGCTTCTCACACTAGCGAGACAATACGATGTTTGCACATGTGAGTCTGGTTTATTTCACTTATGAGCCTGGTCTTGAATTGCATCCACTTACCTGTGAAATGAAATTCTTGATGATGCAAATTTGTAGTGAAAATAATCTATCATTGATACTGGTAATGGGGAGCTATCAGCCTAATATGGGCTGATCAAATTTTACTTCTTCTGTCTCAAAAGGTTGCTGGTTTGTTTCTAAGCTAGATATCTCAAGGTTAAAATAAAGAACAAAAGTTATAGGTGATAAAAGGGCTACAGGGACGTTTTCCCCTACTGGCTGTGGAAGCGTGGCGGTCCAGCGCATGTCATCCACTACCCTGAGTTCATTGCTGCCCACCCTGGAGCGCTCAAGTGTCTTAGTGTCCTAAGAACTACTGTTTGCAAGTGAAGGCTGAGGAGGAATACGGGACAAGTTGCTCATCAACTCTAAGCCTAATTCCAGAAAAACCTCTACTCTTCAAGCAGTTTGGGTAGAGAGGAGCCTATCACTAGATCAAGTCCAGAACTTTCCCCCACAGACGACCCAGGCAAATGAAAAGCTAGGAGATATAACCTGCTCCCCCTGTCGTTTCAATATTAAAAATATTGGCTGGACCCCCAGTAAAGTTACAAAAGTGGATACGGCCTTAGTTGAGAAGAATTAGGCAGATTCAAAAGGAAAGAATAGTTTAGAAGACAGTTCCAAAGACAGTTAGGGGACAGATAGTGTGAGGCCAAGCACTGCCTGTGAAGTAGCCATGAATAACATTAAGCTTCCTAATTCAGGAGGTGAAAAGGCAAGACAAGTTTTGGACAGTCTAGCACTTGAAACAAGGAACAGTGAAATAAATTACCTACCAGCACTCAGGAGGCTGAGGCAAGAGGATCATTGTGAGTTCAAGGCCAGCCTGGGCTACAAAATGAGCTCAAGGCCTGCCTGAACTGCATAGTGAGACCCTGTCTCAAAAAGACAAAAAAAAAAAAAAAACAAAAAAAAAAAACCCTCATAAATTATCTAAAAAGAAACAGGTAGGGCTGGGGATATAGCTTAGTGGCACAAGCACCTGCCTGGCAAGCTCAAGGTCCTGAGTTCAATTCCCAGTTCCAAAACAAATAAAATAAAATAAAATAAAAGAAACAGGTAATACAAACCTACTTCTGTAGGGGAAAAAATGAAGTTTCAGGTGTTTTACATTTCTATGCTTACAGTGATTGTTCTTATGTGTTAAAAGAAAAACTTTGGACAAATTGAACAGCAAGGAATTATTCATGAATTGGGCAGCGCTCGAAATAGAAAGGAGTTCAGAGAGCTCCACACTGCAGCAGGGGCAGTATGCTTTTACAGCTGAGCACAGAAGCGAAGGCGAGAAATAGCTGCACTGGTTATGCTGAGGCCTTTGCTTCGCTGGACATGGTCTGACCCACAGGGGAAGGGGACTGGCTGAAGCTCAGCTGTTTGTGTTTGGCTGAAACCCAGTTATTTGTTACAAAAATACACTATCTCAGCTGTTAAATTTGCTTTCTCTGTGAGTCGAGTTATGCGCTGTGATTATACTTCCTTCTCTAAGTTTTGTGCAGTAGGGTGACTCTAGTTAACAAATAGTTATTTCAAAATAGCTAGAAGATTTTTTTTTTTTTTTTGTCTTTGTGAGACAGGGTCTCGCTATGCAGTTCAGGCTGGCCTTGAGCTCACTTTGTAGCACAGGCTGGTCTCGAACTCACAAGGATTCTCCTGCCTCAGCCTCCCAAGCACTGGGATTACAGGCGTGCACCACTGCATCCGGTTTAGAAGATTTTGAATGTTTAACTACAAAGAAATGATAAATGTTTGTACTAACAGATACATTAATTACCCAGATAGGATCATTACACAATGTTTTACAGATATTACAGCAACACATTGTACCCTATAAATTTGTACAATTATCTGTTAATCTAAATAAATAAAGAAAAAATGCACTCCTAAAAAAGGGGGTTACAGTTGCTGGAACTCTTTAAAATATACCATGAAGTGGAGGTCATCTACCTATACATAAGAGAATTCTTGCCTGTATATGATCTGATGGTGAATTTATTAAAGAATTTCATGATTATAGTTTATTGGGTAGTTGACATAAGATAACAAGATATAGGGGCTGGGGATTTATCTCAGTGGCACAGTGCCTGCCTGGCAAGTGCAAGGTCATGAGTTCGATTCCTGGTACCAGAAGAAAAACAAACAAACAAAAAGATATCAACATATAAAACTAAACCAAACATAGTGGCACACACCTATAATCCCAGCGCTCCGAGGCCTAAGGCAGGAGGATCAAAATATCAAGCCCAGCTTGAGCAATTTAACAAGGCCCTATCTCAAAACAAAAAATAAAAAGGGATGGGGATATAGTCCGTGCAAAGGCTCTGGGTTTAATCCCCAGTATCACCAAAAGAAGTATAAATATACAGCTATAGCACTGCATGTACATCTCTATACTTCATAAAAAGGCTAAATTGTTATATAATGGAGCTAGGAATATGACAAGGAAGATAAATGCAAACTGATGTGAAAGTGAATTATAGCAAACCTCTGACCTCATCATGTAAGTCATAGCGCAGAGCATAATTAAGTACTTGTAAATAAACGGGAAAGCCAATCAAACCTTCATAAGCAAAATAATGAAAATACCGTTCAAGCTAACTTTCTTTAAATGGCTCAGATACTCTGGTTTCTCTTCAGATTTTATAAATCTTTTGCTTTTTTAAATGGTTCGAATAATCCCAGGTATGCCATCCTTGTCCTAATTTCAATCTTGATCCTGCTAAAACCTTACCGACTTTACCATGGATTCCTCCCTCAAAAAATGTAAGAGGGAAAAACACCAGAAACCCACAGGAAGAAATACAGCAACAAAGTGTGGTATCAGCTACTGTATTCTGCTAAAGAATAAGGGATTGGCGGTGAATGTGGGCTGCCTGAGTCCCAGGGACAGCAGTGGTGCAGGGGCATTGGGAGTAGGATTCCTGGCACACCTAGGTCCCAAGAGATAGCACAGTTCAGATTTAATGTATTGGAGTCAATTTCCAAAAAATGGATCTTCAAATTCATCAACCTTCCTTATAATTCTTCTCTCGGGCTTTACTAAATGATAAAACTTTATTAAAGTTCTCGTAATTATTTTAATAAGATGAAGTTATCCTCAGGTGAAACAAAATGGAAAAGGAAGCATAAAGTGGCATATTAGAAGTTGCCCCAAGTTAAAAGAGAAAGCTGTCAAGAGATATGATATACAGGTACAAATTCCCTATGATGAATATGATCATTATGTATGTCTAAATTGTACCAATAAACTAATTTTTAAAATGTAAAAAAAAGAGAAAGATAACAAGCAAAAAATTCATGATTATATTAAAGTGATTGGAATTCTATATAAACTACACCCAAATCAGGATATGTGACTTATCTATTCACTAATTCAAGATCAGATTTGTTTGCTTTTGGAGGCAGAATTAATTTCATCTGTTTCAAAGAATCTTTGCCCATAATTATACCCTATTTTTATTTAGTTTACATAGAACAGCCATTTTTTTGGCTTTATTTTTTCCCCAAGAATTTTGGGTCAGAGCAATGCAATATTTGAAGTGGTTTTTATGAGCTTCTCTGTTTATTTTGATATCACATTGGAACAAGGTGTGTCCTTTGTTAGAATTTCTGGTTTCTGAGAAGAATATTTTTTTTCTATGTCAAAACACAAATTTAAATAGATGGCTTTTCATCTCCCTCATTTTTGAAATGAAAAATATCCTATTGGAAACCATTAAGAAATTGTTAGACTGAACACAAATAAATGGCACCATCCTCTATCAGGTTAATAATATCCCTTAGTTATTGTGGGCTGATCAGGTCTCCAACTTCCTGAACAAGTGTGTGGGAAGGCTAAACAAAAAGAGGTGAATGGAATGATCTCAGGGCTCCAGGAAGATCAAAACCCTCTCACAGAAGTTGAGATCCTCTAAGGGCTAAAACCGAGACCTTCTCTGGGTGGCCTGTATTTATTTGGTTATCAGAACAAGGGAGTGGAGTACCCAAGAAGGGCAGAATCACTCAAGGACTTCTCCAAGTAAGGTATTAAATTAATCCTTAATAAGGATTAAGTTAATGCACACAGGAGTGAGATGCCTGAGGCTGTAGTCTTTATCTAGTTGAGATCTGATCCACATGTCCTTGGCTGTGATCTTGTCTTATCCTTTGAGGCTTTCTGGTTTCATCCTTCATTACAGGGATCAGTGACTCACAGAGGTTCACTTACTATGAGTCTGTTGCCCACTTCCAGACAAGCGGCCTAGGCTTTGGACAGATTCACAAGTAAACATAAAAAGCCAACTGGTTAATTTAACTCCTGCTTGGGGCTGCTTCATGGTGATCTCCATTAATCCTCCTCACCATTCCCTTTGAACTGCATTATTTTTGATGCAATAAGAAATGCAAATCAGTCCTAGCCCCATGTTCAATTTGTCTGCCTCTTCATAGTGACCTCTAACAGACTGTGAGTGTCATGTTAGTGTCATGTTAGTGACTCTAACATGTGACACTAGAATGGTGTTTTCCCCATCCCCCACCCCCTTTTTTTCAGTATTGCGGATTGAACCCAGGGCCTTTGCACTGAGCTACATCCCCAGCCTTTTTTGAGACAGGGTTTCACTAAATTGCTGAATTGCCCAAGTGGAACTCCAATTTGTAATCATCTGCTTGAGCCTCCCGGGTGCTGAGATTACAGGTATGGGCCACTGCACCCAGCTAGTGCAGTTTTTTTTTTAAGTAATTATTTGCAAATAATAATATTCTTCATATATATATATACATGCATAAGGTTTCATTTTGTGGTTCAGGCTGACCTCAAGCTCACTTTCAACTGGCAGCAATCCTCCAGCCTCAGTCTCCCCAGCCCCAGGATTACAGGTGTGCACCGCCATGCCTGACTATATTCTTTATATTTTTACTATATGTGATGGTAGAAATGGAACGCAACAAAGTCTGACCAGGAAGAAAGACCCAAAGCTGGAAATTCAGGAAGCAAGAATATGTCAGAGAACACCCAGTGAATATTTATTGAGCATGTTTTTATGTGTAGAGAACCCAGCCAATTATTAGAGAAGTTACAGAGGTATGTAAAATGCAGTTCTTACCCTCAGTGAACTTAACCAGGACACGCCTGAGCTTTGTGGGAGCTGGGGTCCTCGAAGATCTCTTTCCTCACCCATAATCTTATGTACTGTCTTGTATCACCTATTGTTCAGTGTCTGAAAACCACTGTCTCACATATTTTATCCAGGTTTCTAGCTATTTAAGGTGGGAAAGTAAGCTCAGTAAGTTCATTATGACTAAAGGTTCTAGTTTAGAGGGTATTTTGGAATTATTCCTAGCTACTATCTACCTATGGCCAGTTCTGTATAATACAGTTAATTCTCAATCATTTAGTGGTAGATTAAATCAGTTTTAAAATAAAAATGGCAAATATAGATATATGGATGTACTTTGAAAGTTTTCTTTTGTTGCTGTTTTTGTTTGTTTGTTTTTCTTGTTTTTTTTTTCCGGTACCGGGGATCAAACTCACCACCTTGCGCTTGCCGGGCAGGCACTGTGATGCTGAGCTAAATCCCCAGCCCCATACTTTAAAAGTTTGAAAACAATGACTTTATGAAAAACTCTACATATTGCAATGGCCCTTAATATCCGTCAATTCAAAGTTTTTCATGTCTGTATCTTGTACTCTGAGAAACTACTTGCAAGATAGCAATAGGCAACTATTGTTATTCTATCATTTTGTTTCGAAGTTTTGGGTTTTTTTCATAAAATTAATATATATATATATATTTATGTTGAACTCTGCTATTTACCCAAAACTGCTCTTTCTAGCACTCAGGAGGCTGAGGCAGGAGGATCATTGTGAGTTCAAGGCCATTCTGGGCTACAAAGTGAGCTCAAGGCCGACCTAACCTGCATAGTGAGACCCTGTCTCAAAAAGACAAAAAAAAAAAAAAAACTGCCCTAAAAATAAATTCTATTAAAGAATCATTATCTGAAAAAAAAATTGTCATTTTATGTCAGCCCAGTAAGCTACCCCTTTGCAATCCTATGTATATACATATTATCTTGAATTTCACCAAGAATGGTGAGTGGAGGCAAATGAGTCACTCATTTTAATTTTTAAAATTGTGGGGAGGAGTACTGGGCCTCCTGGGCCTCACACATGCTAAGCACATGCTCTACCACAGCGCCACACCACAAGCCCTAATTCATTAGTTTTATTTATTTTGTTGTTGTTGTTTTTTGTTTGTTTGTTTATTTTCCAGTATCAGGAATCGAACTCATGACCTTGTGCTTGCCAGGCAGGCGCTGTGCCGCTGAGCTAAATCTCCAGCCCCCCCTAATTCATTAGTTTTAAATTTAAAAAATACACGAGTTTATTTTGTAACCTCTTGCATGACACAGCAAGTTGGGGTACAGAGGAGGAAAGGCAGGCAGGGAGTGGTGGGAGAGCCAGGGCCCAGCCAGCATTCTGCTTGACACACTAGAGTAGTGTGGGAGAACCTTTCAGAGCTTCCGGTGATACTAACAGCCCAGTGCGGAGCATGTGCGACCGCTGCACTAGAGTAATCTCATCCAGGCCATTGTTGGTGCTTTTGTCATACTTTGGATGACATTTCTAGAATGATAGAATGACACATATATTCATTTATCAGGATTGTATGGTTTCTAGTGACAGAAACTCTCACCCAAACTAGAGAAGGAAAATAAGAGAATTATGACTAACTAAATGTTAAATTCAGCTGCGTCTGGTAGCGCACGCCTATAGTGCCAGCACTCAGGAGGCTGAGGCAGGAGGATTGCTGCAAGTTCAAGGCCTGCTACGGCTACATTGTGAGTTCAAGGCCAGCCGGAACCCCATAGTGAGACCCTGCCTCAAAAAACAAACAAACAAAAACGTGAAGTCCATAGTTAAATCTAGTTTTCAGATGTGGCTTGATATAAAGAGACAAAACATGTTAACGTGTTTCTATCTTTCTCCCTAAAACCTACCTCCATTTTTTATTTTGACTCCTTTCTCAGACAGATTCTCCCACCCAAGCAGCAAGACAGCTGCTTGCACTGCGTATTTCAATGCGTGCCAAGCTGTGTTCCGAAGCCCGGCTCTGAACCAGCCTAGGTCATGCGTGTGTTCATGACTACTTTGTAAAGGGACTGAGAGCTCTGGCTGACTTAGGCCGAGGTTGTGTGCTTTACCTTAGACTGCGGGCACAGCCCCTCGCAGGTCACGTGGCCAGCCGTGGAACTCAGAGTTGGAGGATGCCCTGAGCCCAGAAGAAGAAGAGACCAGCCTGCTCAGGCAACACAGCAAGACCCTGTCTCAAAAACAAACAGCATTCTTGTTGATATTACTAACCTCAGCTCATGCTATGGCATAGGGAAGGGAGCAGAAGGAAGGAGAACGGAATTAAAAAAAAAAAAAAAGAATTAAAAAAAAACAACCCGTGGCACATGGAGCCACTCTCCAAGATGACTGTAAATTGCATGAGTTGCAAACATGTACTAATAAGATTTTTAAAAAGATAGAACTGGAAGAAAAACAAACATAGTAACAACTACTACAAAGAAACTATAGGGCAAGCCCATTCAGGACCACTCCTGTTTCTCAGGAAATATTCCTATTACCCATTCCTTTTCCCAATAAATTTTCCTGCTCTTAAAAACAAAACAAAACAAACCCTGTAGTTTGACTATGACAGTCTACATTACTTCTACCTCTACTCTTATTCCAACAATTCTTACCCTGATTAGCTGAGACTCTGAGGTACCTTGTGCAACAGAACAGAGGAGGAGATGATTTAATCTGGCAGCAGAACTCTTGGAGGCCCCATAAAAAGGGAAGGCTTTATCATCAAGATATGGGAGGAACATTCCAAGGAGAAAGAACAGCACAAAGACCACAAACAGGAAAATGTGGAACAATAAATAGGTCAGTGAAAGGAGAAGGTCAAGGGTGAGACAGGCCGAGGAAGGGTCAAGCAGGTCCTTGAGCCTCAGACTAAAAGCCTCATTGACTTTTACTATGAATATAGGAGGGCTCAGGTCACTAAACTTTTTCTATAGAGCAAAATAGTAAATAGTTTAGGCTTTTTTTTTTTTTTTTGGTTTTTTTTTGGTTTTTCTCCGGTACCGGGAACCGAACTCACGACCTTGCGCTTGCCAGGCAGGTGCTTTTGCCGCTGAGCTAAATCCCCAGCCCTAGTTTAGGCTTTGTAGGCCAAAAATCAGTGACGCTGTATTACTCTCCCTTAACAATGAAACAAATGTCCATAAATTTTTATTGATAAAATTCTGAACATATTAAAAATTGAGTATAATTACTTTTGTAATACAGATCCACCATATAAACTTTTTACTTTTTTTCCAGTACTGGAATCACAGGGCATGTTAGGCAAATGTTCTACCACTGAGCTGCATCCCCAGCCCATGAACTTTTTAGAGAATCAAGTTTTATCTTATTTGGGGTTCAAAGTTAGTAGGCACCATCAACAAATGCATTATACCAGAAAATGTTGACCTATAAAAATCATTCTTAGGTGATAAGCTGTCAAAAACCAGCTGGATTTGACCCAAGGGCTGTAGTTTGCAGATCTTGAACACTAAGGAATCCTCATGTTTGGAGAAGAAGAGGTCATTTGATCATAATGTTCATTACATCAGAAGGAGACAGACTGGAGGCAGCAGAGTAATCCCCCACACTCTGTCTGAGGTTTTACTTTGCACGGCTTCAGTAACTTGTGGTCAATCATAATCCAAAAGTATTAAATGGAAAGTTCCAAAAATAAATGGTTCATAAGGTTTAAACTGCACGTCATTCTGAGTGGCATGATAAAATCTCACACTGCCCTGCTCTACCCTGCCAGAAATGTGAATCACCCCATGTTCCAGAGCATTCACATTGCATATGTTACTCACACACTAGACACTTAGCAGCCTCTTGATTATCAGGTCTCCTGTTGAGCTGGGCATGGTGGCATATGTCTATAATCCCAGCAATTGGGAGGCTGAGGCAGGAGGATCATCATGAATTTGAGGCCAGCCTGGGGCTATATAAACGAGTTCAAGGCTGGCCTGCATTACATAGTAAGATTCTGTCTCAAAAAAAAAAAAAAAAAAAAAAAAAATCAGGTCTATTGTTAAGAACTTGTATTCAAGTAACCCTTATTTTACTTAATAATGGCCCTCAAAATGGAAGCATAATGATGCTGGGAATTTGGATGCTAAAGAGAAACCATAAAGTACTTTCTTTACATGAAGAAATAAAAACACCAGTAAGATATTTTGAAAGATAGAGATCATATGCTCATAACATTTGTTACGGTATATTTTTATAACTGTTCTAGTTTCTTGTTGTCAATCTTTTATGGTGCCCAAATTATGAATTAAACTTTATCAAAGGTGCATATATATAGCAAAAAATCATAGTAAATATAGGGTTCAGGACTGTCCTTGATTTCAGATCCCAGTTGGCTGTGTTGGGACATATTCCTCACAGACAACAGAGGACCACGGTACAGGACACGCAGGTGATAAGGAGACTCAGCCAGATGTCACGAGTTCCGGGAGTCATGTTCAAGAAGGCAGCTCCAGGGAAACAAGTGAGGATCTGGAGTAAGGGCAGAGCTGGGTACAACACCAGCGCTCAGATGGACACACTGAGTGATACTCGTACGGTGAGTATCTGCTCCCTTCTCAGTGCTCCCTTGACAGGCCAGTGCCCTTTGAACTTTACTTCCAGGCACGGCCAAGATCCTCTGAAAAGAAGCGAGAAACAGCTTCTCTCTGAAGCTAGTTCTGTAGCTACTGCGAGTCATCCTATCTTTGGGATCCATTCTGTTTGGGTATGCAATCACTTCAGCTGGATCAAATTCTCAGTTATCTAGTAGATAGCCTAATAATCAGTAGCTTCAACTGCTCCATTAGATAGACACTGTATCTAAGTGAAACTTCTTTTTCAGAAGGTGGAAATTATGTGCTGTTACAGTTTTGTCTTTAACATGAACCTTAGAAATCCTAGTCTCCAAGGTGCACACGTGTGTGGGTAAGTTTCAAGGACAAAAGGCTCTGGGCAATCCAAACTGGATCCTGCGTGAACAGTCAGTGCTACTGGAGACAGGTGGTTCTGAATGTGGCAGTGTGTAGCAATTAAGCTGCTGTCCAGCCCAACTTCTGCAGATTTATGCTTAAATTTTAGGGTACTAGGGAAATGATAAAAGAAAGCTAAAACTAAGTTGAGAGATTAAGAACCCCAGAAATTAGTAATTTAATTAGCGACAGGAAACTTGCTCTTTGCACAGATGTTGGGGCCCTCAAGTCAGGTGTTCACTACTTTCAGGCAAATAATGGCGGGACATTTGCACCTTCAAGGCATTTGCAGGGCCTCGAGTAGTTAAAATTGAACCTAGACATCCTAGTCCTAGTCTCATCTAGCTGTCATAATCTGTAAAAGTAGTAATTTTGGTGGTAAGTACAGACTTGTAGGAGAAAAAAATACTGAGGCAGGAGGATCGCCATGAGTTTGAGGTCAGCCTGGGCTTCGTAAGTGAGTCCAAGGCTGGTCTGCACTATACAGTGAGACCCTGTCTCAAACAAATAAACAATCAAACAAAAATGCTAAGTTCTATAAGAAGACATCGTGTATAATCTTTGGATAACTCAAAAAAGACAGTCACAGTATGAGCCCTATGTAGGACAAATATTAGAGTGGGCTCAGAAATATGCTACATTGATTTAAATCCTCTGTGATATACAGTAGGCTCTAAATATAACAATGAATCAGTCAAACATTTCATTACATATGAAGACTGAGCAATCACATGGATATGTGAATTCTGTTTCTATACATCAAATCATATTTGATATAATATTTTCTTCCTAGAAAGCTACAGAGAAGGTGCAGTCATAAGGTTGTTCTATTTTCTACTAAGTATTTGCTTTATTGTGATGAAAAACAAGCATATTTCTTAAGGAGTAGGTGTATGTGCTATCTGTCAAGACAGACAAACAGCAGTGGACTGCTGCCATGGAAACAGCCTGGAGTCCTAGCGACAAGCACACAGGATTCATCCATAGGATGTGAGCGATAGCCTCTCTGCTGCAGAATAAAGCTGTGCCAATATAAATCTGGAAGTGAAGGAGAAAGCAAAGTATTCTGCCAAGCGGTTAGTGGCTTAGAAGCCAAAGGACAGTAACTTCAGAGTCAGATTTATTCATGTCTATTCTTCACCTGGGTATGCTAGCTAGAAATAGGTCTCCTAAGGGAGGGATCAAGAATTCAGTGGGACTAGCTCTGTTCCACCTGCCCTTTTTGGATTAAGAAGTGCAGTATTTTCCCAAAATTTCACTTGACCTCTGCCTCTATATTCTCAGCACAAAACTATGAGGAAGAAGGCAAGACATATCTTGTGGTAATTTGAATGTTATGCTTTCCTTTTTCATATATTTTTATTTTAATCCCTAAATTCTATGAGAATTGAGATTGGTTTTGTGTTGTGTTGTGTTGTGTTGTGTTAGTTTTGTTGCAGCGCTAGAGTTGAACCCAGGGCTTTATACATGCAATGTAAGTACTGTACCACCGAAGAGTCTATTCCCAACCCAAGAATATTTTTGATCTGGAAAATGTTCAAAATATCCTATGAGATCCATAGAATAATCTCAAATTATTGGAACCCAATTTGAAAAAGCAAGTATCCTAGCACAATTTGTAATATCTAGCTCTTGGAAACTACATAAAAGCCCATCAATCGAGGAATGGATAAAAAAGATGTGCTTCTTTTTATACAATGGAGTACTACTCAGCCATAAAGAAGGATAAACTGGAGACTTTTATAGGTAAATGAATGCAACTGGAGACCATACTCATAAGTGAAAAAAATCAGACTCACATGTGCAAACATTGTATTATCTCTCTGGTGTGAGAAGCTGAAAGAGTAAGTAAGATCCAAAATGTACAATAGATATTGTGAAATGAGAAGAAACTGTTCAAAAGGAAAGAGAAACTGGGATGGGGGAAGGGAAAAGGAAGGGAAAAGCAAAAACATAGTTATAGTACTAATTTCTTTTAGTTCATTGAAAAGAAAGCTCTGTGCTAATATTTTTTGTAAATTAAATGCCAATATCTTGTACTTTGAGTAACTAATTTAAAAATAACAATATGCAATTTATTAACCATTGTTCTATTATCTAGTTTTGAAATTTTGTTTTATTTTTTCTCTTTAAAATAAAAAAATTTGATTAAAAAATAAATTATCAACTTGAAAAAAAGAAAAGTGAGCACCCTGCATTATGGCATAGCACACAGAGAAAATCTTCTGAGTTCAGGGCACAAACTTGATAGGATTTATGTCCTGACCTTGTTTTAAAAAGTCTTCACCTCAAAAACACAAAAAATAAAAAAAAATTTTAAAAGGGGCTGGGGATATAGCTCAGCAGCACAAGTACCTGCCTGACAAGCACAAGGCCCTGAGTTTGATTCCTGGTACCAAAAAAAGTCCTCACCTCACTTTCTTTCTCCATTTTTCACATTTATTTAATATACGATAGGGATAATTCTAAGCATAGAGAATCGCTATTTTTTTTTCTACAATTCTAAAGAGGCACAAAAATAGCAGGCATCCACAAGCAAATGCTGGATTTTAATTCAAGGATGATAAATTCAAAATCAGACCAGAATCTCCTTACAGAGCTACATGAATTGGGGATTTCTGTGTTACCATTTAGGGGGATTGAAAGCTATGTGTAACTTTTCAAAGCATTCTCAACATAATTTATTCTAAGAGATTTCTCCTAAGAGATAATCTACCTTTAAAATAGAAACAGAGTATACTGAGAATGAATATTTTTTCTCCTGCTCTGTATA
>NW_004955402.1:9893800-9902331 GCF_000276665.1 Chinchilla lanigera | reverse complement strand
GGTTTTTCTCCGGTACTGGGAACCGAACTCACGACCTTGCGCTTGCCAGGCAGGCGCTTTTGCCGCTGAGCTAAATCCCCAGCCCCTACAGTATATAATTTTGATAATTAAATGCAAAGAAATACTGAAGTCTGATTTTTTCTTGAAGTCTAATTTTTAATCCTTTATAATAGTTTAATCCTTTTATTAGTTGGTGTCATAACTTAGTCACATAAACAAAAATTTTTAAAGTTTTGCATAAGTAAATCATCAAAACACTCCCCAAAACCACTTTATTTATTTATTTATTTATTTATTTATTTATTTATTTATTTATTTATTTATTTATTTATTTGAGACAGGGTCTCGCTATGCATTCAGGCTGGCCTTGAGCTCACTTTGTAGCCCAGGCTGGTCTCAAACTCGCAATGATGCTCCTGCCTCAGCCTCCCGAGTGCCAGGATTACAGACGTGGGCCACCACGCCTGATTTGATCACTTTAATAATGAATCTCAGTTTAGTCTACTTTCTAAAGGAAATTCATGCTTTTGTTTTGCCTCAAAATAATGAAATATAAGTTGTTTTATAGTAAATTATTATTTAAAAATAATAAGAGTAAGAAAACAAATTATAAAGTAAATTTAAAAGTTCAAATTTTGCCTGAAAAATATTTTTGGCACCTCAGGAGATAACTGCCTATAACAAAGGACATACTGAGTAGCTACTGTTTCTACAACTCAAGTTTTTGGAATGAAGTATTACATAGAAGAAAATTATTTCCTACCTTTCAGTTGATGATCAATCAGGCAATTTAGAGATTAAAACTGCAAGTGAATTATATTTCAGGGAATTTTCTCTAATTGTTAAGTAAAAAGGAAGTACAAATAGATGAGATACTTTTTATGGAGTACGACAAGGAAAAAATGATGTTGAATGATTGTGCGATGCATGTTTCAGCAGAGTATGAGGTGACAAGCAAAACTTTTGTTAAAAATGAGTATAGAGGGGCTGGGGATTTAGCTCAGCGGCAAAGCGCCTGCCTGGCAAGCGCAAGGTCGTGAGTTCGGTTCCCAGTACCGGAGAAAAACCAAAAAAAAAAAAAACGAGTATAGAGAAAGTTATACATGTGGATATTGTTAACAGCTTAAACATCCAAATGTACCTGGTATTTTAAGTAATTCCTTCAATTAAATATAAACAGAAAACTCAGTAGTTACGTCAACTTCTATTTTAGTAACAGGCTTAACGCAGATTACTAATCTCCTAGTAAGGATGTAGCTACAGTTCTCCTTACAAAAAAAAAAAACTTTCTTTTCAGTAGTTGGTTCTGAAAAACTTACATTTCTCAAAAGAAAATTTAATAGCAAAGAAGTATTATTTTGTGGGAAAATTTTGTGAAGTTTGACTTGTAAGATGCTTGTTGAAAATTCATTTAATTTTCTGAGGGACAGTTCTCCAGAAGCTTAAACAAAAAGCTTAACCAAAGTTTTAAAGTTCTGCTAAGGATTTCCTAAGAGCTCTCGTCTCACTTGCTTCCATTTTACTTCTGCTTCTCTGTGGTCACTACTCCTGTGCAGGAAGCAATTTTGCAAGCATTTCTATGGCTGTGAGCCATGCATGAGTCAATTAGATTGCCTTTAAAAAAAAAAAAAAACTCTCTCGCCAGTTTACAGACTAACCCCTTTTCTTGCACCACATCAAACTTGATTCTGCTCTTTTGAGGAAGAACACATTAGACCAAAAGAAGCGGGGAAAGCATTTCAATGGGATCAGGCTAGAAAACAGCAAAATCTTCTGTCTCCTCTCCTTTAAAAATGCTATACAAATGCCTACTGCGATGTATTTGAAACGCACACGCAGGGCTCAGATAACAGCAATCTCTGATAATAGGGTCAGGCAGATCCCCTCCTCTAGCCCCTTATTTCTGCAGATTTGTTTGTTTGGGATTGATTTAGCTACTTTGCCTATCAAAAGTACAAATAACTTAGAAAAAACTCCCTTGCCATGGATACAGGTCTTTATAGATAGAAGAGATCACTGGTCATAAAAACACAGCAACACACTCTAAGCCAGTATTTAACTAAGCTAAATATAGTGGACTAATAAAAAGAGTAACAAAGGCTATGCGAAAACAGGACACAGAACAAAAATATTTTTAATTGCTTTTGGGGGCAGCACTTTTGCCTTCCTTCCTCTTTTTTCTTCCTTCCTTCTGCCCTTCACTCCCATGTGTCGATGAAGCTAATATTAGCTTTAGCTTGCCTTCCCGGAGCACAGAGTAGAAGGCAAGACCTTCTGTGATGAGAACTGAGCTAAGAGAGTCCTGGAAAGTTTCACCTGGAATTTCTGCTTCATTTGTTTGCATCATAAGAACTTACCTGGCCTACCTGAATAAGCTCATTGGATTTTATTCTACATGAGCAACCTATATAGAACCTTCAGGAATTGATGTTGGCCTAGCAGGAATTGGGCCATGTTTAGCTCATCACTGAAGCCCAAAAATCTAGCAAAGCATGTCGCAGTGTAGGCCCTCAACAAATACTGGCAAATAAAGTGACTTTGTTTTATTTTTTCTAAACATTTACAAATACAAATGAATAAAGAAAACAGTATTGAATAGCACACTATAAATACTGGCCCTTACCCAAGCATGTATTTTCTGTATCTCTCCGTGTTTCCACCCATGTGTTTACTCAAGTAGAATTTCTTTCTTTTCTTTCTTTGTTCTTTCTTTTCTTTTCTTTCTTTTTTCTTTCTTTTCTTTCTTCCTTCCTTTCTCTCAGTACTCAGGATAGAACCAGGGCCTTTGCACAGAGCAACATCCCTATCCCTTTCTAAATTCTGAGACAAGGTCACATTAAATTACGCAGGCTGAGCTTGAATTTAGTATCCTCCTGCCTCAACCTCCCAGAGTGCTGGGGACGCAGACCTGTGCCATCACACCTGATAATTTTTTAAGCCAGCCTCTTATCTCCTTTAGATTTCTACTTAGCCCTTATATTTAAGAGAGAGCAATACTGTTCCCATGATGCTTCAGAAGACTCCTCTATTTGGTTATGTTTCTTCCTATACCCAGTGCACAGCGTCTTGTACAGACCGCTCTATGTAATGATATGATTACCTTTTGACCTAAGGGGATGTCTTCTCCCTAGGCTATCAATGCTTTAAAAACAGGTATGATAGTCAATTTTATGTGTCTATTTGACTGGGTCCTGCCATGCCCAAAGAGCTGCTTGAATATTGTTTCTGTAAAGGTGCTATGATTAAGACATGATCTAATTGTGTCTGCCCAAACGTTCATGTATTAAAGTCTTGGCCCTCAGGCTGATGCTACTGGAAAGTGGTGGGACCTTTAAGAGATGGGCCTGAGAGGCCCTTAGGGTACAGCAGACAAGAGGTAGTTCTGCAACTCTTTGAGTTCACATGAGAGGACTGTTAGAAAAGGAGAAAGCCTTTGCCACAGAGCCTATGGCATGCCATTTGGACTTCAAGCCTACAAAACTGGGAGGTAAATAAACTTCTCCTACTTCAGAAAAGTACCCTGTGTCAGGTATTTTGTACTAGTGATAAAGAGCCAAGTGGGTATTTCTGGAACAGATTAATACATGAATAGGTAGACTAAATAAAGCAATGGCTCTCCCCAGTGTGTTTGTGTGAGGGGCGGTGGGGGGGCGTCATTCAACTCACTGAGGACCTAAATAGGGCAGAATGGAGGGGGAAGATTTAATTCTCTCCGTGCCTGACTGCTTGAGCTAGGACACTGATCTTCTACTGCCCTCAGTGTTTCTGGTTTATAAAACTTACTAGACACCATACCACTGGCTTCCAGTTATCAGGATCTTTTTTTTTTTTTTTTTTTTTTTTTAGGTCCAGTCTCCCTGTGTAGTTCAGGTTGGCCCTGAACTCACTTATGTAGCCCAGGCTGGCCTTAAATTTGTAATCCTCCTGCCTCAGCCTTCCAAGTGCTGGGATTACAGGTGCCTCTTTGCTTTCAGGATCTTCCAACAACACCAACAACTTTCCTGGCTCTCCACCTGGCAGACAGCAAATCATGACACTTCTCATGGTCCATAATCATGTGAGCCAACACTTTATAATAAACACACACACACACACACACACACACACACACAACACACACACATTGATGCAGTAGGGGAAAATACCCTGTTTCTCTGGAGAACTCTTAGTGACAGAGTAGGAAAAATACCTTTTCAATGTAGTAACTCCAATCCTATTAGAAGTTTGGTTGGAATTTATCCAATATTAATGGAATCAAAACCATTTCTTTTCACATTCCAACAGGAAAATCAGGCTCTTAACCAAGTAAATGGGACAAAATTTCATTCCTGTTATGGTAGAAATATGATATAATAATTCTTGTGGGAACATAATGAAGAGACTGGTTATTTCTTCCTGGAGGTCAGGATTAGGCTGCATAAAAGGTGGCAACATTTGACCTGGCCTCAGGGTATGAGAAAGTCTTCACCAGGTAGATTAGCTAGAAGAGGGAATATTATGAGCAAAGACACTAGCAAGAAGTATACGGTATGGCTGTATACAGACAGCTGTCCCCAGTCTACCTAGCGGGTTTCCAGTCATGGCGCAGGGTGGAGAGCTCAGGCCAGTCTCACTGATCTCCCCGAGTTGAAGAGATCTCCTGATCTAGGGTTCTCGGGGGCTGCGGTTGTTAAAGTCTGCAAGGAACAGCAGGGGAGCTGAAAAAGGGAGCTCTCCAGAGACCTGAAGAGTTTTCCTTTGGAGTCTTTCACTGAGTGCTGACCAACACATGCATGAGGAAGAAGATACCCGAGGCTGGGGAAAGCACAGCCAAAGAGATTAGAAGAATAATCCTTGCAGCTAATCCATTTGTGGCAACAGTTCTTGTTCCCATAGCCAGACTGGAAAACCTCATAACTCACCAATAATTAGATAGAAAAGTTTTGCCCTAGGAATAAGGAAAAACTAGTCTTAGACTCAAAGTTGCTCTTGCTCTGCCCAACAAAGCTCAAATGCAAGAAATATATATTAGCTTTCTTTTACTGTGTAGCAAATTGCCACAAATTTAGCAGCTTAAAACAACACTAAAGGGGTAGGGGTGTAACTCAGTGGAACAGCACATGTTTAGCACACAGGAGGCCCTAGGAAAAACAAAGACGATGATGAAGAAGAAATAGACATGGGTCTTTTGTCTGAGGGGCAGAGCTCAGTGGTAGATCATATATGTGGCATATGCCAGGCCCTGATTCAATCTGCACAATTAAAACATCCGCAAAATTTATCTAACAGTTCCTGTGGATCAGGAGTCCAGGTACAGCCTATCTTGTTCCTTTGCCCAGGGCTTCGCCAAGGTGAAATCAGGGCCAAGCAGGGTTGTGAGTATCATCTGAGGCTCAGAGTCCTCTATCAAGAACATTCAATGCTTTACAGAATTTGCTTTCTTGATATTGTAGGATGGTGTTCTCTCTTTTCTTGCTGGTTGTTGATTTAGGGCCCCTGTAAGTGCCTAGAGCACTCCACAGAAAACAGACCAGTGAGTCTCTTTGATGTTTTGTCTTCTAAATCCCTCTCTGATTTTTTTTCAGGCCCAAGCAGGATACCATCTCACTGCCTTGTGTGATTCTAAAAGTGTATCACAATTATACTTAAGACAATTATATCAAAAATAGGGAAGATTAAAGTGATGTAAAGGACAACAGTTTCTACACATTTAGTTGAATTAGTTAACTTGTGACACCAGCAAACTTCAGTAAGTTGTACATATATAATATGTAATACCTAATAATTAAAAAGTTGATTTTTTTATCCATTATCAACTATATGCAACTATACCATAGACAAATGCAAATGGAATTGTAAAAAATGCTCAAATAGCCCATAGAAAAGCAGGATAGAAAAAAAGAGAGAAATAAAAACCAGGGAGAAAATAACAAAAAATAAAATAAAGCCAGGGATGGTAGCACATACCTGTAATCTCAGCACTCGAGAGGCTGAGGCAGGAGGATCACTGTGAGTTCAAGGCCAGCGTGGGCTACATAGTGAGTTCAAGGCCAGCTTGAACTGCATGGTGAGACCCTGTCTCAAAAAACCAATTAACTAACTAACTAAATAAATAAATAATTTTTTTTTTAAAAATGTCAGGCATAAAAGCTAAAGTAACAATGATTACATTAAGTATACCTAGACTAAAATGCCAGTCAAGATTTATTTACTATCGGATCAGGTGCAGTGGCATATACCTATAATCCCATCTCCTGGGGAAGCTGAGACAGGAAGATCATTTGAGCCCAGGAGTTCAAGGCCAGGCTGGGCAATATACTGAAACTCATTACAAAAAAAAAAAAAAAAACAAAACTATAGAGCCACAATAATCAGGATAATTTCGTATTGGTGGGAGAATAGATAAATAGCCCATAAATAATGACCATAAATATAATTAGCTGATCTTTGACAAAAGCAATTCAATAAAGAAAAGATAGTTGCTGGACATGGTGGCACACATCTATGATCCTGCCTACTCAAGAGGCTGAGGCAACAGGATCACAAGTTCCAGGCCACCCTAGGCCACTTAGTAAGACCTTGCCTCAAAAAAATATGGGGCTGGGGGTAGAGTTCAGAGGCACAAGCGCCTTCCTGGCAAGTGCAAGGTCCTGAGTTTGATCCTCAGTACCAAAATAAAATAAAATTATAAAAAGGGCTGGGGATGTAGTTCATCACTCCCTGGGCTCAATACACAGGGCCACAAAAGAAAAAAAAGGAAGGAAGGAAAGTAGGAAGAAAGGGAAGAAGGGAAAAGGAGGGAGGGAGGAAAGGAGGAGGGAGGGAGGTCTCTTCAGCAAATGCTGCTGAAATAACCGAACAGCCACATGTGGAGGCAGGGGGAAAGAATCCAGAGACCCTACACTTGTCACAAACTTGACTCAGAGTGAACAAAAACATAAATATAAAATGCTGAAAGTATAAAAATCTTAGAAAAGGAAAATAATCTAAGTGAACTTTGATATGGTGATGACTTCATAGATACATCGAAAACACAACAAAGAAAGAAAGAACTGCTACAATGGACTTTATGGAAATTAACATTGCCTGCTCTGTACAAGACACTGTTAAGTGAACAAGAAGACAAACCATGGATTGGAAGAAAACTTTGAAAACAGATATCAGATAACTGGGATGTAACATATTCAAAGAATTTTTTAAAATAAGAAAACAACCCAATTTAAAAATGACAAAAAGACCTAAAACACACTTCACCAAAGAAGATATACAAATGTAAAAATAAACTTATGAAAAGATGCCCAATCTCATATGTTATTAGGGAACTGAAAATTAAAATACTAGTGTGGCATAATAATAAATAATAGGGCTGGGGTTGTAGCTCAGTGGTAGAGTGCTTGCCAAGCATGTGTGAGGTCCTGAGTTTGATGCCAGCAATGCAAAAACAGACAAATAAAATATTCATACTTATAGGTATGACTAATTCATAAACATATATGTTTATTTGTGTTAATCTTTTACAAATGCCAATTCTTGGTCATTATTTATTAGTCATACATTATTAGTCATTAATGTATTTATCCCTCTCCCAATGTATAAAAATCCTGTTACTGTGTAAACAATTGAGAAAATAAAATAACTGGAAGTTTTCTCCATTTTATATCTGCAAAGAAAATTTTGATGAAGATAAGTTCCAAATAGGCAAACAGAATTGGAGAACTTTACTTTTAACTTTCCAGTTTGTGCTTTCAATAGTATTTCATATAGATTCTATCACTGGGCGTGGTGGCACACGCCTGGAATCCCAGCACTCAGGAGGCTGAGGCAGGAGGATCATTGCGAGTTTGAGACCAGCCTGGCCTACAAAGTGAGCTCCAGGCCAGCCTGAACTGCACAGCAAAACTCTGTCTCAAAAAGACAAAAACAAAAATAAAAACAGTATAGATTCTATCAGTAGCCATCTTCATACAGACATATAATGCTTAATTTATTCTGAATAACAAAAAAAGTCAATAGAATTTGTGGTAAGTAATTAAAATATGTTATATTGCAGTTTTATCAACCTTACTCACTTAAAAATATATTTTTTTATATGCAGATTTTAAAACTATGCTTTTAGGGGGGCATGGTGGTTCATGCCTGTAATCCAAGCATTTAGGAAGCTGAGGCAAGAGGATCGCTGTGAGTTTGAGGCCAGCCTGGGCTACAAAGTGAGCTCAAAGCCAGCCCGAACTGCATAACGAGACTCTGTTTCAAAAAGACAAAAAAAAAAAAAGAAAAAGAAAAAGAATAAAACTATGCTTCGCATAGACTGAAGAAATGATTACACAGAGAAGCTATATCTGCAACTGACCTTATCTGCATCAGAAGATATATACATATCTTGAGCAGTTGTAATGGCTGGATATGAATTCTGAGAATTTGAATACTGGCATTTAGAGGCAATATATTTTAGCTATATCACAGGAAGGATTTTTAGCTTTTCATATTTAGAGGCTAGAAGATAAGATGTACCATGTATGATTGGGAATTTTTTTTTTTTTTTTTTTTTTTTT
>NW_004955402.1:9885568-9893075 GCF_000276665.1 Chinchilla lanigera | reverse complement strand
GGTTCCTGGTACCGGAGAAAAACCAAAAAAAAAAAAAAAAAGAAAAGAAAAAGATAAAGAAAACCTAAATCCTGAGGATTAGGAGTTTGAGCCCAGCCTGACCTACAAAGTGACACCCGAAAGAAATTGAGACTCAAAAAGTATACTCTCTATTTAGCCTTTCTGTCAAATATCACCAAAGATACCATTTCTCTCTTTAGCTGTAAGCTATTTTCTGGTGACTTTTTTTGTTAAGCCCATTTCAGGGAAACAGCAGCCACGAATAGGTAGTGAGGGGATACTATTTCCTCCACCAATCACACAGCAAGCTATTCTGGATTATGTTGCCTTGTTAAGACTAAAAACAATCTGACAAAATTCCCCACTATTCTGAGATCCAGAAATAAATATCAAGTAGATGCCGGCTCCCGCAGGAACTTAGGGTGGCATTTAGGGAGTGGGAACGCAGGCGCTCTGGCATTCAGGGGGCCACTGTAATGCCTGCTTCCTCTGGTGTTTGTTGGGAGAATGTGTTTTGAGGAATTACAAAAAGGAAACAAGCTAGAGATCCCAAAATATAGGGAAAAACACCACAGAGGGCTCCATACAGGGCTTTGAACTTGATTCTATCTGCCAGTTCTACTAATGGCCACCAAATGCTTTCTAAAACTTTTCTCTTTTCATAATTGTCTTGTATTTGAAGATTCTGTTCTTTACTCACTACACAGTTCCCAACTTGTTCTAATAGTTCTGTTTTTAGAAACATGTAAACTACTGAATTTTCTGACTAAATTAGATTAAGACATGTGACTGGGGAATGTGAAATGGAGTAATTCCAGATCATGAATCTAGAGAGCTTACTTTGAAGGAGATTTGGAGAAGTATTATTATGCATAGAGACATGACATAATTATAAATGGGTAGCCCATCCAAAGATATAATCATAGTAAGTGTATGCATGTAACTAAAGGGCTTCAAAATATACGAAACAAAAATAAATATGAATAGAGAAATCCACATGTACACATGAGACATTAAAACTTCTTCCTCAGAAGTCTGGTGTGGTGGTGGATGGACACCTGTTCTCCTAGCGGTCTGGAGACTGAGGCAGGAGGATTGCTGTGGGTTTGAGTTTGAGGCCAGCGTGGACTATCTAGTGAGTTCAAGGCCAGCCTAAACTGCACAGTGAGGCCCTGTCCCAAAAAATCAAACCAACCAAAACCAAACCAAACCAAACCAAACAACTTATTATGGTGTGAAAGAATAACACTAAACCAGTTGTGGCGGCGCGTGCCTGTAACCCCAGCACTCTGGAGGTTGAGGCAGGATGAGTGCCATGAGTTCGAGGCCAATCTGGGAATGGAAGACTGGCTATATCGGCCATATCCAAGGAATGGGATATTGGCTTAATATTTAAAAATGAATGGAATGTATCATATAAATGGAATAAAAAATAAACAACCATATGACTATCTCAACAGAAGCTGGAAAACATCCATACTTAAATTTCTAGAAAGTTTATCAAACCAAGAACAGAAGGAAATTTTCCTATTTTGATAAGAGGGCATAGGTAGCTAACATAATAGTGAGAGACTGAACGCGTTCTCTTAAGGTCAGAAATAAAGGACATCCTCTCTCATTGCTCCTGCTCAGTGCTGTACTGGAAGGCAAAGCCAGTGCAGTAAAACAAGGAAATAGAGATTAAAAATAAAAGGCCCTGGTGGCATTCCATCATGCACTGCTATTCTCCAGGGAAGTGGTTGTTTATCTCCTTCCACTTTCTCTCTGACCTAAGTGTGGAGCACAAACCCATGAAAGATTAAGTGAACACAGACATGAGCACCAGGAGGCCCCAGAAGTATCTTTTCAGCTGTGAGCTAAAGCCCTTAAAGATTATTACCCTTGCCGGGTGTGGTGGCGCACGCCTGTAATCTCAGCACTCAGGAGGCTGAGGCAGGAGGATTGTTGTGAGTTCGAGACCAGCTTGGGCTGCAAAATGAGCTCAAGGCCAGCCTGAGCTGCATAGCAACCTCTGTCTCAAAAAGACAAAAAAAGAAAAAAGGTTATTATTACTTTAGGGCTGTGGATGTGGCTCAGTGGTAGAGCTCTTACCTAGCATGCACAAGGCCCTGGGTTCAATTCCCTAGCACCGCACACACACAAGAAAAAAGCCAAAAAAAATTACTTTAAGGTGGATAGTGATAGAAATGAGCACCAGTTATTTCTGAGAACGGTCAGCTTGCAGAGCCGGTGCTCTGCAATAGATGAACTGGACACTGTTGAAGCAGAGGTGATGAATTATGAAGGTAGTTCTTCTAAAGTAATCTGGCAACTTTGAAAATGTTTGTGCAGCCTGCAGCTTCCCTTGGAGGCTTGGAAATTATACCACCTGTGGTCTTAAGTTTAGGGACTGTGCATATGGGGGGGGGGATAGCACTTAGACGTGCAGGAAGGTGTAAAGTCAGGAGAGGAAGGGGAGGAGGCTGTTAAAATCTTAGTGTATCTGGGAATTGATCTGATACTAGAAGGGTAGCAAGTTTTCACAGAAAAAAGTAAAGCTTGCTCCTGCTGCTGCTGCTGCTGCTGCTGGTAAGATGAGGAGGAGGAGGCAGAAGATGATTTGGATGATGATGAACTGAAGGAAAACTAATGTGGACAGCTACATAAGTTACTCTGCAAAAACCACACGAATTCCAACCCAGGGCTGGGACGGAGGGTGGGGGGCAGACTCAGGGGTAGGAAATTTGCTTAGCATGTATAACACCCTAGATTTGACGTCTGGCACTGAAAAAAATAATCAAACCAGAATGAAAAGACTCAGAACCATCAATATCAAGATCAAACAGTCAAGAATCAAGGAGAGACAAATACAGTCCACACTGAGTACCAGCGATCCAGACTGAAGTCTTTTGTTTCAACTTCAATCCCTGTTCCTGCCTTGCCACCCACACCCCCTTGCAGGCTTAGCAGCAATCTCTCTTGATCTCCTAAAGCATTTTTTTTAACACTGTGATTCAGTGAACTTTACATACTCTTCTATATTATTTGTTTATATTCCTGATCTCTTTGACCATGTTTTAATCATGCTTGTAGGGCTGGGAATATATCTCAGTGGCATAAGTGCCTGCCTGGCAAGTGCAAGGTTCTGGGGCTGGGGATTTAGCTCAGCGGCAAAGAGTGCCTGCCTGGCAAGCACAAGGTCATGAGTTCGGTTCCCGGTACCGGAGAAAAACCAAAAAACAAACAAACAAAAAAAAAAAAGTGCAAGGTTCTGAGTTCAATTCCCAGTTCCTAAAAAAAAAAAAAAAAAAAGATCTCCACCTAGTCATGCTTGTACCTCCTTAGCTGCTCAATTAATATTTTAATAAATTGAAAGTAAATAAATAATTCCCCATTGGGTGACAAAAGAATTACCTAAGTAGAAAACCCTAAATAATGACTAAAACAGCTGCTAAGACAACTTGGGGAAGTAAATACAGTTCATGATCAGTACACAATCAATTGGATATCTACAAAGTAACAACAAAGTTAGAAACTGAATTTGAAAAGAATATACATATTATCATATTGATAGTAGCATAAAAATGAAATATTTAGGTATAATTTAACAAATTATATGGTAAAGGCTCCTAATTATTGTTGTTAGATATAAAATAGCTAAACAAATGGAGAGTATACTATGTCCATGAATTGAAAGATTCAGTATATTTGGGATGTCCATTCTCCCCAAATTGATCTCTACGTTTAATATAATCTCAATAAAAATGTCATCAGGATATTTTGCAGAAATTGACAGGCTGATTCTTATCTTTATATGGATAAACAAGGAACCTAAATTAGACAAAACAATTTTTAAAAATAAAAACAAAGTTGGAACAAGCCCGGCATGGTGGCGCACTCCTGTAATCCCAGCATTTGGGAGGCTGAGGCAGGAGGATCACTGCGAGTTCAAGGCCAACCTGGGCTACAAAGTGAGCTCAGGGTCAGCCTGAACTGCATAGCAAGACCCTGTCTCAAAAAGAAAAAAAAAAAGCTGTAACAGTCACACTACTTGATTTCAAGACTTTTACAAAACCAGAGCAAATAAAACAGTACAATATTGGTAAATAACACAGAGAAATTGAAGAGTCCAGAAATAGACTCACACAAACTTGGTCAATTTATTTTTAAAAAACTCCCAAGAAATTGAATTGTTAAAGGAGAGTTTCCAACAACACTTCAGCAATTAAACCATTTGATATTCATATGTAAAAAGAACTGCTATCAATTTTTCTTTTTTGCAATACTGAAGAACTCAACCCAGAGACACACTCCACTGAGCCATATCCCCAACCCGTATCTATCTATCTATCTATCTATTTACTTATTTTTATTTATTTTTGAGACAAGTCTGGCTAAGTTGCCCAGGAAGGCCTCAAACTTGCAGTCCTCCTGCCTTAGCCTCCTAGGGTACTGGGATTATAGGAAAGTGCCACCATAACTGGCTGTAGTTGTTGATTTCTAATATAATTTTATGATGGTCTGTGAACATAATTTGTGTGACTTCAACTCATTTAAGATTCATTTTTGCTTCATGAATTTTTAAACCACATTATTAGGTACATACCCACTTAAGATTATTTTGTCTTCTTGGTGAATTGACCATTTATAAATCTGTCATGTCCTCTTTTATTTCTAATATTACATGTTTTTGAAGTTGACTTTGTTATTAAAATAGCTCCTCTAAATACCTTTTGATTATTGTTTACACAATATATCTTTTCCATGCTTCTACTTTTAACCTAAACCTTTATTATTGTTATTGTGTGTGTGTGTGTGTGTGTGTGTGTGTGTGTGTGTGTGTGTGTGTGTGTATTTGAGACAGGATCTTGCTTTGTAGTGCAGGCTGGCCTGGAAACTCACTATGTAGGCCAGCATGGCCTTGAACTTATAACAATCCTCCCACCTCAGCCTCCTGAGTTCTGGGATTGCAGGCCTGCACTACCACACCTGGCTCTGTCTATATTTAACCTGAGTATCTTGAGGCCAGCATGTAGATGTTTTTAAAGGCTAATACAAAAGTCAGACATTGTGGCGCACATCTATAATCCCAGCACTCGGGAGGCTGAGACAGGAGGATCTTTGTGAGTTCAAGGCCAGCCTGGGCTACAAAGTGAGCTCAAGGCCAGCCTGAACTGCATAGTGAGACCCTGTCTCAAAACAAAAAGTAAATGAGTAAAAATAAAGGCCGGTACAACAACTACGGTCTCATTCTATTTGTACCATCTGCTTCTTTGTCCCCTGATCTGCTTTTCCTTTTCTTCGCTCTTATGCCTTGTTGGAATACTTATAGTATTCCACTCTATTTTATCTACGTCTTTCTAGTTCTTTGTCTCTCTCACCCTTTCTGGTTATTCAATCTCAAGGATACAGATTTTTTTTTTTTTTTTTTTTTGTCTTTTTGAGGCAGGGTTTCACTATGCAGATCAGGCTGGCCTTGAACTCACTTTGTAGCCCAGGCTGGTCTAGAAATTCTCCTGCCTCAGCCTCCCAAGTGCTGGGATTACAGGAGTGTGCCACCACACCCGGCACAATACAGATATTTTGGACCAGACAATTCTGTGTCCTGTCACATGCAGTGTAAGATGTTTAGCAACATTCTTGACTCCTACCCTCTAAACGTCAATTGCATCCAATTACAGCAGTAAACGTGTCTCCAGAGATTACCAAATCACTTGAGTTGAGAACTGTTGCTCTAGGTAGTACAACAGAAACACTTAATAGCTCAGAATTTACTTAAAATTTCACTGTTTAAGTAATATGTGAATGCTCTGCAAACATGTAGATCCCCTATCCGTCCCTGTGTTATATAGTTGGTATTAAATCTACATGCTTTTAAAAAAATCAGTCCATGTCAATTTTTTTTTCAACAAGTATGTATATTTCAAATAACTAAAGAAAAAGCCAAACAGTCTTTTGTATTTTACCCAGATATTTACTTTTGCAGCGGCGGGGGGGGGGCTTCTTCTTTCATTCCTAAAATTCCAGATTTTACCTTGTATTATTTTCCTTCAGTCTAAAAACTTTCCTAGGCATTTCTTTTTGTTAGCTACGGGTTTAGTTTTCCTTCATCTGAGAAGTTATTTCTTCCTCATTCCTCATTTGTTTTTGTTTCTGCTGGATAAGGACTGCTGGGTTGATGTTTCTTTATCACTTTAAAGATGTTATTCTGCTGTCTTCTGGCCTCCCCGTCTCTGAGGAGACATCTATTATCATTGTCGGCATCACTGTCCTCCTGTGTATGTATCATACTTCCTCAGTTGCTTTTATTTTTTATTACATTTTGTTTCCAGTAGTTTGATTCTATTTGGGTGTGCTTTTCTTTGAATTTCTTTCATGCTCACTGAATTTCTTGAATCTGTACATTAATATCTTTCACCGCATTTAGGAAACCTTCAGCCATTACCTTCAAATATTTTTCATGCACCAATCTCTTTACAGAACTCTAATGCTATAAATGCTGCACTTCAGTGTATTGTCATGACTCCCTGTGGTTCTAGTTAGTATTTTCCCTTTTCCTCTTTATCCTTTAGAATGGATAATTTCTACTCATCTATCTTTAAGGCCACAGACTTTCCCATCAGCTTCATTTTGCTATTGATCTTTTCCAGTACCTTTTAAATTTCAGAGAATGTATGTTTTAACACAAAAATTTTAAAAATTAACAGATCTGCTGGGCGTGGTGGCGCACATCTGTAATCCCAGCACTCGGGAGGCTGAGGCAGGAGGATCATTGCGAGTTCGAGAACAGCCTGGGCTACAAAGTGAGCTCAAGGCCAGCCTGAACTGCGTAGGGAGACCCTGTTTCAAAAAGACCAAAAAAAAAAAAAAATTAACAGATCCATGAGAACATAAAAATTATACATATTAATAGGGTAACCTGTTGTTTTAACACATAGATACATTGTGCAATGTTTAAATCTGGTTAAATACATCGATCTCAAATGTTTATTATTTCTTTATGATGAAAGCTTTCAAAATAGTTTCCTTTACCATTTTGAAATGTGCAGGTCATTACTGTTATGTATAGTTATCTTATTGTGCAATAACACACTAGAACTCCCTACTCCTATCTAACTGTAATGTACTACCCACCGATCAACCTTTCCTGTTCTTCTCTCTCTTACTATCTCCAGACTGGTGACTATCATTTTACTCTCAGCTTCTATGAGATCAGTTTTTAAAAATTCCACATAGGAATGAAGTCATGCAGTATTCATCTTTCTGTGCCTAGCTTATTTTAGTTAACACAATGGTCTCTACTCTCATTTTTGTGGCTTAATAGTATTCTATTCTATTATGTACATGTACATTTTCTTTAGCTATTCATTAATTGATGGACACTTAGGTTGTTCCATTTCTTAGCTACTATAAATAGTGCAATAATCAATATAGGAGTGCAGATGTCTCTCCAACACATTGATTTCATTTCCTTTAGATATAAACATACCCAAGAGTAGGGCTGTTTGATCACATGGTAGTTTTTTTT
>NW_004955402.1:9880683-9884938 GCF_000276665.1 Chinchilla lanigera | reverse complement strand
CAGATCCCTCAGCCTGCTAGCACAGACCCTTCATCCCGCTGGCACAGACCTTCTAGATTCCACCACTGACCTTTGGGTCTTCGCAGCAGATCCATGAAACAGGCCTTCAGCTAGATTTCTTGGACAGATTTCCTGCACTGTCTTGTATATCATTCTTTGGGTGACTATTCTAAATAACCTTACAAAATATGTGTCCTGTATTACATTGTTTCCCCTTGCAAAAGTAGGCCCCAAACCAACACACTTTACTAATTTATATTCCCACCAATACTGTGTAATTCCCTTTTACTCATATCCCCACAAGGACTGTTACCTTCAGTGTTTTGATAATAGCCGTTCTTACTAGGGGGAGGTGATCTGGTTGTGGTTTTGATTTGCATTTCCTTGACCAGTGATGTCAATGTTTTTTCATACTCTTGGTCCTTTTTATGTCTTCTTTTGAGAAATGTATATTAAGGTCTATTGCCCATTTTAAAATCAGATTGTTTTTTCTGCCTACTGAGCTTTTTGAGTTCTATAGTTTGTGTATCCATCCCTTATCAGATGTATAAGTTAAAAAATATTTCCTCCTATTTTGTAAGTTGTTCCTTACTCTGTTGACTGTTTCCTTTGTTGTGTTTTGTTTTCTTTTTTTGTTTTGTGTTTTTGAGACAGGGTCTCGTTCTGTAGTTTAGGCTGGGCTTGAGCTCACTTTGTAGCTCAGGCTGGTCTCGAATTCTCAGTGATCCTCCTGCCTCAGCCTCCTGAGTGCTGGGATTATAGGTGTGCGCCACCACTCCTGGCTTCCTTCACTGTGCAGAGGGTTTTTCATTTGATGAAATCCCACGTGCCCATTTTTGTTTCCTGTGTTTTTGGCATCTTGTCCAAAAAACTCATTGCCCATTCCAATGTCCTCAAGTACTTCCCCTGTGCTTTCTCCTAGTAGTTTCATAGTTTCAAGACATATTTTAGTTTTTAGTCAATTTTGAATTACTTTTGTAACTGGTGAGAGACAGAGGTCTTGTTTCATTCTTTTGCACACAGATGTCCGATTTTCACAGCAGCATTTCCCTAACATGTCTCTTAATGCTTATGTCAATAACCAGTTGGCTGAAGACTTACAGATTTGCTTCTAGGTCTTCTACTTGTTCCACTGGCCTATGTTCCTGTTTTATGCCAATACCATTCTGTTTTGATTACTAGAGCTTTGTAGCATATTTTATAGATAGTTTAATGCCTTCTGCTTTGTTCTATTGGCTCAAGATGGCTTTGGCTATTAAGGGTTTTTTGTTTTTGGGGTTTTTTTTGGTGGGTCCATATAAATTTTAAGATTGTTTCTTCTAGCTCTGTGAAGAATGTCATTGCCATTCTGTTTCTATTTGCCAGCATATAATTTTATTCCTTGGCTGAGAAATTTTGTCTTTCCATTCAATTTCATGTGCATTTACCTTTACCTCTTGGAGTGTAGTTATATATCTGCTTTGAAATCTTTGATCATTTTAATATTTATGTCATTTTGAGGTTAGCATATTGTTGTCCTTTCCCTTAAAAGTTGGTCCCATTTTCCTGGGTTTTTTGTTGTTTTTGTGGTTGTTTATTTAACAATTTGGGGTTCTATTTTATCAAATTGTGAGAATATGAGTCCTGCTAAAATTTTGCTAAAGGCTATCATTCTTTCCATTATTATTTTATTTTGTTAACAGGCAACCAATCAAATTAGCTTCATACAGTAAGTTTTTAAAATCATTTTCTGTGGACAGTGGTTCAGATCTCAATTCAGTTTCTAAAGCCTTGCCAATGCTATTTTAATTTTGTCATACACACACACCTTTAAGAAGGTAGTATGAGACTTGGGTGGCTTTTTTTTTTTTTTTTTTTTTTTTTTTGGTGCTGGGAATTGAACTCAGGACCTTGCACTTGCCAGGCAGGCGCTGTGCCACTGAACTATCTCCCTGGCCTCCTTGAGTGGTCTTTTTGATTGCTATAATTGCAGGGATTGGAAACAGTTGTGACTGCTATAACTACATGTGATCAGCATCTAGTGAGTAGAGGTCAGGAATGTTGTTAAACATCTTATATTGCACAGAATGGAACAAAGAATTCCTCGGTCCAAAATATAGTGTTGAGATTGAGAACTCTTAGTTTAGTTCTCAAAGGTTTTGCTGTGCTGTCTTAGGCCTGTCTTATATTGATGCAGTTCAGGGGTAAACTTGAGACTTGCACAGCTTTTTACATATTTCTAAGCATTCTCTTCCCAAGTTCATTTCTCTCTAGGATTCCTTCTACATTCTTTCTCACACCGAGGACCCTTTTCCCAGTCTGTGTAGAAAGATAAAGCTTCTTCTATGAGTTTGAACTGCTCATCTAACTGCAACTGAGTAGTTTTGTAGTTGAGGCCTGTCCTTTGGGAAAAGACAGGAGAAAACAGGGGAAAAAATGGAAAATTCATTCTTTTATGTGTTGTTTCTTTAAGTTTTTATTTCATTCCACAATTTCTCAGCTAAGTAATTTCTAGAAACTTTTTATTTATTTTGTCTTTTTAAGACAGGGTCTTACTATGCAGTTCAGGTTGGTCTTGAACCCATGCAAATGTTGTGCCTCTGAGCTACATCCCCAGCCCTCTTAAAAACCTTTTAAAATTAAGGTTTGTTTTTTTTTGGTTTGTTTTTTGTTTTGTCTGCTTGAGACAGGGTCTCACTATGTAGCTCAGGCTGGCCTTGAGCTCACTTTGTAGCCCAGGCTGGTCTTGAACTCGTAGTGATCCTCCTGCCTCAGCCTCCCTAGTGTAAAAAAAAAAATTGAGCATAATTGACAAATAAAATCATATCTATTTAAGGTATATAACATGTTTTGCAATATACATATTACAATGAAATTAATTAACATATCCTCAGGTAATTTTTAAAATATGTATTTTGTCCAGAGTCTAAATTGTAATTAAAAGAGAAAGGCCATGGTGAATGCACCCATTCTTGATTAGAACTGGGAGCCACATTTCAATATATAACATAACAAAAAAGTTAAAGATATTTGCAAAGATATACAAAATGTTCTTCTAATGTTATAGAAGGTGGTCTTGGAGATCACAGTCCAATGGAACCCTCTCAGTAATCTCCTGGGGTAAGAAGAGGCGGAGAGTGCTAAGTATAGACAACGCTAATCAAGTATATTCTTAAAATAACTGAGCAAAGTCAGAACTCAAGCACTCTAGTTTTCCTCATACTCCTCTCCCGCGGGTAACTTTGCACAGACACCCTTCAACAGTGAGTAATAAGCCGGAAATTACGTCACGCAGAGCTCCCATATTTCACAGCGTGCTTTCAGTGCCAAGAGTAGTGAGTTGGGGTGGACTAGCTGATACCAGATCCTGCCTCAACTAGAGCAGCCCATTCATATTCATTTTTTACAATGGGTCGTTATGTTACCAAAATTGCTATCTATATTGGGAAAAAAGCCAGGTGTGGTGACGCACGCCTGTAATCGCAGCACTTGGAAGGCTGAGGCAGGAGGATTGTTGCGAGTTCGAGACCAGCCTGAGCTACAAAGTGAGCTCAAGGCCAGCCTGAACTGCAGAGTGAGACCCCGTCTCAAAAAGACAAAAAGACCAAAAAATTTAAAAATTTAAAAATATATATATATGAAAAAAATTAAAGAAAATAACCAGTTTATAGTGAAGGACCTTGGGACTGACCAGCAGTAGCATTATGTGTTAAGTGACGGTACTGTCTGATCCATCACCTCTGATGGTTGTGATACAGTAACACGGTAGATAGGAAGTACTCAGGGACTGCCTGGGACAGCGGAAAACATTCAGATCAGTAAAAGTATTTCTGCTACCTTGCATTTATTTTTTTTAAGAGTAGGAAAATTTATTGGAGAAAAGGAATGGGGAACAGGAATTGGGGAATGGGGACCAGGAATAGCTCTTGAGAGACAGGAGAAGTCCAGAATGGATTGCCCTGCTACCTTGCATTCAAACTGCTTTTCTGACTGGAAAATGCAACATTAGCTGCCATGAGCTTTTGTGCTTTACTCCCTCACTGCCAATATAATGATCTAAAGTCATCAAGCCAAGATGATACTAATTTATTTTACTCTTTTGAAGAACATTTGCTTTTTATAACATGCTCCTAGCTGGGCATGGTGGTGCACGCCTGTAATCCTAGCACTTGTGAGGCTGAGGCAGGAGGATTGTTGCAAGTTCAAGACCAGCCTCGGCTACAAAGTGAGCTCAAGGCCAGCCTGACCTGTATAGCAAGACTCTGTCTGAAAAAGA
>NW_004955402.1:9870915-9880583 GCF_000276665.1 Chinchilla lanigera | reverse complement strand
GGCTACAAAGTGAGCTCAAGGCCAGCCTGACCTGTTTAGCAAGACGGTACCGGAAAAAAACCAAAAAAAAAAAAAAAATGCTCCTGAGAATGGCAATAAATAACATAAATAAATTGTTTTAAACTTACATTCAAATATCAGGTAAGCAAGGAAAGAGACTCTTTGTTGGGTATCCTATACCACACAGATTCTACATAGTAAGTTGAACAATTTGGACCACAATATTTTTTAGGATGGTGGTTGAACAGTAATAGCACCTAACAGATCTTCCCCCCAAATTCCAGTAAAATGCTCATGAAATAGTACCCAAAAAATGAAAATTCAAGCCAGGTGTGGCCAGGGATTTAGCTCAGTGGTGCAGTGCCTGCCCGGTAAGAACGAAGTTCTGAGTTCCATTCCCAGTAGCCCCCCCGCAAAAAAAATTGGTCCCTGGTACCAAAAGGTTTGGACCTGCTATTCTAAATCCAGTCAGGTGTGGTAGAAATGCCAATAATCCAAGCACTCCAGAGGCTGAGGCAGGAGGATTAGCATGAGTTCAAGGCTACCATGGACTACATAGTGAGACCCTGTCTCAATCCCATCTTCAAAAAAAAAAAAAGAAAAGAAAAATTCATAGCATTCCCTGAAATAAAGGATCTAAATTAAATACAGAGGAGATTCCTGGAAGTATTTCTATCACTAAAATTGTGATAGTGCCAAATTAAGAAGCACAAGTTATAACTGATACACGAAAACTAGAAAAACAGCTGGAAAACAGCTGGGAAGAGTTGTGTCATACCTCTCCTCAATTCCTGAGTGCCCATAGTTTGGGAACACAGAACCTCATTAGTGACAAGTTAGGCAGCCATGGTTTTCTCTGTGCAGAAAGAGATTTCCAAACAGAGTATCATTAACACTCTCTTTTAACCAGTTTAGTTTCTGCAATCCCTAGTACATAATAAGGCTACAAGAAACAGGGTGGAGATCCTGGGGTTGTAGTAGTCCTCTTCAAGGTAAAGAATTTTGGGTGAGGCAAAGGGGAGTAATCACAAAGGTAATGCAAGCTTGGAGAAAGGAGACTTTTCATTCATTACTTTACATTAAAGGATAAAGACAGTTCAACTCTCTAGGTTACAAAGCTTTTAACAGAGAATCAGGAAATAATTCTATTTCATCAAAGGAACTGCACAAGATTACCATCTGCTAAGCAATAGAAACTAGAATAGAACCTGTCCACATCAAATAACATAGTACTAGAAAACAGCCCCTCAATATCTTAGAGGATGAGGAAACTAAATAGTAAAGCTGTATCTTACTGGTTTTTGCACTGTGGGCCTACAATTCAAAACTGAGTTAACATGAAAAAAATTGAGGCCTAAATAAAAAAAAAATCTATAGTATGAGACAAGGCAAAAAAATCTAAGAAACTTGGAAAACAAGTCTGTCATACCGATTTTCTACAATTATAGAAAAATATGTAGAAAAATGAATTTTGAAAACATCTAGGACTTAGCTCAGAATGCATTCTAGGACTCAACTGAGGGCTATAGCTCAGTGGTGGAACACTTGCTTAACTGTATAAAGTCCTGGGTTCAATCCCCAGCACTGAAAAATAAAATAAAACTATCTACAGAAGAATGAGTAAACAAATTGTGGTACATACATACAATGGAGTATTACCCTTAAAAAGGAATGAAATTCTTATACATGGATAAATTTGAAGACATACTAAGTGCACTAAGTCACACAAAAAGGCAAATATTGTGTGACAATTTATATGAGGAATCTAAAATAGTCAAATTCATAGACAGAAAGTAGAATAACGGTTGCCACGGGCTGGAGAGAGATGGGAATTGGACAGTTATTGTTTAATGAGTTACAGAGTTTTTAGTTTGGGAAGATGAAGAAGTTCCAAAGATGAATGATAGTAGATTATTATATGACAATGTAAATTGTATTTAATGTCTCTGAACTATACACTTAGCCGCACATCGTGGTGCAGGCCTATAATCCCAACCCTAGAGAAGCTAAAGCAAGAGGATTGCTGTAAGTTTAAGAGCCACCTGGGCTACATAGTGAGTTCAAGGCCAGCCCTGGGTAAATAGTGAGTTCAAGGCTTGCCTGGACTGCATAGTGAGACCCTGTCACAGAAACCACAAAAAATGTCCATATTGCCTGGTTCTATTTTCATAAAGTTCCAAAGCAGGCAGAACTAATCTCTGGTGACATAAACCAGAATATTGATTTTTTCTTTGTCTTTTTGAGACAGGGTCTCACTATGCAGTTCAGGCTGGACTTGAGCTCACTTTGTAGCCCAGGCTGGTCTTAAACTTGCAATGATCCTCCTGCCTCAGCCTCCCGAGTGCTGGGATTACAGGTATGTGCCACCACGCTGGCTCAGAATATTGATTTTTTTTTTTTTTTGGTAGGAGAAGGAGTTGTGAGAAAGAGAAATGCAAAAGTATTTAAGAGTACCAGAAGTGCTTTATATCTTGATTTAGATGGAATGCACACAGCTGTATACACATGTGAAAAAACAGTTGTACATTTAAGATTGTGCATGTTACTATATACAAATTTTATCTTTAAAAAAATCTGTGCCCAGGAACTACAAACAAGTTGCTAAAAGAAGAGAGCAGCTAAAATGAGACAAAAATAGATTGAGATAAAAAGAAAACAGGCTAGAAAAGTCTTCCAGGAAATAAAATACTCTCAATGCAGTAACTCAATAAAATCCATTTTGGAGACAGTTTATGCAGACTTCTCAGTGCAGAAAATCAAATCAGTGTTTCAGAAGACAAACCTGAGAATCAGAAGAGAAGAAAAAAAGAGTAATAAAGAGTGAGGAGATACTAGAAAGGTTATTCTAAAATTATATTTAATAATTGGTTATTATGGTTATTAAACAAACAGGATTAGTTTCAGTCAATGACTGAGATATAAATTATGGTGGTTGCACAAGATATATCAGTAGGGCTGGAGATATAGCTCAGGGGTAGAGTATATGCTAGGTATGTGTGAGAGCCTTAGTTAAATCCCTAGCACACACACACAAAAGAATCAGGATTATATCATATCATTTAGTGACATTCACAGGTATCAGTACATTGTATGATTTTTTCACAGTGATGAAACTGCCAGTGATGCATTTCTCAGAATGTAGTCCATTGTTAAGAGATGCATGGCTATATCAATAATGAAGTAGTTAGGAATAAATACAAATGTGTGCAAAAGGAGCTGGGGATTTAGCTCAGTGGCACAGCGCCTGCCCAGCAAGCGCAAGGCCACGAGTTTGATCCCCGGTACTGGAAAAACAAACAAACAAACAAACAAAAGAACAGACAATTTATTTTTAAAAAAATGTGTGCAAAAATTCATGTATGATAGTGAAGGGTCACAGTCAGTAAGGAAAGTGTTGATGTTTAATAAATGGTGTTCACAGAATTGTTTAGTAATTTGAAAGAGTAGAATTGGATTCTCACCTTATTTAATATCTCAAAATACATTCCAATTAGAAGTAAAAGCTGGGCTTTATGGTACACACCTGTAATCCCAGCACACTTGGAGGCTGAGGAAGAGGCTTGTAAGTTAGAGTTCAGCCTGGACGTTTTAAGGAGACTCTGTCTCAAAATAAAAAATATTTTAAAATATACTGGGGATATAGCTCAGTGAAAAAGCCTTTGGTTCAATCCCCAGTACCACAAAACCCACACCAAACCATACACAAAGAAAGAGGGCTGAGGATGTAGTTTGGTGGTAGAAAGTCCCTGGGTTCAGTCCCCAGTCCAACCATCAAAAAGGGGGTGGGTAGGATGAGGATATAGCTGTGGGTTCAATCCCCAGTACTGCTAAATACATAAAGAAAACGAAAAATCGGGCCACAGATATAGCTCACTGGCACAAGTGCCTGCCTGGCAAGCACAAGGTCCTGAGTTCAATTCCCAGTACCAAAAAAAAAAAAAAAAAAGGAAAATCAACACATGGCAGGAGGGTAGGGAGAAAAAAGAAAAGATATATAATAAAACTCTTGGAAGATGGAAGGGCTTTCTGAATTAAAAATAGCAAAGCAATTATTTTTTACAATTCATGGATTTGGCAGAATTTTAAAAAGTGAATATTTTGGTTTTCAAAAATGTATTCAAAATTTAAGAAGAAAAAGTTGGCAAATTTGCCATAAGTAAAACAAAAGTTTATATCATACTTATGCACATATATTCCTACAAATCAACGTAAAAAATTTAAGAGCCAATTGATGAATAAGCAAAGAACAGAGATTAATGAATAAAAAAAAAGAACTAGTCAACAAACAGGAAAGAAACATTCAACCTCATAATCAAAGAAATGCAGATTAATACAATGAACTTTGGTATAAATGACACATCCAATACTTGAGAAGAATGATAAAAAGCTACATGAACATTAATAGTGTTTAAGCCTGCCTTAGCAGTTTTAAAAATGATTTGGTGAAATACTATGCATGTATATGTATATCAAAAGTATTTAAACTGTTTTGACCTCTGTGTATGGTGGGTAGAAGCCGGGGTGCTAGGGACTGAATCCAGGGCCTTTACACTGAACTACATCTCTGTCCCTTTTTATCTTTTATTTTGAGACAGAGTCTTGCCAAGTTGCTAAATTCTCCAGGCTAGGTTTGAACTTGCGATTCTCCTGCCTCATCCTCCTGGAATGCGGGAATTACAGGCATGTGTTACCACGCCTAGCTTGTTTTGACCCTCTTCTGAGAATCATTTCTAAGGAAATAATTCTAAATTAAGGAAAAAAAACTTTATACACAAAGAACTACATAGTACCACTATTTATAAATGGATAGAGTAACAGTTAAGCTGTAATAAATTTCTGGAATGTAATGTGTAGGTATGAAAAGTTATGTTTAGCTGGGTGTACGGCAAATGCCTAAAATCCCAGAACTTAGAAGGCTGAGGCAGGAGGATCACTGCAAGTGTGAGGCCAGCCTGCACTACATAGTGAGTTCAAGAACAGCCAGACTTACATAGTGAGACCCCTGTCTCAAAAAACATAAATGACTGTTTATTTTTTTCATTTGTTTTTGTTTTTTTCCAGTACCAAGTATCGAACTCACAACCTTGTGCTTGCCAGGCAGGCGCTGTGCCGCTGAGCTAAATCCCCAGCCCCCCAAAAACATAAATGAATAAATAAATGTTATATTTAATATATTATTTATATTCAGTAATTAAATATACTTATGACTATGTAAGCTAAAAAATATGTTAGAGTTATACATACAGCGTGCAAAGCAAACAAATATTTGCTGAAAAAAAGATTGAAAGGAAAAATCCCAAAACATTAATAGTGATTGTAACTGAAGGGTGGGAGAATGAGGGACTTGTTTTCTCCTTAGTTTTCAAAATTGTAAAATAAGCATGCAGTATTTTTATAATGAAAAGAGAAACCACGATTATTGCTTTTAAAGTCCTAGTCTATTCTCTAGGGAATGTGTGAAGCAAGAAAGACCAGGACAAATAAACAAAATCAAATGTATAAATTCAACTAGCAGAACATGTGCACGGTATGCAAATAAAAAGGGATGAAGTACATAATTTATCGCAGTTATTAAAAATGTACACATAGAGTCTGTCTGAGGACTATTTATATACTCAAGGGTGGGTATGAGAAATCGGTGCCTCTTTCAGTAATGGAGATTTTAGGGAGGACACGACATTTCAGGAGGCATTTAAATGATGGGAAGAAAAGGAAAATGGTGAAAGGTCAGAAAAAAGTATTTTTCTGTTTCCAGGTATTTGTTATGGAGGTCTTGAAGTTGGGACTGAGATGAGTAATAAAAGTTGTGATGCAGGGCTCGGGATGTAGCTCAATGGCATAAGCATCTGCCTGGCAAGCGTAAGGTCGTGAGTTCGATCCCCGGAACCGCAAAAAAAAAAAAAAAAAAAAAAAAAAGAAGAAGAAGCGTTAAAAGTTGTGATGCATAAACAGGGTAAGGAACCTGTCACTGTCAAAAAAGGCAATTTGCCAACTGAAGATGTAAACACCTGAAAAGCACATATGACCTTAGAAGTCGGTGGAGTGGTGTTAGGTAGGAAGAAGAAATCTGGGTAAGAGGCTTTCGTAAAAAGAAAAGAAAAAACATGAAGGGGCTGGATGTGATGGTATACACCTGTATTCCCAACATACAGGAGGTTGAGGCAGGAAAATTGCTGCAAGGTCGACCCCGTCTCAAAAAATCAAAAACAGTCTGGGTGTGGTGGCACATGCCTGTAATCTCAGCACTTGGGAGGCTGCTGCAAGTTCAAGGCCAGCCTGAGTGACACAGTAAGATCAAGGCAAGCCTGCATTACAAAGTGAGACCCGGTCTCAAAAATAAATAAATAAATAAATAAATAAATAAATAAATAAATAAATAAATAAATAAATAACAAAAAAGGGTGCTAGGCATGGTGGCTTACATCTGTAATCCCAGCTACTCAAGAGGCTGAGGCAGGAAGATGACAAGTTTGAGGTCAGCTTGGGCAATTTAGAAGACCCTGTCTTAGAACAAACATCAACATGGGGCTATCACTTAGGGGCGCAGCACCTGCCTAGCAAGCACAAGGTCATGAGTTTGAGTCCCAGTACCAAAACAACAAAAAGTCCTGGGAGTGTAGCTCAGTGGTAGACCACTTGCCCAGCATGTGTGAGACCCTGGGTTCAAACCCCAGTATCAACAAACCAAAACAGGCAGGGCAACAGCATGGAACAAGCTCTGTGTATTTATTATCTCCTTGATCTGGATTTCCCTTTCTTATTTTGGTCACACATCTACCACCTTAGGGTTCCACAAAGATAATAGAACCTATCCTTGCACCAAACTGTGATATCAGCCCTTTGCATTTTGGGTTTTTTTTTTTTTTTTTTTTTTTTAATCTTGTGAGTGTGCTAACAATAGAATCCTGAAGATGGCATTGGCATAAAGCAGGGAAATAATTGTTTCAAAGAAATCTGTTTCCCTCTATTTCTCCCTTCTATTTCTAGGGTCATTGCAAGTATTTTTGCAGTTGAATGGAATAGCAGCTTCTAAAAAATAAAAAACAGATGTTAGAAGAAGGCATTCCAGGGTGAGTCAGGAGAAGCCTTAAGGGCAGGCAATAGTACTCACAGCTTGCCCTAAACTTCCTTCCTATAATCTCGACAGATGCCTACATCCCCAACACTCTGCATAGGGAGTATGAAGGCTGTAGTAGACCTAAAAATGTCAAAATACATTTACTCTCAAGCCCGAACGTTCTGTAGAAAAGAAACAGCGTGGCTGGAGCATATTCTTCCTGTTTCACTTCTCAGATCCAGACAAATGTACTAATAACCTACTTTTGGGTAAATATCAATCATAGAAAGCCAGCTTCTTGAAATAGAACTGAACCTAAATTCTCACAACTTTGTTTACCAAAGTTGTTCAGAATCAAGTGAAATTGTTCTGCATCAAAGACATTTTAGTTTTCTCCAAAGTTCTATTAAACACAATAAGCATCATATTTTCTTGGAAATGTTAGCTAAAGTTTCTATAGGAACTTAGCCACATCACATTCTTAACACATTTGTGGTATGCATTTTTGAAATAACATGGAATTTAAAGAACTGAATCATAACTGTGCAGTTTATGGTATGTACCTGCATTTTTATGTGTTTTTGAGAGAGCCTAGAAATGATTATGGACTTCACTGAGGAAGTACGAAAATTATAGGTAAACTTTTTTATGAGATATCTGTCTTTCCATATTTACTTGTGAATAATTGTTTTGCTGAAACCCAAATGTTTTGTTTTCTATTGCTGAGAAACTATCTCCGAACTGAATAGCTCAAAGCAACACTCATTTTCTAATTGCTCATGATTCTGCTGTGTAGGCAATGCTTAGAGGGATCAGTTTGTCTCTTACTATCAATACCACCAGACTTGGGGCTGCTGAAACGGGCCATACGTCTGGGGTCTGTGTTCTCAGGTGAGCTGAGTTCTTCAGTTGCCCTCTGGTCTGCTCTCGTGATTCAATTTCTTCATATCATGGTGATCTCAGTTTACTCTAATGTCCCAGAGCACAAAACTGTTAGTTGTCAGGCATTCTCAAAGCTTAGGCCAAGTATTGTCAGAGCACGGCTCAGGAGTAAAGTGGATCACAAGGCTTCAGTCCAGATTCAGTAAGGGACAGAACTCCACCAGGGTATGAAAATCAGGAGCCATGGATGATTCACTGGGAGCCATCTTTGACGGCTAGCTCTCACATCAGCGTTTAGGGAAGAAACTCGATAAACATTAAACCAAGTCTAATTCCTACCAACTAACCAAAAACAAAGGCATGTTCAACTTGCCTTTCACTATCCAGGGTCTACACCCAATTATTTCTAATTTTTCCACAATCTCTCTCAAATATGCCTCATTCAAAATTCTCTCAGCACTGTATTTTCTTCATTAGCTTCTAGCATTAAGTCTCATCTAAACTGAATGCTTCCAGATGTCTGACTCCCCAAATCCAGAAAAATGAAATATAACTAATTTAGTTTATACATTTGCATATAGTTGCCAATTTTGTAATTTTTAAATTGCAACTAAGAACATAAAAAATATGTACCAGAGGTTGGGAGGGTAGCTCAGTGGTAGAAGGCATGCTTAGATTTGGGTTCAGTCCGGAGCACCAAATAAATAAATAAAATTTTAAAATGTACCACCTACTTTTGCTTTTTAAAGTTATGTTTAGCTAAGTTCTTAAAGTAGTAAAGAGAATTATAAAGGAGAATCTTAAATTAGATGTTTACTTTATAAAAAAAATTGTTTTTGAACAACTTTCATGAACTGTGCAAAATATAGAACACTTCATAAATTTTCCTGTTATTCTTGTGCCCGGGGCCATGTTAATCTTTTCTGAATGTTTCAGTTTTAGCTGTACTATATGTGCGGCTGAAACAAGCATTACGTGTCTTTATTCTCATTTGCTGCAAGTCATAAAAATTTCTCCAAGGGCTGCCACTGGTTTTAGACCCAGTGTTTAAGAGTCTCTAGTCAATCCATTGTTACTGAATATTGTCAAGGCTGTTTTAACTCTGCACTTGCTAAAGTCATCTTATAGGTTTCCTAGAGACTGTAATCATACTGGTCACCTTGTGAATTCTACAACTCCCTTTCACAAGGAATATTTAAATCTGTGCAAATGCAAATAATATAACTGTTAATTAGATCTGCCCATATTTGGGTTGGATGCGTTAACACAGGGTTCTCTGTTCCAATCTGAGTCTGTTATGATATTAAGCAAATAATAGTCTCCTACACCTCAGTTTTCCCACAGGTGGTATAGCTATAATAGTACAGTAGAGTTTCTTTGAAGTTTTAAGAAGATAATATATATAAATGTATATTTGGAATAGTACATAACACATGGTAAGTACTCTATATATTATATTCTTCAAAAGAATAGAACAACTGGGATGAGGGAAAAGGGAAAAGAAAGAAAGAAGGGAAAAATATGTATATATGTAGCTAAGATAATTGTACTACTAATTTCTATTGCTTTATTGAAAGGAACAGTTAAAAAAAAGGAACAGTTAATGTTTAATTGTTTGATCAATCTTACATGCCCATATTTATTTATCTGAGTAACCAATTTGAAGATAACAATATGTAGTACCACAACCATTGTTAATTTCCTATTATCTTGTCTGAAATTCTGTATT
>NW_004955402.1:9865077-9870520 GCF_000276665.1 Chinchilla lanigera | reverse complement strand
TACTTAACAGGAAAAAAATCACAAAAATAAAGTATTGAGTTTTTAATATTTATTGAGTGTTTATTAAAAAGTATCAAAATTATCAACATTGTATAGACTAGTTTTTTGCTGTACAAAGTCCAAAAAGAATATCAGAAATAAATTCCCATATAAACAATGAAAATACCAATAGCACTCAACAAAAAAAATCTTTACTTCAATTATCATATCAAAGCACACACAATAGCACGTTCCATATACATGAAATGCTTACACTGATAGCACATGTCTTTTGCTTTCCTGACCTTTTTGTGGGACATATTTGACATCTTGGTGGTCTTGTTGTTTTGTCAGGAGGTTCTTATTATATTGTATGGTGTGTAATTAACAGGAAAATAAAATGTCAATAAAATAAATTATTAAATCCTTAATACACATTGTGCGTTTAGAATAGACATTAATATTTTCACATCAGCTGTGTACTTGCTTACAAAACCTAAAAAATAAGATAAAAAAAAATTCCTATATGAACTACAATGAAAATACCGATAGAACTCTACTACAAAAATAAGCTTTGCTTCAACTGTCACACCTAAGGCAGTCTTCACACATGACAACTGCATGTTCCATGCACACGTCTCACTTACACTGGCAGTAAATGTGCTTAGCTTTTCTTTCCTATGTGGCAGACCACTCTTGTCACCTCATTTGTGTTCCTGTTTGATCAGGGGCTTCCTACTATATTATACAGTATGCATTTAGAAGGAAAATAAGATGTCAATAAAATACAATATCAAATATGTAATGAATGCTTAGAATAGACATCAACATTTTCACATCAGCTATTTACTTGCTTACAAAACCTAAAACACATCAATAATGAAAACCTATATGAACTATAGTGTAAACACAAACAAAAGTCTGCCACAGAAATAATCTTTGCTTCAAGTGTCACACCCAAGGCAGTCTTCACACATGACAACTGCATGTTCCATACACAAGTATCACACTGATAGTATGTTTTGTTTTCCTGTACTTTTTTAATGTCTTTTTGAGACAGGGTCTCCCTATGCAGTTCAGGCTGGCCTTGAGCTAACTTTGTAGCCCAGGCTGGCCTTGAACTTGCGATGATTCTCCTGCCTCAGCCTCCCAAGTGCTGGGATTACAGACACGTGCCACCATGCCCAGCTGTACTTTTTTCTAGAACACAGTTGACATCTTTTTTGTTTTCCTACTGTCATGATAGGTCTTTGAGATGCTGTGCCTGCCTGCTCACTGGTCAGCTCTCCAGTGTACACCACAATTTTCTGTGTGGCTCCTTGTGCAGAAACATTTTGTTTTTCCTCCGCTGTAAATGATCTCTTATAAACTCCAATCCCAATCTTCTAAGAAAATTTCTCTGTGATATTTTGCATTTGTTATTTTCTTTGTAAACTATCAAACTATGCCTCACATGTTTAGGAGTAAAACAAACCAATAGCCAATGCTTTGTGTTTCAAGTGACATCCTAGTTACTATATGAACATCAAAAACATCTACTGCACCTTTGGTTTTGTTGTTAAAAGTTTCCATCTCAGGCTTCCACTTTGTTGAGGTTTTCCTATCAATATTTCCATCATGGTGAAATGTTGGTATCAGCAGTACCAGTTTGGCTTTTCTTTTTTGGCATATATGAGGACAACATTACATTTTTTTGAAATCCAAAGACTGTATTATACAATTCTCTGTTTTGAAATTGCAACATTGGATTTGAAATTTTACTTTATTCCTCTGTATAGCTCCTGTGCTGGTCAACTTGTGCTCTATTACCAAATGTAACATCAGTGGGAAACTGGTAAACCAGTTGTCCAGTGTCACATCTAATTAGTCTGGGAGATGAGAGAAACAAGTCTGTTCACAACGTCATTTGGTTTATTACTACATGAATAAGGAATGGCTTGATGGCTGACTTCCAGGATAAATGTCTAAATTAAAAGCATAATAAATCTTCACATGTACAAGGACATAAATTTTTATGTCATATTTGGACCCATTGTTTTTAAGTCTTTTACGTTTCTGTGATCACCATGAAAAATCTGTGCTAAGTACAGCAGACCTATGAATGCTTTCAGTGCAGCTAGTAAAGTGTCATAATAAATATATTTTTGAGGGCCAGAGATACAGCTCAGCGGCATAGCGCTTGCCTGGCAAGTGCAAGATTGCGAGTTCAATTCTCCATACCAAACAAATAAATATACTTTTGAGAATGGCTACTGGTGTATACAGAATGTTTTACTTGCATTTCAGCCTTTATGTATTTCATGGCATCTTGCAGCATTTTGTCTGTTACAATTTCCAACATTGAATGGCAATGCTAGCATTCTGTTCACTATGGTTCGCTATATTTTTGGACCTAGTTCTAATGGTTCTAATGGATCATTCCATTTGTTTTTTTGTTTGTTTGTTTGTTTTTTGTCTTTTTTTGAGACAGGGTCTCACTCTGCAGTTCAGGTTGGCCTTGAGCTCACTTTGTAGCTCAGGCTGGTCTCGAACTTGCAACGATGCTCCTGCCTCAGCCTCCTGAGTGCTGGGATTACAGGTGTGCACCACCACACCCAGCTTGGATCATTCCATTTGGTTGTGTGGTCATTTTGCAACATTTCAACTTGTCAAATATGTACTCATGAGCTGGAGGTAGTGGTCCATGCCTGTAATCCCAGCACTCAGGAGGCTAAGGCAGGAGGATTACTATGAGTTTGAGGCCAGCCTGGGGTACATAGTGAGTTGAAGGCCAGCTTGAACTGCATAGTGAGACCCTGTCTCAAAAAGGGGGGGAATATATATATATATATTCCCATTGCTGTTTTTTTTGTCATCTGAATCAAGGAGGTCTGAATCCCATGTGTCTGTATCAGTCTAGTCTTGCTCCATTTCACTGTCACAGGAACTACGGCACATGGCCAAAGTCAAATTCATAATCATCATCATCATTATATAGCCATGTCACTCTTCTGTTACGTATTTTACCATAACAGATCATCTTCATCATCCATGCACGAATTATCTGATGATTCACTTTTGATCTTCTCTAAAACTTGCAAATCTGTTTTTTTATGTGCCAGTATACTGAATGGGACTACTTCTACCAGAAAAATCAAAAGAGAATTTTTTTTAAAAAAATCCTAAAGTGACGTGGGTCTCCTGGACCCTCTGTGATGCTCGGGTAAACAAACACAAACGACTTAGAGCATAAAGTTGGATCCAAATCCTGTTTTGCCACTTTTGCACACATGTACACTTCTTGCTGTTTATCCTACCAAGTGGGAAAACACATAGATTGCTTCCTGTATCCCTCATGGAAAGGTACTGAGATGTACAGCCAGCTACTATAATGCTAAGTTCAAATTTACAGTAGAAAAGAAAAGGATGGGTCTGCTGGACCCAGTCTTATGCTCTAAAGTTAAGGGTAATCTCACATACCCACAGTACTTTTAGAGAGATTAGACACAATGAGATGATAGAATTTTAAAGATGGAGAGCATTTTTAATGTCATATAAGTCTACCCTATTACGAATGGGGATTTAAACAATTTAAATTGTTGCCATGGTGTGCACCTATAATCCCAGCTACTGGGAAGGCTGACAGGATAGAGATCAAGACTAGGCTGCACAACAGTGAGATCCTGCCTCAAAAAACAAAACAAAAACACTGGTAGAGTCCATGTAACAGTGAAAGAAAAAAGAAAAAAAATGTTTGTTACAGTTATCAGAATAGCCTCACAAATAAATAAAATATGTAAACTTCGCACATATTTCTAGTAGCTTTGCCAACCACTTTCCTTTATCAGTGCCACTCACGTATTTTCTTGGCTACCTATACTTTTTCACGTGTGTCCAAATGGAAAGCAACATAATGTTCAGTTCTCTGAGAAACAACAAAATTCCTAAGAATACCTAAAAATGGTAATAAAGGACAAGTAGGGTTTAGGAAATTTATTTTAGTGCAACTGCCAGATTTATTTTAAGCCCTATGCTTAAAAATAAATCTAATTCACATGACTAACTTGAAATACTGCAGCCCAAAAAAGTCACTGCAAAAGCATTTAATGAAATACCTAGTTTGTCTCTTGTTTTCATCTTTGTTATAATTTTTGTGAAAACTTACCTTGATTTATACAGTAGACCTTATAACTAAACATTTCCTGATACATATCTAATAAAATAAAAATAGACATTTTCCAAACAACATAATATTTTCAAAACCTCTGACTCACATAAGGTTGGTGGACTTTTCAGATGCTATGCAATGCTGTTTATATAGAAAGAAGTCTGGTTCCTCTGTAGCATTTTCCAGTGTGGAGTAAACATCTACGTTTTCTAACAATCCTTAATTTCACCTATGAGCAAACACAAAGGTTGATTAGGAACAAAGAAAGATTGGTTTCTTGATGAAAACAATGAAAAACATTATCAACAGGCTGAGTAACAATCTTTCACTCTCTTATCACAGTGGAGGAAGCAACTGAGCTAGGAAGAAATGCCCATTATTTTCATGTTCCACATTAGTTCTGATAAAAACACAACTCCAAATTTCACAGAAGGCAGCCGGGCATGGTGGCGCACGCCTGTAATTCCAGCACTAGGGAGGCTGAGGCAGGAGGATTGTTGCGAGTTCGAGACCAGCCTGGGCTACAAAGTGAACTCAAGGCCAGCCTGAAGTGCAGAGTGAGACCCTGTCTCAAAAAGACAAACAAAACAAAACAAAACAAAAAACCCCAACAAATTTCACTGAACGCTTTGAAGTTGAAAGAGCAACACTATACATACCCAAGAGAGAGCTACACTAGGGCTTTGGATGTGAGAACGACTGAAACATATTGATTTTTTTTCTATGAGATTTTTTTCTTTTAATTAGATGAAGCTTGACTTCTATTGACTGCACCATCTGGAGTTTAATTTTTAAAGCTCCCCTGACACACACACTTGGCTTGGGAGCATTGAGTGTTTCCTAACTTTCCCACTGAATTGCAAACACCCTCCACACGGAGGGCTGACGATGGAACCAACTCCACCGGGGCGAAATAAAACGAAGAAAAGGCATTTTTCTCCTCCAAGAGAATCTATCTCTTGCCGGGCACAGTGGCACACGCCTGTAATCTAAGCCTGGAGACTGAGGCCGCAGGATCGCCTGGAGTTCGAGGCCAGCCTAGGCTGCTCAGTGAGTTCAAGCCCAGCCTGCACTCCTTAGCGACAGCCTGTCTCAAAAATACAAGCAACCCCTCCACCCACAAAACGCTGACAAAAATAACAGGTACGCTTCCTGTCAGGGTTGTGCCGTCGGGCTACCCGGAGGGAACCGAGATGCGGCAGCTGTCAAAACAGCACCAGAAACAAGGAGAGGTCCTCCTCCGCCCCAACACCTCAAGGCCGCTGGAGCCCGGCGCGCCTCCTCAGAGCCCGCCACGGGCGAGGTCCGCTCGGCGCT
>NW_004955402.1:9810193-9864317 GCF_000276665.1 Chinchilla lanigera | reverse complement strand
GCGGGCGACGGCGCTCTCGGCTGTCGTGAGGGGCTGCCGGGTGGGATGCGACAGTGGGCGTGCGGGCGACTGTGGGTCGCTGCCGCCCCCAGGCCGGGGTCCGGCGCGCGGAGGTCCCCTTTGTGACGGGCGAGAGGAGGGGACCGGGCGCACCTGGTGACCCTGAGGTTCCGGCTCCTCCGCCCCGAGCCTGCGAGCCCGCCGCTGAGGAAGTTGGTTGAAATTGCTTTCCGCTGCTGGTACTCGGTATTGTCACAGGAGCAGCAACATGTCGACTGGGGACAGTTTTGAGACCCGGTTTGAAAAAATCGACAACCTGCTGCGGGATCCCAAGTCGGAAGTGAACTCGGATTGTTTGCTGGTGAGTGGCACCGGTTCCCTTTGCCTGTCGGGGGCTCCGCGTGTTTACCTTCCTCTTGTTCTCAGTCTGCTTCGCTGCGGTAGAGAAAGGCTCAGGTGCGCGGGGTCACCGTGGACGACGCCAGGTTCCGTGTCCCGAAGGATGTCGGAGTACCGCGAAAATCGCGTGGGGTGGCTCTTTTTACCGTTTGCCTGGCCCGTCCTAATCCCTCCCTGAACTTTTAGTTCTGACTCAGTTCATACTGCACTTAGAAGCTTGCTATTGGAGGCGTCGTATCAAAAGTCGTCGCGTCAGAGTTGCTACCACGTATGTAGTTTGTTGAATGGCGATCTGAGGACGCGTATTAATCTCGATCGATTTGACGGTAATCTTGGAAGCTGCTTTCCATTTACAGAGATTTAGCTCCTAAGAGTTTAGTTTTTTTTTTTTTTTACTCGGAAGTAACGATGGAGAATCGATACAGAAGTGATAGGTGTTTTGAGTCTAATGAACTTTTTGCTGAAGTAGTGTGTAAAAATTCGAGATAACTGATCACCACAATGTTAAGCTTTTGGAGTATTGCTTGCAAAAGTACCACACAGATGTTATAGCTGCCCTTTTTTGGTGATGCTGTGCTTTAACATTGTCACTTTTGAAACATCAGAAGGAAGTTCTTATGAAGTGAAAAGCCAAAGTCTTATCATAAAAATCATTAATTGGTTAGTAACATATACAACCATCTGTAAATAATGGGAATTTGACGCCTCTAGTACTAATAGTTGCTAACTCTGTAAGCGAGTTTTCCCTCTACTGACAAGCTATATAATAATACTACCTTAATCCAAAGAAAACCACATAATCTCTATTATAAAGTTTCAGAAAGCATATATATGGATAGGATTTCGTAGTGGCCTCAGAGAATTAATGTTAAGTATGCAGGTTGGGGGATTAAGATTAAAGGCATAGAATAATGCCATTCAGAGAAATACCGTTTAAAAACCTCATTTTGAATCAGTAAAATTTTGTAGAGTATTGATAATTAAGGTGCATTTCAGTTAACCACCTCTCGGTGGTTTTAGTGGGTAAGGTTTCTCCCCAGAGCTTTCAGAATTGTTCTCAAGCATTCTTAACTATGAAATAATATTGTGGGTAGTATGTTTGAAATGCCTCACCCACATTATAGATGCTCTTTATATTGAAAAGTAGTAAAGAAGATTGATGCTTATTTTAAAACATTTCGTCTTGTGAGAGAAACCGAAGGAATTAGAACACATCTTTAGTGTGTTCTACATCTATTTCATCTTCTAATATTGTTCCATTTGCATATATTTTAAGACTTTTTGTTTTTGAGGTACTGAGAATTGAACCCAGGGCCCCTGTACATGCTAGACCAGGCAATCTGCCGTTGAACTACACCTTAGCTTCTGCTTTGCTTTTTGATTACATTTTTCCATGATGTGATGTTACAGGGAGGGTTTAGAAGCTTTTTTGTTTTTAATTCATTCGTTGTAACCTCTTGCTATAGATTTCTTCAGTGGGATTCTCACAGACATTGAGATGTGGAAAATAGAAAGAAATATGTCAGGATTCTGACAGTCCAGTCTACAGTATTTAGGAAAACAAGAGTTAATCTTACGTCTATACACAGAAATAAAAACATTTCATAAGTTGAGAAAATACGTGATAATTTCCATATGATGGTTTAAGGCAACTGTGTGTGTGTGTGTGTGTGTATATATATATATAAATTGAAAAGAAGACATCACTGAGTTGAGAGAGAGCACCAAAGTATGCTTTCATGCTGATGGGTAGATGGATAGGACGGAAGGTTCTCGGAGAGTTGAGGATAATGCTGAAGGTAGAGACATGACTGGCTAGAAGGAAACTACAGTTGGAAGGAGAGACTGGGTTAGACTGTGGAGGATTTGAGTGCTAAGCAAGAAGTTTAAGGCTAGGACAGGATGAGAGATGAGTCTGATAGTTTTGTGCACAATGGGTTAGGGTGGAGAAATGGTGAGGTTGGAGAATTTTTAAGTAATAATAGCTCAGAAATGATTAAAGCCCAAAACTGGCACATGAAAATGAGGAAGGAAGAATTGATGGAACTTGATTGGCAGAGTTGAGAAGAAGGGGAAACCAAAGAGACAGGCGATAGTCGGATGACTCCAAAAACGTGAAGCCTGGATTATAGGGAGATTGACAACAGCAATGTCAGGTTTGGAAGTTGCTTGGGAAGAATAGATGTAGATAAATTCAATTTTAAATTTGTTGTGTTTATAGTTTTTTTTTTTTTTTTTTTTGGTACCTGGAATCAAACTCAGGACCTTGCACTTGCCAAGCAGGCGCTTATGCCCCTGAGCTATATCAGGGACAACCAGGAAGAAGTGACCTGTAGACTATTGGAGATAGAGAACTGAGATCATAATTAAAGATAATGATTTGAAAATGATTTGCACAAAGATACAGATTGAAACTTGATGAAACTATAGGCATACCCTAGAGAGGACCAGAGGTGAATGGTGATGGTTGAACAGAGGAAGAGTCAAAGAAGTAAGGCCATGATGGCTTTCAGAGTTAGGATAGCCAGGTATTATGGAGCCCAAGCCTTGTAAAAGAACATTTTGAAAAAGGCACTAGCCAACCAACAGATTTATTTTTCCCCCTTGTAATCTTATAATCTTGGCCCTTTTTTCTGCTTACTTTTATAACTTTATTGAAAGCTGTTATTGAAAGTTTATAATATTACTACTTTGAACTTGGTAAAGGTCAGATTTTTCTTTAGAGACAAAAATTGTTTTTCCAGTGTTGTAGGATCTAATCTGAATTTTCTTTGCATAATAGTGAATGTTTAGCTTTGAACATTCATTCATTTATTTTACCATTCAGAATAAACTGTCAGGTCATTTCATTTTTTTACATAAGTCTCTTCTTGCTCCTTCTGGACTTTAGTGGACCTCTCTTGTATTAAAAGAACAATACCCTTTCCCATTAGTTGCTTTTCTCTCTTATTTTTGACTCTTATTGGTTTATTTAATGATATTTATTAAGTGTGTATTATGTGCCATGTGCAGTGCTCTAGATTTTTTTTGTAATCTCAAAAAATAAGGTTATTAAATTATTCTTCACTTATGTTATGGCTTGTGTTTAGATGTCCCCCCAAAGCCTCATGCAGGGGTTTTTTCAGAGGTAGATGAATCTGGTGTGTGATTGATTCACAGTGCAATGCTAGGATTAAGGGTGGGTGTTTTACTAAATCAGTCCACTGATTGGTTTGGTACTGCTCTAATCCTGATGTCCTGGATATAATATGAGGGACAGAAAGAGGCTTGTCTTGTCTCTTGTTGCCTTGTTACGTTCTGTCTGCCATGAACTATTGCCACTCTGCCATGCTACCCGGCCTTGGAACCAGCCAGTTATGGACTGAAACTTCCACAAACCATAAGCCAAATAAACCTTTCCTCCCTTAACTTGTAGGTGGTAGGTATTTTGGCTCAGCAATGAGAAAAGTAACTAACAGAACTTCTTTCACTAGTTCTACTCTTCAGCAGTGGAAGTTCCCCTGCTTTTCTAAAACTGGTTTTAGAACAGTTTTCTGGCACATGTCTTTTTAAAACTAAATTTAAGGCAGCTTTTTTGTTGGAGTAGTAATGATGAATATTAGCAGTTAAAGATAATGTAGCTGGAAGAATCCTGAAAAGTTTTCTTGAAGAGCATGACCTTTCCTTTAGTTTTCCTGTAACTGAAGGGTGGTGTAACAATGGGTGGGTGGAAGAAAGGGAAGAGAACCAGTATTAGTTACTAAGTTCTATGTTGTGCCTTTGTACATACTTTTTAATAGTATTTGTCAGTTTTTGAGAATATGGAAGGCAGATATAAATGTAAGTTCAGATGTTAGTCTTCGTTTTTTTTTTAAATTTCTCTTTTTCTGGGCTTCCTTGTTCTACTGCTTTCTCACCTTGTCATTGCTCTTATTTTTGTTTCTTTATTTCAGTCTTTGATTTGTAATACTTAACTTTTTCTTCATTATCTTAGAGCAGTCATCTTTTTTTGTTTTTTTGTCTTTTTAAGACTGGGTTTCACTGTGTAGTTCAGGCTGGCCTTTAACTCACTTTGTAGCTCAGGCTGGCCTCGAACTCTCAGCAATCCTGAGTGTTGGAATTATAGGCGTGCACCACCACACCTGGCCTCATTAATCCATTCCTACAGTTTAGTTACCTATCATTTCTACAGTTGATACCTAAACCTTTAGTTTTACTCTTACCTGGTTGAAAATCTTAAATATCTGTCCTCCATGTAAGGTATGTCTCCTTGGATATTATCGCTGAAATTCATCATATTCAAAAATAAGCTTTTCCCCATAAACTTGCTTGTTTTATCATTAACAGTATTACTTTTCTTTTAGCTTTTCTATTTTTTTGGTGCTGAGAACTGAACCTAGGCCTCCTGCTCACTAGACAAACGTTCTACCACTGACCTAAATTCCCCCAGTAGTATTACTGTCCCTGTCGCTAAACTGAAATTTTCGTTGTGAAGTTTCTTTTCTTTTTTTTTTTAGTTTTTTGAGACAGGGTCTTGTTCTGTAGTTCAGGCTGCTCCTGAACTCACTAAGTAACCCAAACTGGCCTTGAACTCACAGCAGTCCTCCTGCCTCAGCCTCCCAAGTGCTGAGATTATAGGTGTGTTGCAAGGTTTCTTGACAGGTCTAGTCCACATATTGGGTTATTACAACAGATTTTGGGTAGCATTTCAGAATTAGATTATTGCTGTATAATCCGTCTGTATGCTTTGTCAACTGAATTGATCGTATTTGGGATTCTGTTATTCTTGGAGGAATAAAAAATCTTGAGGCCATTAAGTATTTGGGCCTTGAAACTACGTGCTTGTCAGTGTTCATAATTTGCAAATTAATGGGTGTTACAAATATCAGTTGTACATCTGGTTGGTTTGGATCAGATTGCCTTTTAAGAGATGAAGTCTGTGATGCTCAAACTGGTCCTGAAATGAGGCTCAGCTGATTGGCTTGTTTCAGCTTCCCAGGTAGCTGGGACTAGGGGTGCATGCCCACCCAATTTAGACCAGTCTAGTCTGTATTGATGTTAGTGTTTTTTAACAGCATTTTAAAAAAGCAAGGGGGACACCTAATTAATTTCTCAATAAATCTGTGTTGTAAGGTCTGAACTTGGATTTAAGCATAGGCTTTGTCATGTGCTCATTGGAGAATTTTAGGGGACTTATTTTTACTTCTCAGAACTAGTCTTTGGGAAATTAGGGAAAGAGTTGTAAGATTACTATAAAAGTTAAATACAGGTAAAGCATTTATCACAAATAGCATTTAGTAAGCATTTGATAATTGGTAACCATATTATTGCCATATTTGTAGTACAGTATTATTGGCAAAGGCTAGTCACTGTACTTAAGCAGGAAGTTACTGATACTATTTTTTGAAAGTGTAGAGTAATTTACCTGACCCCTGAAGCCATTCCCATAAATTCATAGTCTAGCTGTGTCATATCAAAACATCCAAGCCAATTATAACTGAAAAAATGCAGACGTAATTTAGATTCAGTAGAAGAGAGAAGGGCTTTTGGAGATTGTTCTTGTAGTCATGATTTGTACCAGGGGTTTAGATTGATATGAAAGGCAACTGGGAGCTAAATTGTTAAGATTTAATTATCTTGTTCTCTTTCTGTGTGTATCTTTTATGCTTTCAGTATGTGTTCTGTAAATAGGCCCTCTTGGACTACAAGCACCCCGTGGGTGTATAGAGAGATGGCTCAGAGTAACAGTTCAGACATGAATCAGGTCATTCATTAATCTCTTGAGTCAGAAATGTTTTTAATCCAGAAGAAGGAACTGCGTATAAAATTGTATAATGAACAAAGAATAAATGTTCAGTTTTAGATTAGAATTTGCAAAACCGTAGTTTTATTTCATGATTATAGGTTTTGGTATTACGGTTATATAGTCAAAACTAGATTCTGTTATGATGAATGACAGAATGGCCCACATCTTAGGATATGACCTACAGAGTTCTGTTGTTGAAGATAATTACAAAAAAAGGGAACACATCTATTTAATTGAAGCCCACAGCATAGCTGTTGGATACCAGACATGTATACGTAAGAAGGTGAGCATGCACACACAGAAGGATGAACCGATAGTACTACAATTTACAATGGAAAATTTATTTTTTTAAACATACTGTTAGAGTGGTGTAGTGAAAAGAACACTAGATTGGAAATGCAAAGCATTGTCATGGCCTTATTCTGCTGTTAACTCTTGCGTGATCAACTAAATCTTTTTCTTATCTGGGCTTCAGTTTCCCCATTTGTATAATACAAAGTTGGATCAGATAGTCACTGATGTCCTTTGTGTCTCTAAAAATTCCATGGTTCTTTGTTTATTATATTTCATAAGCACTTAAAAATTGTCATTCTATTAAGAAAGAAAATTTTAAAAGGTTGTGTGTGTGTGTGTGTGTGTGTGTGTGTGTGTGTGTGTGTATTTGGTACCAGGAATCAAACTCAGGGCCTTGCCCTTGCCAGGCAGGCTCTGTGCTGCTGTAAAATTTTCAAAGTTAAGTGATGTTGGTATAAAAATATCCAAATAAAGATACAATGATTAAGTGCTGTTTTGGAACTAGTTCCCAAACTAACTTTAATCGTTAGATTTGGTCATTATTTATTTGAATTTATCAATTACATTCATACATATAAAGTATATGTAGTTCACTTTTGCCCTCCTTATTTGGATTGTGAAAAATACACTACATTTTTAATTGTAGTTACTAAACAGTAAGAAGCTAGGTTCACATTAATGTCCAAAGTCTGATGTCTCAGGCAAGAGGTTATTTTATGCTTGTGTTATATTTTGAAAGGTAGGCTAACCTGTGCCTCCCTTTTATTGAAACTGTACCACCTTTTGGCATGAAAATTTAAATTTTTCTCAGATGATTGTCTGGAATTAAATTTGAAACAGGTGAATCATGTTAGTACTTTCTTTTTCCTTTACTGTTATTCAGTTGGCAAATGTTTATTTGGTGTGTACTATGTGCTGAGCATTCTGATAGGCAATAGGGGATACCATGGTGAGTAAAAACAAACATGGACCCTGCTTTCATGGAATTTATAGTCTCAGGAAAAAGTTTAATTAAATGCCTTATCATCCTAGGATAGAGGTGGGGTAAGGCTTGAAAAGGTAAAAGAAATGATCAGGCCTTTCCTTAAAAATTTGATACATTTGCAGATTTGTGGTAGGCAGTCTAAGTGTGTAATTTTCAGATATGGGTTTGTAGATTATATCTAATTCACTTGAGGAACTTGTTTAAAAATGGAATCTGGGCCCATGCCCAGACAAACAAAATCAGAATTTTTTGAGATGAGTCGTAGGATTCAGCATGAGATGTGAATTCTTAGACATACTCAAGCTTGAAAACTGTACTTAAAAAGGAAAACAAGGTTTTTATGTGTTATTTGGTAATTTTGGCCAGGGATATAGCTCCGCAGCACAGCACCTACCTGGTAAGGTCCTAAGTTCAATTCCTGGCGCACACACACACACAAAAAAAAAAAATTGGTAATTTTATAACAAACAATTACAAATGTACACAGGAGTGGGACAGTAGTAATCCTTATTACCTGCGCTTTTCAAAAATTGGCTACACTTACTTGATCCATCATTCATCCTTTCTCTTACCAAAATACATTAAATTCCAGACACTGTTATTGTATGTCACCCCTAACATACAGTTTTTTTTTGTTTTTTTTTTTTTTTTCTCGGTACTAGGAATCGAACTCATGACCTCGTGCTTGCCAGGCAGGCGCTGTGCCACTGAGCTAAATCCCCAGCCCCACCCTTAACATATGTAAATAAACATCTCTTTTAATAAGAACATTTTCTTATATAACCACAGTGACCATTATCATGTCTAATAAAATTAAAGGCTCTTTTAGTATCATTAATTACTAGTTTATATTCACTTTACCCTGTCTCTAAAAACAGATATTTTTTAGATGCTTCATTAAAATTTTGGTCTGTGCAAAATCCACATGTTGCTTTAGTTTGTTAGGCCTTTTTTTTTTTTTTTAATCTTTTAAACATAGAAGTCTCATGTCCTAAATTTCTCACTCCTTCTCAGTGTCTTATTGAAGTGACTACCTTGTTCCACCTTCTGGATTTTTCTTCTTGTTTCCTTGCGATGTAATTTAACTTGTTCCTGTACTCTTCTATTTCCTGTATAAATTGATAGATCTAGAAGTTGGATTTAAGCTGGGCATGGTGGCACACGCTGTAATCTGAGCACTGGGGAGGCTGGGGCAGGAGGATCGTTGCGAGTTCGAGACCAGCCTGGGCTACAAAGTGAGCTCACAGCCAGCCTGAACTGCACAGTGAGACCCTGTCTCAAAAAGACAAAAAAAAAAAAAAAAAAGTTGGGTTTAATTTATTGGAGTTTTTCTCAGGTACTTTGTAGATTATGTCTATCTGGGCCATCCTTAGTGATGTTAAGGTTGTTCATAGTATTTAGGTGGTAGCAGCCTAGGATACTTCCTTTGTAAAATACTTTATTGACCTTTCATCTAATAGTTCCATCCTTTGATAATCTTTAGCTAAATAGCTTACTTTATTATGGATAACAAAATAATGCTCTTTGTGTTATCTTTCATATTTATTCAATGTGATTTTTCTATTGGAGAGGAACTTTCACTCACCATGTAGAGGTGTTTTTTTTTACCTTGAAATACTGTTCAGAATATACAAGTGAATGCTTCAGTCTCTCTTTCATTGCCATTTTGCAGTATTTGGAGCCTGACTGTGACAGACTTGGCACAGGTAAACTGAGTAATTTGAAGGAAGTGTAGGAAAAGGACTATTTACAAAGACAGTATTTAAGAAAGTGGTAGGGATAGTGTCATACCTCTGAGACTAGTAACAAGGAAGAGAGCTGCTACCACTTGTAGGCCTGAAGGGATAAAGGAAGAGAGTAAGAGCTGGAGGGTAGCTGTTTGGGAGAGAGCTGATACGGGTTTTAAGTAGAAAGAAGTATGTTGATGTGGCAGCTGCAGAAAGGGAGCCAGGAGAATGCATCCGCTACCCTTATTTTCCCCAGCCATACAATCTCTGGGGTCTCATTGCCTGAAAAGCTAGTATACAAAGGAGCATAAAGGGGCTGGGGATTTAGCTCAGTGGTATAGCGCCTGCCTGGCAAGCGCAAGGTCATGAGTTCAATTCCCAGTACCGGAAAAAAAATTAAAAAAAAACAAAGGAGCATATATATAGTACATGAGGCATAGCCAGCAAGGTATAACCTCTATTTATTTCCTTCTCTTTTTGTTTTTGACATCATTTTGGAAACATTTTAAAAATATTTTTGGTGTGTGTGTCAGTTTTTGTCATCCTTGCTGATACTGTCTTTAACTAATGAGAGCTTTTTCATGTTGGCTCTTAATGGTACTAGTATATGACCCTAATAATTTTTGATAGAGTTTCTTGGTTTTGCTACGTTAAGATGTTCAGGCTTATCTTACACATTTCTTATCCCAGATTTGCAAATCAACCATCCTTACAAGTAACTTTTGGTGGGACATGATGTCCTGAATACTCTTGGTTACTGAATTGAAATTTTCTTATTCAGTCAACTGGGAAATCACATTTTATTTTTGAAAAGAAAATAATTCATATTGATTAATTCACCAACTGGATATCAGTTTTAAGGTTATTTTTAATATTTAGGAAAATGTTATCGTTTGTGTCTAGATGTCCCCTCAAAGCCTCATGCAGTCATGGTGCAGGCTTCTAGAGTTTGTTGATGTGATCCATGGTCCAATGCTGGGATTATGGGTGTGAGTGCTGCATCCACCCCGGAGGTGGGCAGCCTGCATACAATATAAGGGAGGGAAAGAGGCTGCTCCTCTGCTGCTCCTCCCCCTCTTGCTCTTGCTGCTTTTGCTGTTTTCTGCCCATGTGCCACTTTGCCTTGCAGCCAGCTGGGTATGGACTGAAACCTCCATAAACTGTGAGCTAAATACAGTAAACCTTTCCTTCCTTAATTTTGGGCATGGGGTATTTTGTCTCAGCAACAAGAGAAAAGTCACCAAGACAGGAACTATTAGGAATATTCAAATATTTCAGAATTAGGAATATTTCAATATATCATTCCATGTCCTGTCCACCCTGTTGTTTCTCCTTTCCCATTTTTCTTAAATATTCCAGTATTTCTTGTAAATAAAAGCAAATAAATGTACATACATATATACATGTACGTAAGCTTATATTCATTTCTCTACCCCTTTCTAACAAAAACTAACATAAACTAAGTCCTGTGTTGGTATATGGAGATCTTCCTCATTACTTTTTTGTAGCTCTTTAGTGTTGCATTTTGTGGATGTTAAAACTATTTACTCTCATATCAGTGGATATTTGTGTTATCATCTTGTGCTGTTAGTAACATTGCACATAAGTCAGTTCATATTTTTGCCAGGGTGTCTTTAGAGTAAATTCCTTGAAGTAAAATTATAGAGTCAAAGTGAAAACAAATATAATTTGCTCATTCTTTCAGTATTCTGTCTCTTTAGGAGTTGTGCTATTTTATATTTCCAGTAGTATGGTAGTATATGGGATTTTCTGTTGCTCTCACCAACAGTTTGTTGACTTGAATTTTAATAGAACTAGTATCAGTATCCTTTCAATTTTTATTTTTCTTATGAGTAAGATTGAACATCTTTTCATATTTTAAAGACTATTTAAACCTTATGAACTGTATTTCCTTTTTTTGGTCTAGTTTTTACAGGGATCTCAGCCTTTTTTCTGTGGTAAAATGCAAATATTTTTGCAGTTTGTTGAGTGTCTGATTTTGCTTCTCTGTATTTTGTCATAGAAAAATTTAGAAAATTATTTGAATTATCAGTCTTTCATTGTTTTAGCATTTTGAATTATAATTATTAAGAAGTTTTTCCCAGGTCCAGCTTATAAAGGGATTCATTCATTTTCATATATATGTGAAATACATATATATAATATATGTGTATAGATGTGAAATATATGTACATATATATTTTAAATGTTTACATTTAGATCTCTGATTCATTTGGAATTATCTTTAAACAGCTATCTGGTTATTTTCACGGCCTTTATGCACTTGAGCTGCTACTTTCTTTCTGTCTTACGTTTCCATGTGTACTTGAGCTCATTTCTCATTCCTGCACTTGGGAGGCTGAGGTAGAAGAATCACTGTGAGTTTGAGGCCAGCCTGAGCTACGTAGTGAGACCGTGTCTCAAACAAAACCCAAACAGCAACAACAACAAAACCGGGCTGGGGAGATGTAGCTCAGTGGCACAGCACCTGCCTGGCAAGTGCAAGGCCCTGAGTTCGATTTTTGGTACCAAGAAAGAAAAAGAAAATTTGCCACTCTGTTCCATTGGTCTGTCTTGTCTGTTCACTACGCTTTGCCAGTTATCAAGGCTTTATACTTCTAGCTTTTATTATTTAGTAGAGCTGATCTCTGCCTCTTTGCTTCTGCACATACACTGTCATACTGACAAGCATGAGTTGTAAGGTTAGGGATAACTGGCTTGAAAGCCTGGCTTTGGGATTTAGCTCAGATGCTTGAACAATTTACCAAAGCACTATGATATTCAGTTATTTCATTTCTTAAATGGAATGATCATGCCTACTTTATACTCTTGTTTTAAGGATTAAACAATTTAAGCGGAACTGTCTTGTCAAGTAGTTGTCAGCCTAGTAGATAATATATTGAAAATTCACGGGCCAGGGATATAGTTCAGCAGCACAGTGCCTGCCTGGCAAGCACAAGGTCCTGAGTTCGATTCCCGGTACCAAAAAAAAAAAAAAATTCATGAATTGAAACCATCTCCAAATTAACTTGTCTTTAGATATGTTTGCCAGCCTTATCAAGAGATTGTTTTAGATACATGCGTCTACTTTTTTCTCTCAATGATTGCTTGAATTTTACTACTTAAGTAGTAGTAGGGCAAGCTAAATATTTCTCCACCCTTTATCATCCATTCTACAGAGTTTACTTATTTTGTCGTAATTGTATTTCTTCTGCTTGGTTGTAGTCGGCTTGTACTGAGGTGAGTGGCACAGTGCTTAAGAACATGAGTTCTGGAGCCAAACTATGATTTTTATTTATTTTTTATTCTTTATTTTTTTCAAACTATGATTTTTAAATTCCACCCAGACCAGCCATTGGCCTTTTGACTTCGGGCAGAGTTCTTAGCAGCTTTAACACTCCGACAAATCTTCAAGTAAAATGAAAGTCATGGGACTCTTAGGAATATTAAATGAGATAATGCATGGAAAATGCTTTGCATAGTCCCTGGTATTTGGTAAATATTAGCTATTGATGTCATCATTATACACTTTCTTTTTTTTGTTCGTTTATTTTGTTTTTCTTCCGGTACCAGGAATCAAACTCACGACCTTGCACTTGCCAGGCAGGTGCTATGCCACTGAGCTAAATCCCCAGTCCCTCATTATACATTTTCATCAGAGTCCTTGGGAAAAGGACTTTCATGTTGACCAAGTGAATCTGTCTACTCCACAGGCCAGGTTTTTTTTATTTGTGTCATATTGGACAAGTTATTTAACTTCTTTGATCTTGAATATATTTTAATCTGCAAAATGAGAAACTTGATAAAACTTACTTTATAGGTTTTAATTATGAGAATTAAGTGAAATAATTTATATCCAGGGCTGTAGTTACGTGCAGTGATGTATATTAATAGTTACTCTTCTGATTTTCCTTTTATAATACGGATTTGCTCAACGTTCCATGTAAAAGCACTAGTTAGAATCTTGGCAGGAAAGTAGAATAGGATACTTTAATTTCAATGTTTTTCGAATCTTCATTTTCTGTTGTTGCTGTCCCACTGAAATCCAAATTTTCAACCTAACATTCTTGGATTAGTGGAACAATCTAGCAGCGTGCCAGTATAATCCATACTATTTCTTTCTTTTTCTTAACCTTAGTGCTTTTTATCACTAGCCTACTATTTTTTGGTTACTAACCTACCTATTTACTTAGTTTTAATTCTTCCCATTTCCCAAAGTGAATTGTGCTCCATGTGACTTTTCTTCATCTATAGTATTTTGCCTACTTTGCTCTCATATTTCCAGGGGCCACCATTTTTTTCCCTATGAGTTCTCTCTCATGTCCTGCTTTCTGGTTTTCTTTTCTTTTTTTTCTTTTTCTTTTTTTGAGACAGGGTCTTGCTATGCAGTTCAGGCTGGCCTTGAACTCACTTTGTAGCCCAGGCTGGCCTCGAACTCACAACGATCCTCCTGCCTCAGCCTCCCGAGAGGCTTTCTTGTCTTTACAGATTAGCATAAATCACATATTACTCTGTTACACTCTTATTTCCTTTTTGAACTGCTGTAGTGTTAATAGTGTCTCAAGTACATGATGATGATGATGATTTTATTATTCTTGGGGTTTTTTTGAGATGGGGTCTTTGTGTGTAGCTTAGGCTGACTTAGAACGTCACAGTGATCCTCTTGCCTCAGTGTCCTTATTACAGAGGTGAGCCACCAAGCCTGGCTGTGTCTTTGTAGTTTAGAATTTGGTCATAGCTATCTTGTATGGGTCTGTTTTATGTGTTAAATTTTATCTGTCTATAGAGAATCACCTGAGGTTCTAAACATAGTTCTGGATATTGTGTTCTGTTAATACTTACTGATTGTTGCGAGTAATTTTACCCCACCCTCGTGCCCCTGTTTTTGTTTTGTTTTGTTTTCTTTCTCCTTCTGAATTAGGACTCTTTCATTTGTGATAGAACCCAATTTGAATTTTTGTACACAAAAAGAATTTATGGACTCAGGGAAGCCTGATTTCATTAAAGGTAAAGAAAGATTGAATTGAACTTCATTGAGAACTGGAACGTGGGTTCAAGTGCAAGCAAAGCTCATTCTCTCTATTCTCTAATTCTTTATGTTGGCATCTTTCTCCCTGGTTTGAGTCACATACAGAAGTATGGCTGCTTAGAGCACCAGAACTTTGTATCTAACAGCTTCAGCTTTGACCGCTGACTTCAAATCTTTGACTCTCAATGTCTGTACCTCTGAAGGAAGAGTCATTGGTTATGCCTGAGTCAGGTGCCCACTTAACTAATCAGTAGTGATAAGGAAGGTAGGATTCCAGGAGAACTATGAGAATGAGCAGTTTCCAGGAAAACAAAGACAGTGTGGCAGGGCAACAATACTATAGCGTTCGTTATTACCCCTTCTGTGTTTTCTTTGATCTTAGATAATAAGTCACTTAAAGTCTCCTAGACCACAGTTTTCTCAGTCCGTAACATGGATTTAATAATGTATAGCATAGGGTAGTAATGATCAAATAAGATAAGCGTTCTATATTTTTCGTAGTACGTTTGAAACTTCACAAAAACAATTGTGTGACCTCATAAGTGGCTGCCTCCTGTCTCTCATCCTGGCATGCCCCATACTGCTGTGGCCTGACTCTAAACATTTTTCACCTGCACCCTACCTGCCACTCCATGCTGCTCACTGTCCTTTTGGCTCACTTGGGGACCAAACCCCATAGCATGTGTAAGTTTTTTCAGAGAATAGGAAGTAGTTGTTAACCTTGTTTCAGACTAAGTACTTATTATTAAATGAATTATAATTAAATTATTATCAGCATAAACACAATGGGCTTGTTTTATAATTGTAGCACTCAGCTCACTCCTTGCCTTGTTTTTATGATAGTTCTAGAATAACCACTGAATTTAAAGCATAGAAGTCTGAGGGCCTATTGCAAAGATTTCTCTCAGCCATATTAACTAGAAATCTTTTGATTATAGAAGGTTGAAAACCCAACTCAATTAGTTTAAACAAAAAGGGACATATTGCCTCTGAATAATTCATAGGTAGAATCTAGCTTCAGTAGTGTCTTGATTGAAATCTCAGATGATGTGACTGCAGCTGGTTTTCCAGCTCTGCCTCTTTAGTCTTTCTCCCTTCTCAGGTAGACAACTCTTTATGATTGTAAGAGGACTGCTAGTAGCTTCTGAGATTACTTGTTCAAGTATAGTAAAAAAAAAATTCTTTTCTTCGAATCTTAGAATACAGTTCAGATCATGTGCCTGTATCTGAACTAGTCAGGTGATCAGAACGCTTATCAAATAAGATAAGGCTTTGAGCTTAGGCCTGCTTAAGTCTCAGCAGGGTAGGGGTGGGGTGGGATCAGGGGCTACCAAGAGGAAAGGATGGGAATTGGAGTTGATCTAACAAGAGAAAGGGAAAATGACATGCTGGACACTGCCAAACAACACTAGAGATTCCTCATTAAAGGAAACCTAAGTGGTTAGGTTTATTTTAAGGTTTTTTTTTTTAAATGGCCTTTTAACCACTTAGCAGTTTTATCTCCAGGATCACTTGTGACAGTGTTTGTCTACTAACCTGAGCATCACTCAGGCAGGTGTCATTTAACCAGTTGTTTCTTGTATTGAATAAATGTGATGAAATAGTTTTTTTTGTATTTCCTGTTTTCTTATAAAAATTAATAAAGGGCTGGGGATTTAGTTCAGCTGCACAGTGCCTGACTGGCGAGCAGGAGGTTGTGAGTTCGATTCCTGGTACTGGAAAAAAATAATAATAAAAAAATATTCAATTTTTGGTCATCCTGTATTTAAGTAATTGGGCTGTTAATTAAACTTAATCATTTTTCATATTAGAATAAATATTGCCAACCAGTGGCTAAAGATTGCAAATGTAAGACCACTAACTGGAATAATATTTGCTCCTTTTTTTTGTCTTTTTGTTAGTACATGTTTGCGGTACATAAGGTTATTTCTTATGTGGAGTGGGTACATGTACACAGTGCATCTTTTTTGGAACTGGGAATTGAACTCAGGACCTCACGCTTGCTAGGCAGGCAGTGTGCCTCTGAGCTACATCCCCAGCTTTTTGTGTCTTTTTGAAACAGGGTCTCATTATGCAATTCAGGCTGGCCTTGAGCTCACTTTGTAGCCCAGGCTGACCTCGAACTCCCAACAGTCCTCCTGCCTTAGCCTCCCGAGTGCTGGGATTACAGGCATGTGCCACCACGGCCGGCTTCACATTTGCTCCTTTAAGGGAAAGTCGCCTTAATGTTGGTTTGCCTTGATGACACCTTTGGGTTAGTTGCATTGAAGGATTTCCAAATGATTGTTCACAGATCGACCACCTCATAACCAGATCTCCTGTGGTGCTTCTTCTATAGGAGAATTGGAGATGAGAGAGATAATGTGCTGGAATTTGTATTTTTGTTTGTTGGTTGGTTGTTTTCCATTACTGGGAATTGAACTCATGACCTTGCACTTGCCAGGCAGGCGCTGTGCTGCTGAGCTAAATCCCCAGCCCTGCAATTTGTATTTTTAACAGACCTCAGTTGATTGTTTGCACAGCTTCCTTTGGGAAAGACTAAATAGTTGTCAAGTCGCTATCACTGTGCCTTGTGCTTATCTAGTTTTAAGAAGCTTCTGTGAGGAAAACAATGTAAATTAAAGTGGAGTAAATGGAAGAAGTCTTGCTGTCCATTCAAGCTATTCTTTTCTCTTTCTAAAACTGGTTAATGTACCACAGTATATGAAAGAGGATGAGCATTTTCTGACATTTGTTGAAAAAATTTGTTTGGCAGATCTGATTTCGGGGGATCAAAGTTGATATAGAATGTAAATAATGTGACTCCCTTAATCATCACCGTAACTCTCCAGTATCTTGTTTCTTTACCTGCCATAAGGAAAGAACTTGTAGTTTTCTTTATGAAGAAATGTTTTAACGTGAAAAAGCAGCAATAATAATAATAATCTCAAAGGAGATTTGAAATTTGCTCTTCCTATGAGATTAAATTTTTTTCCTAAATGAAAAAAATTTTTTTTGAGACAGGGTCTTGCCATGTAGTTCAGGTTGGCCTTGAACGTACTATGTAGCCTAGGCTGGCCTCAAACTCACTATGATCCTCCTGCTTCAGTCTTCTGAATGCTGGGATCACATATGTGCACCACCATGCCCAGCTACTAAAAACAAAGTTTGGTTCTTTGAACTACTGTTGCGTTTCTGAATTACTATGTTTTGAGAGCCTGATGCTCTCCATGTCATTTCCAGAATGGCAGATTGTCTTAGTCACGGGTATATCAGTAGTTCTTGGAGCAGTCCTTGGCCCATTGTAAGTGTTCAGTAAATACTTGTGGTTGAATTATTAGAAAATCTTTTTGTTGTTTCTATGACTAAGGGTGACATCATGTTAGGAAATATGGTACAGTGGGTAATTTATTTAAATGTAGGCTGTATCTGATCTGGGGGATAACATGTTTTAAAATTGTAAGAGGTCCATGTATGTGTAAACATCGTATTGTCTCCCTAGTGTAAGAACCTGACAGAGTAAATAAAACCCAAAACGTACAATAGATACTATGAAAGGGAAAGAAATTGCTCAAAGGAAGGAACAACTGGGATGAGGGAAAGAAGAAAAAGAAAGAACTAAGGCTATATATATATATATATGTATGTATATATGATAACTACTGCTGATGTCTAGTGGTTTATTGAAAGGAACAGTTAATGCTTAAAATTTTTTATATTTTGACCAATTTTGCATGCTTATATCTGGCAATCTGAGCAACTGATTTGAAGACAACAATATGCAGTAGAACAACCATTGGTGAATTCCTACCATCTTGTCTAGTGAAACTCTGTATCATCTCTAATGGTTTTTTTAATAATTATTTTTTTATTCTCCTTAATGGTTTGAACAATCTTTTGTTCTTACTTCTGGTAATCTGAGCAACTTAGTTGAAGATAACTATATATAATACAACAACCACTCCTAATTCCTATTATTCTGTTTTAAAACCCTGTATCATTTTTAATCTTCTTGCTTTGTTTTGTTTAATGTCTGTGATGTTGGTATTTTGCTATTGTTCTTTTTTTTAACTACTCTCATTTAAAAAAACACTGTAAGAGGTCCATATGAAGATACTATATTGTGGATTTATATCCACAGATATAAAATCCATATCTCTGGAGTTTGGATGGGGACCTCGGTGTTCATTTTCGTAAGACTTTGCCCACTTATTAATCTTTACAGCAATCTCATGGACTGGGTGAGGCAGATATTACTGCCACTTTATAAGTAAAATTAAACCACAGAAAAGATAAACATCTAGAGGAATGTAGCCAGAACATGGTGGGCTTTCCAGTCTTGTGTGTACTATAGTGGGAAGAACATCAGAGGGTAATGTGCCACAAAGGACTGTTTCCATAGCACACAGGGGAGAGTACTTTGTACACAGAAAGCACTAAATGAGAAAATTTAAACTGACTGAAAAGTATGGGTATTGTTAAATTGAGCAGCAAGATGAGGTATGAAGCAGTAAGGAAAAGATCTTAACAAATATTTATTGACTGGATTGGAGGGAGAGAGCAAGTTTTGGTATTTTATCTTCACAGTGAATGAGGAATAAAAGTCAAATCTTTGATTGAACCTGCAGTATAAAATAGCTGCCTGCTAACACGTTTTTGTTGGATTTGACACATCTGGAAAGTGAGTGTTGATAGCAGTCTAATGCAGCATAGTGATCTGAGGTAGAACAATGATAAATAGTTATGCTTGGTGATGATTAGTAATACCATTAATGAATATCATTAAATAATAACAACCATTATATCTTACCAAACTGGTATGAGGTAAGATATGGGATGATTTTGGAAAGGTGTTGAAATTAAGTCCCTTTACTTGAGGAAGAGTTTAGTATCCTGCACTAAATTATTTATCAGGGGGTTTACCACCAAGAGGTAGAAAGGAATGGAAGCATAAGGAAAAATATTTTGTGAAGGGATTAATGGTCCCTAAAACAAAACTAAACATTTATTTATTGATAATATGATCTTCAGACATGAAGAATGTGTCTGTATGGGCTTATTTGTGTGAACATGTCACTTAGGAAGGACCTGTGTTAGCTGGATTTTAAAGTAGGAGGTTAGAAAACAATTGATAATATTTGTGACAGTGATTTAAGTGAAAATTAAAATTTCAGAAGTTTGTATCTGCCACCATGAGCTTTTTTTTTTTTTGGACCAGGAATCAAACCCATGACCTCACATTTGCAAGGCAGGTGCTGTGCCACTGAGCTATATCCCTGGCCCTGCCACCAAGAGCTTGATGGCTTCTTGAGGCTTAAAGATTTTTCCAGTGTGAGATTGGTGATAATATTAATAAATAAAAATTTTCTATATCACCTGTTAAAATGTGTCAGTGTTAAGAAGAGTATATAATTCAGTGAGCCAATATTTTCTAAATGACCAATGCTTAATGTTATAAAACCATTCCTAAAAATAGATGGGCGTGGTGGTACATGGCTGTAATCCCAGCACTTGAGAGGCTGAGGTAGGAGGATCACTGTAAATTCAAGGCCAGCCTGGGCTGCATAATGAGTTCAAGGCCAGTTTAAGCTATATACCAAGACCTTGTCTCATTCTCTGCCCCAACTCATTCATAAGTAAAAAGATCTGTTCAAAGTGCAGGATAGACTTATACATTTTGATGTTGCAAACGTGTAACAAAGTTCATTGATTTGGTTTTAACAGTCCTGTAACTAATCTTTTAAGAAACACTACTTGTCAACCTAGCAAAGAGTTCCCGAATTATCTGAAAAGGCGATGAAACTACTCTTCCCCTTTTCAACTGTGTATCTGTATAAACCTGAGTTTTCATGCTTGAACAAGACAGTATTACAATAGGATTGGATGAAGAAGTAGATAAGAGAGTCTACCTGTTTTATAGTAAGCTGGATACTGGACACAGTAAAGAGACATAAAATTGGAAGGTTCAGTTTGTTTGCAATGCTGGGATATGAACCCAAGGCCTTCCATGTTAGGCAGGTTATTACTGACCTGTACCTTCAGACCCCTAAAAGCTTTAATATTATTAATGTATGATGGGAATTTTTAAAAAGTCCTATCTTGTTTTGTTTGTGCTACCATAACATTACCTGAGACTCTATAATTTGTAAAGAACAAAATTTCTTTTCTCATAATTTCAGAGGCTGGGAAGACCAGGATTAAGGTAGCAGCATTGTCACTTACCTGATGAAAGTCCAGTTTCCGCTTCCGAGATGGTGCATTGGATGTCATGTCTTATAAGATGAATACTGTGTCCTCATGTGACAGAAGGCAGGCAGGGCAAAAAGGGAGCCAAACTTCTGCATCTATCTCTTTTATTACGGCATTAATCATTTCATGAGGACAGAGCCCTCATGACCTAAAGACCCCACTACCCAGCACTATTGCAGGCCAGAGGTTTAGCTCAGTGGCATAAGCTCCTGCCTTGCAAGTACAACATCCTGAGTTCGATTCCCAGTACAAAGAAAAACAAACAACAACAAAAGATTCCAATACTATTGCATTGGTCATTAAGGTTCCAGTACATAAAGTTCAGGGGACACCTTTGGACCATAATAAGTCCATTCTGGTCATCTCTGTAATCATTGTGTTAAGATATGTTGGGATTTAAGTCTCCCATTTTATTACTTGTTTTATGCTTCTTTTTCTTCCTGTTTTCTCTTGCCTTCCTGTATGTTAGTTAATTATCCATCTTAATTGGATAATAAAGTGTCCATCTTAATTATCTAATGTATTTTTGACTATACCTTCTGTGTAGATGTTTTCATGGTTGCCATTTAGGGGTTTTGGTCATTAAGACTGGTAATTTCTACTGATGTATCTTCAGGTATACATTTCCTTGTTCTTTTTGAGATTATCAAGTATATATTTTGTATTTTTGTTACTGGTTTCTTCTGACTTTTTTACTTGGTTCCTTTATTATTATGGTTCCCTCATTACTGTGCAGATTGTCTGTCTTTCCATTCCTTCCAAGAGTGTTTGACTAAAGTTTTTTCTTTTATGGATTGTATTTTTTGTGATATGTCTTAAGAAGTCTTTACTAACATGTAGATCTCAAAGATTTTTTACCTTACTATTTCCTAAAAGTTTTATGTTTAACATTAAACTTTATGATGAATTTTGAGTTACTTTTGTGTAAGGTGTGAAGTTTAGGTGAAGTTTCCTGTGAATAAATATTTAATTGGTGAGAGCCATATGTTGAAGAGACTACCTTCCTCCATTGAATGTTTTTCTGTCATTGTCAAAAGTGGCTTGGCTGTTTTGATGTTCATTTATTTTTGGGTTCTGTTTTCAGATTCCATAGGTCCTTGTCTGTCCTCCCATGTATAGGAGCACATTGTCTTGATTATTAGAGCTATATAATAAGTCTTAAACTTGGGTAGTGATTTCTTCCACATTGTTATTGTTAGTATTTAAATTCTAATTCCTGTGCTTTTCTATATAAATTTTAGGTTAATCTTGCCTATGATGACAAAACTTACTTGGAGTTGATAGGAATTTCATTAAGTTTATAATTCAATTTTGGGAGTATTGACATCTCTTCTTCTAAATCATGAACACCATATTTATTCTCTCCACTTAGTGACATAATTTAAGCATTTTTTAATCAATGTTTTATGGTTTTCAACATAATTCCTGTACATTTTTTGTTAGGTTTATACTCAAGGATTCCCTTTTTTCTTGCACAAATGTAAATGGTATTGTAATTTTAATTTTCATTTCTTCATTGTTAATGTTTAGAAATACAATTGATTTTTGCATGTTAATTTTTTATCTTATAACCTTATGGCCTTGCTGAATTCACTTATTTGTTGTTGGTGGGTTTCATTTGTTTGGGGGTGTTGTAGCTTAACCAAGATCTTCTGTACAGACAGTGTGCAAATATGGACTGTTACATTTTTTCCTTCCTAATCTAGATGTCCTTTATTTCTTTTACTTGCTTTATTGAATTGGTTATAGGTTCCAGTATAGTACTAACAGTAGTACCTTTTTTTTAATTTTTGGGAGGAAAGTATGATGTAAGGGTTGTTTTTTTTTGGAAATACACCCTCCCCAATTTAATTAATTAATTAAATAAAATAAAAGATTTGTTTTGTGGCCTAATATAGGGTCTACCTTGGATAACCCACCTGCATTTGAGAAAGATATGTATTATTGAGTAGAGTATTTGTATATGTCCTTTAGTTCCAGTTGGTTAATGGCAGTTTCACATTGGCTGTTTTCATAATAATTTTGTCTGGTGGTTGTAGCCATTACTGAAAATAGGTTATTGAAATCTCCAGCTCTTTGTAGACCTTTCCATTGTGTCAGTTGTGTGCTTTATATATCTTGAAACTTTGATGTTTAAGTTTATAATTATTCCATCTTGTTGGTGAATTGACCCTTTAATTAATATATAGTGTTCTTTGTGTCTTAGATTTTTTAAGCTTTTTTTTTTGTCTTTGAGACAGGGTCTCGCTATGCAGTTCAGGCTGGCCTTGAGCTTACTTTGTAGCACAGGCTGGTCTTGAATTTGCAAAGATCCTCCTGCCTCAGCCTCCTGAGTGCTGGGATTACAGGTGTGTGCTACCACACCCGGCTCTAAAATCTGTTTTGTGTGGTTATTAGTTTACCCCTCTCAGTGTTTGGTTTGTATGCTATTTATGTGGGATATCTTTTTCTGTCTTTTTTTTTTTTTTTTTCAGACAGACTCTTGCACTAATTCAGGCTGGTCTTGAACTCAATATGTAGTCCACGCTGGCCTTGAACACGGGATGATCCTCCTGCCTCATTCTCCCAAGTGCTGGGATTACAGGCACACACCACCACGCCCAGCTGTTTTTCTGTCTTTTCACTTCCAACGTACTTGCATACTCGTGTTTTGAAATCTAAGGTGAACCTCTTTTAGATAACATACAGTTATTTGGTTGAACTGTATTTTAAAATTTTCTTTTGTCAGTTTCTGTCTAATGATGGGAGAGTTTAATCCATTTATATTTAACTACTTCTTAGCTCCAGAATATTTGGTTCTCATTTGGTTTATACATAGTTTTCCTACTTCTTGCTCTGTTTCTTTTAGTTCTCTGAATGGACTTAAAACAGTTGATATCTTTGTCTGTTAAGTCCAGTATTTAGGCTTTCTTGGGGTAGTTTTTTATTCCTCTGAATAAGTCATATTTTTCTCTTTGTATATTTTGTTATTTTATATTGAAAACTAGTCTTGAAACCATTATAGTCTGTTAACTGTGGAAATCAGATTTTCTCTATTTTCAAGAGTTTTTAGTTTTGTTTATTCATTCAGCTGATATTTGGATAGAAATATCCTTGCGTTTCAAAATGTACGAGGTAACACTAAAAAAGCCTTACAAAAACAAGAATGAAACAACTCTTTAGTCTTCATAGATTTGTTTTCTCTGGGCCACTCCTTTACCACATAGTAGGTTTGTGCTACATTTTGTGATAAGCCTAAGGTGAAAGCTTAGGATCTTTTCAGATTTTTTGCAGTGTGCTTTTTTGTCTGGGTGCAGGTGTTTCTAAACTCGACTACGTTTAAGGCTGCTTTTGAATGATCACATTTCCCAAACTGTCTCACCAACTTCTCTGGGCCTAGCTGGTCTGTTACACTTTTTGTATCTGTATTTCCCCCATCTCCTGCCACTGATCTCTTGCCTCAGATGTCAGTTTTACAGCAACCTTCACTGTAGCTTTTATGAACAATCTGCTGCTTTCCTGCCTGAATTCAAAGGCGTGTGAAACACAGATGAGGTCCTTGCTCGGTCTCTTAGGTGTCTCTAGGTAAGAATGGGTATGCACAATATAGTTTTCCACTGCTCCCTTAAGTTGAAAGTATGGGGGAATGGGAATCAGTCTGTCAGCTGCTAAAGACTGTCGCTGTTCTTGCCCTGGGACTGGGGGGACAAAAGCAAGTAAATTGCCAGATTTTTCCTGTTGCTTTGAGGATGACTTCTACTTGATTGGACTTGTTTGCTGTGAACCTTTGTTTTCCAGAGCTCCTACAGAATGATTCAGATAGCTTCTGGTTGTTTATATTTGTTGTGATCTTTAAGCGAGTTTGTAAGGGAAGAAGAGCTTGGATCTTCTACTCCACCAGTTTGCTGACATCTAATAGTAACTTTAAAAATATGCCGCAGTATATATACCGTAAAACGTATATTTTATCTGTTTCTAAAAAGTGTACAGTTCATTAGTATTATGTCATTCACATTGTGGAGCTATCATCGGTGCCACTTTAATTACAAATAATTTGGCTTCTTTTGCATTCTTCCATTCTTTCATTTGACCTTTCCGTTTTCATTTGCTCTTAAGTTCCTTCTCAGAGTTATCAGCTTTCCGGATGCCCTTCAATTTTCCTTCCCCTCTTTTTTTGTGCTCACTGCACATTTTGGCCTCATTACCTTCCAGATGTCAGCGTTTTCCAGGGTTTTATTCTTTGCTCTATTTCGTTCTGCCTGTGTTTGCTCTCCTTGGGTAACTGCATCTGTTCTCGTGGATTAATGGTGCGCTCATGACTCCTACATATATATCATAGTCCCAATCTCTGTGTTGAAGTCAGACTCATAGTTTCAACTGCCATCTAGTTATCTATAAAATGATGTCCCTTGGAGACCTCAAATTCATTATATCCAAAACATGTATCTTCTCTTTCCAAATTACAGTCTCTGCCTTGGTTAAGGAAGTTGCTATGTGGGCATATGAAATAGAAAAACCAGTAAAATTAGTCTCTCACTCATGTAATCATTGTAAGGCCGTCCTGTTCCTCTCTCAGTTTTGCATAAAGTTCTTTGGCTTCTAGTGCTCATTCCTCTTTCCCCAGTTTAGTTTAATCTTTTATCCTCTTGTGATTATATTAGCACAACCTCCTCCTAATTGTTGCCTGCCTTTTCAACCCCTCTCTTCTGATCCTGTCATCTTTTTCATTGCCAATAAAAACCAATCATGTAACTCTCTTTTCTCTAAATTCCTTTGATTACAAATGGATATAGGATAATTACCCAAATTGTTAGTCTGGTTTTCCATATCTTTAATATTCCCTAACCACCTTCACTAGTTTGTCTCCTAAATTTGGTACCTTTCATAATCCAGAGCATTCTGTTCTCATTCTGATTTTGTTTTTCTTCTCTATTGATTGCCTTGTCCCATCTCTGCTTTATTCCTTCTAAATTCTGTCCTTTAAGATTGAGTTAGCCAGGTGTGGTAGCTCACACCTATAATCCCAGCACTTGGGAGGCTGATGCCAGAGGGAGTTCAAGGCCATCCTGGGCACTGTAGAGGGTACAAGGCCCGAACTGCATAGTAAGACCCTGTCTCGAAATGTGGGGAGATTGAGTTCATATTTATCTCTTCTGTGAGGCCCCAAAGGATTACAGAGGTCTTTTGTTTATGTAGTACCTACTCATAACACTTAGTATATTTACTTTTTCTATCTACTTGTGAACTCCCAGAGACAGGAAAAATTTTACTTTTTTTCTCTTTCCCACAGCAGGGGACATTGATTTATAAATAAATACAGTATAGCATTTATATACAATAGGTCGTATAATTGGAAGCACAAAGAAGGCCATTATTAACATTGTCTCAAATGTTTGAGAAGGCAGCACAGAGTAAGGAGTATTTGAGGCAGTCTGAATAAGTGTTCACATTCGTACTGGAGACTAGAGCAGGTACAAAGGCAGTGGCAGAGAGCGAACAAGTCTTCTGTGGGAAATGGCTACTATGGCATGCTGGAGCTCAAGCCTCGCTCTGTGCATGTAGAGAAAATGAGGCTGGAAGGGCATAGTTGGTGGCTGACTGAGGAGATCCAGTGTTGGGTGTTCTTAGTACTTTGGATCACTTGTTTGTTTTGTTTGTTTTTTATTGTAATTGCTGTGAGGAAAATTGATGTGAATGTAATAATACCACACTGATTAAACAGATTCTAATTGTGTTTAGTATCAGGTTAAAATTTCCTAAGGAAATTTTGTTCTCATTTTCAGTTTTGAGAATTGCTCATTTTTTTACCTAGTGGGTGATTTATTGAAAATATTCTACCATATTAAGTATGTTTTCTTTAAATGGTATATCTTCTTTCATTAAAGTTTGGTAACATACCTTAGTACCAGAGAAGTAATTTGGTTTTCATAAGCCCCAGTCATGTTACCATAGTCATAATGTATTAGGGGGGGATAGCTTCTCCAAAAATATGACTTAGGTTTAGAACAATAACCATTTAGATTTTGAAAATTTACCACCTAAAATGAATGTTTCTTATATGTAGATGGTATTTCATCCTTCCTACTGCCTTTACATGTTCATGCCTTATAACAAATTGTTATTTCTAGTGGATTTAATCTTAAATGGTATTTTGCACAAGGTTACACTTTTGTAACTTAGAACTATCTCCCAAACTGAAGTTCGTGGTGGTCTTCAGTTGAATAATTTTTTTTGCTTCTCTTTTTGATTAAGCTGTGATGAGATAACAGCTGGGGCTCCTCTCTGCTGTGCTTATCAGTGCTTCTCAGGAAATGTGAAATGTTCATATTTTTGAGTCTTACAAAATATTATATTTGCAGTTAATTATGCCTATTTTTGTATGCATATATGAAAATGCTTCTTCTGTGTGACTTCTTTTAAAATGTAACTATCGTAACTCATCTACTACCTTTGTTCAACTGTTAACAAAGAATTAATGACTAATTCTTCAGTATTCATTGGTCCTTCTCTTACATACTTTGACCTCTACATCCTTACATTGATGATTAAGCTAAATGATGAACATGTTGGCAAAGTAGAGAGTAGCTTTACTTCATGTCTAAGTCATAAAATTAAAGGAGCAGTATGACTTTATATTTTGGTTCCTGTCCTTTTTAATTGCTTTTGCGCTTGGATGTTAATTTCTGTTACAGTGATGAGTCCTTTTACTAGATAGAATATAAACTTTAAGAAAGGCAGAAGTCTTATTTCTTATTAATGGAGCTTTGGAGCATTGAATAAAAGCCAGGATTTCTTGCCTCAGTTTATGGTTGGACACACTTGGCTTGTGTTGTGCATTTTCTCCACTGCCCTAAAGTAGAAGCCCAAATCCCTCTCCCTCACCTTAATGTTTTACCCACTCTGCCATGCCAGCCTCAGTTGGTATATACTTTAAGTTATGCTTTAAGAATACTTTTTTGCCAATTTTATTTCTCTAATAAAAACGTGATTTTTGCTTATGGGTGATACTGTAAAACAGTAGACCAACTCATCCTGGTGTACATTAGAACATAGGGCGATAGATCCAAATACCTAGTGATGGGGGGCTGGGGATTTAGCTCAGCGGCAAAAGCGCCTGCCTGGCAAGCGCAAGGTCATGAGTTCGGTTCCCGGTACCGGAGAAAAACCAAATACCTAGTGATGATATATAGTTAACAGAGGCAGCTAGTTTTCATAACAAACACATTATCAGATGCTGTGATCAAGCTGCATTGGGGAAGATAACATCATGATCTAAGATTTATTCTTAAGGGTTTATGATCATACAACTAAAATGCCTGTTTTCTGTTCATGTCATTCCTGTCAAATATTAGTTGTAGAAATAGAAGTAGGACTGTTAAGGGCAAATATTTAACACCTTACTTCTAACATATTTGTTGAGTTATGGGTAGGAACTTATTACCCCCTTTTACATTAGAGAACATGGAGGCTCAGGAAGGTTATGTGAATTGCCCTCCCAACAATAACATGTAGATACACTTTTTGCTTTGGAATACAGTTGCTTGAGATTTATTTTTTCCCCTATATGTAAGTCTTTTCAATCTGGAATTCATTATGTTATTATTACTTTCTCAGTGTTGTTCAGTTATATAAACTACATTTACCAAAGAGTGACACATAGTAATGAAGATAACTTAGGATTACCTGAATGTGTTTTGCTATCTTCCCCTGCCACATGGCATGGTACAGTTTGAATAGATGCCTTTCCCTTTCAACACTGTGTAGTATACCGTCACGTTGCCTTGCACTTACTTGTTAGGTAATATTTACATATTCACTTCATTGGTTGCCCTAGAAAGTACTTGAGAACTCTGAGAAAGCCCAGCACATTGTTATGATTAGATGAAAATATTTTTAGTCCCAAATGTAAGTTTTTGGCAAGCATGTATGAAATGAAGATACATACAATAGTAAGGGAAAGTGAAATGTGAAATTTCATGCCATTATGAAGTGAAAAGTGCATGAATTGAAACTACTTACACCCAGTCTGTGATGATTTCCTGATCCCATGCCTGGCAGATTTAGAAGGTGAAAAATCTGTATGTGAAATTAAAAAATAACTTTTCTTGTCCTAATACTTGTGTAACTTTATAAAGGGTGTTAAGTAAGCACAAGCTATACAAGAGAGGGGAAATTAAACATTAAAGTATGTTTTAGTCTTTTAAAAACTGAATGTTATAATGTAATTCAAAAAATTGTTTCTTTCTTTAGGATGGATTGGATGCTTTGGTGTATGATTTGGATTTTCCTGCCTTACGAAAAAACAAAAATATTGACAACTTTTTAAGCAGATGTAAGTAAGTTTTGTGGTGGTTTATGACAGACTGCATGTAGCTATATCCTAATTTACCCTCCCATTTTTTCCCATCTACTTTTTATGTATTTCATTAATAATTCATACATGGTATTAATGGAAATTGTGGAAGAAATTTATTAGCCAGTTTGGTGCCCAGTCAGAGAATCTGTGAAGTATTTTGCAGAGATGGGAATGAAAAATACATAGTTAAACAAGTGTGTTTTAAAAATGCATAAAGCAGGGCTGGGGATTTAGCTCAGCGGCACAGTGCCTGCCTGGCAAGCGCAAGGTTGTGAGTTTGGTTCACGGTACCGGAAAAAAAAACAACCCCCCCCCACACACAAAAAAATGCATAAAGCCAAACATGGTAGCACATGCTTGATATTGCAGCTACTCAGGATGATGAAGCAAGAGGACCATGAATCGAAGGCCAGCCTGGGCAACTTAGCAAGCTCTCATCTGAAATAAATAAATAAATACAGAGGGGGGGGGGAGAGGGAGAGAGAGAGAGAGAGAGAGTATGAATGAATGAATGAATGAGAATGAATGGACTAGAACTGTAGTTAAGTGGTAAAGTGCTTGCCTAGCATGTGTGAGGTCCTGGCTTCAATCCCCAGTTCATCAAAAAAGAGAGAAAACAACAACAAAAATATAAAAATGTAAAAAAAAATAAAAAATATATATTATATATAATTCAAATAATATATTCATTACCTCTTGTTCTTTTATGAATGAGTTAACTATTGTATTTGAAAATCCATAGGTAAAAATAGATTATGTGTGGAAAGTCCTCTAAGATATAAGAACTTTTCTCCATGAAAGCTGTTTTATATTTAAGATTTACAGATGTTTTGTTCTAAAAACTGCTGTTTGAATTTTGATATTATCATTTAAGTGTTTAACTACTGAAACAATTTCAAACACTTAAAGAATTAATAATAAGATCTAGATCAGAAAATCCTCCCCACCTGCTTTATTAATCTGTTTATAAACCATACGTATAGACACAATTAGGTCAGGTTGGTTTGGGTGTTTTCTCAAGTTTGTTTTTTTTTTTCTGAGACAGGGTCTCCCTATGTAGTTCAGGCTGGTCTCAAACTCACTATGTAACCTAGGCTGGCCTTGAACTGACAACAGTACTCCTGCTTAAGCCTCAAGGAAAGGCAAGAGCCCACCTGAATTAGTTTTGATAGCAGATGGGGAGGAAAATTTAAGAATAGACAGTATAAACAACTTCTGAGCATTTTTGCTGCAGTGGGAATTTGAGTAATGTAGTAGCAGTAGCTGTTAACTAAAATAGGATCAAGAAAATATTTTTAAGAAAACAGCTTGATACAGAATTCAATTAAGGGGAAATTTTAGTGATACAAGAGAAAGAGAGGATAATTTGTGAGTAATGGCCTTGAACTAGTGAAAAAGAATGACATCCAGTACACAAGTGAATGGATTGACTGAAGATATACATAGTCTGTAGTAAAAGGTGAAAAGATCCGATGTGTATGAGTGCACATAATGGAAACTTCAGTGTAAATATGGTAGTGTTTAGTGGCAGTTTTCTCTTTAGGGTTTTGTTTGTTTTAGTGTAGTAACCAACAAGAACATTAGTCGTGAACAAGGGTCAATAGGAGAGTTGTGGGAGTATGAGGAAAAAAGAAAATGTGAAATATGGTGCGTAGGAGATTGAGAATGAATAGGGAAAATGTATGACTGCCAAGCAGAATTAAGGAACAGCTTAATTTTTGTGATTATGAATTTAAAATAGGATCAATCAGTACAGTTTTATGTATTCTGTCCTCACATTCTCAGCTACATGGGTGCTGACATAAATTAGTTGGAAAGTTGTATTTAACTAGGATTGTGGTTTTGCCAGACAAAATGAAGCACAAGATAGCTAAAGGCATTGAAGGTGTATGCAGGAAAGTGAGTATAATTGACTATACGGTTTAGGCTGAGTGGAGAGGGAAGAGAAGCAGTTACTGCAATGAGGACAGTAAAGATGGTTAGAGTTAATAGATAGGATGGCCTGATGGAGTTCAGGATTGTTAAGATAGTAGAGGGTATTTTGAATGTTTTTACCAAAAAGAAATGATAATATTTGTGGAAATGGATATATTTACCCTGACTTAAATGTTACACAATGTATACATGAATTAAAACATCTCGTTACCTACCCCTTAATGTGTATAATTCTTAGGTTTTTGTTTATCATTAAAAATACATGGAAAAAGATGTTAGAGGGACTGAGCAGGAAGGCTAAGGAAGTACATGATGTGTAGAAGGTTTGAAATTGAAATGATGGGAAGCTGATAATTACTGGTAATGATGAGGTCTGGTTTATCACCATGGAAATGAGTGGTAGGGAAAAGGTGGAGGAAAGAAGTAAATGTATTGAGAGCCTGTTTTTGCAAGTATCACCTATGGGTATGTTAAAATCACTAAAAATTAAAATGGGATATTGGAGAGTTGAGTAAATCAAGAACAAATACTGTCTAGATTGAGATGTGGTGACCTTAAGAGTCAACAGATTACATCAATAACGAGAGGTAACAGCAGGTATAATCCAATATAATAAAAGTCACAGCTCGCAGATTCAGGGGTGGGGATATAGAGATAGTAATGGAGTTAATCTGTCCTCCTTTTCGATCCAGTAGACTAAATGTAGGAAGAGAAAGGTTGTCGCTTGAGACCTGCAGGGAAATAGTCTCTTCAGGTGGGAACTAGATTTCATTAGAGCAGGGGTTGGCAAACTACAAACCACAGGCCAAATCTGGGTCATCACCTGTTTTTGTATAACTCATGAGCCAAGAATGGTTTTTAATTTTTAATTATTAGATATATAATGACATGAAGTTATGCACGGTTCAGATTTCAGTGTTCATGAATTATATAACACTTCATCAGGACATTGCCATGCTCAATGTTTTATGTATTTTCTGTGATTGCTTTTGAGCTACTACAGATGAATGTGTAGTTGCAACAGAAAACACATGGCACTCACTGCTTCACACTGCTGCATAGTTTGTTTTGTTTTGCTTTTTGTCTTTTTGAGACAGGGTCTCGCTATGCAGCTCAGGCTGGCCTTGAGCTCACTTTGTAGTCCAGGCTGGTCTTGAACTCACAACGATCCTCCTGCCTCAGCCTCCCGAGTGCTGGGATGACAGGCATGCATCACCACGCCCCGTGTGCTGCATAGTATTAATTATAGTTACTAATTTAAGTGTTTTGAGTGCAATGTATATCACTACATCACAGTGATTTCTTACTATCAGTGAATTCTCATTATATCCAAATAAAAAGAATGTACTTCAGATGTTCTTTAGAGACACAGTGGAGTATGGATTATTTTATCAAGTGGGATGACAAAGCATTATGTTTATTCTATAGTGAAATGACCACTGTACTAAAAGAATACAGTATACAGCAACATTATCGGACTAAACAGTGTTTATACTATTTTCAACTTACAAGACAGCAGTAGTTATGAAGAATTAAGTAGAATGTCTCATCACAGTTGAATTAGAGAAAGGAAACAAGACTGTAGTCTCATATAAGTGTACCAGTGGCTTATTTGTAGCCAAGCAGGGAAAGCTATTTACTGATAGCTGTGATTACAGCAGCCAAACAAATTTGTACAAAGAGAAAGTCTGCTAAAGACTTTTAGTCTTGGTCCCTAGAGCAGCAATGGTGAACTTTTCAGAGCTTTCAGAAAAGCGGGGGGGAATATATATATATATATATATATATATATATATATATATATATATATATATATGCGTGCACGCACACACATACACATGATAGTTAAGATAGTTATACACTTAGTTTCTCTTAGTTCATTGAAAAGAAAGATTTGTGCTAATATTGTTTAAACAGTATTTCATGCCTATATCTTGTACTCTGAGTAACTACTATGAAGATAATGATATGTAGTATATTAATTATTGTTAGTCTCCTATTAGCCTGAATTTGAAACTCTTGTTTCATTTTATTTCTAATTCTCTTCTCTAAAATTAAACAAGAAAAAGAGAAAAGCCAGCCTAACCCTCTACAGCATGCATACCATAGGTTCACGACCACTAGAGATACAGCTTAGTGGTAGAATGCTTCCTAGCTAGCTAGCATGCACAAGGCCTTAGCATGCAGCGGGAGTATCAGCCTATGGGCAAGAAGAGTTACTCAAAGAAAGATGTTAGAAAGCAACATAAATTGCCAGTTAAAGACTGAGCTATTTTCCTTGACTGTGGTTTATTTGAGGAATCAACACAGAGTTTGAAATGAGTGAAAAGTTGCCCTATAATTTACCCTTATAGTCTGAGGAAAGGTTAATTTTATTTTCTTTATAATTTGAATCATCTTGTGAAACTAAATTAACGTATTATTTACTAATTATTTTTCTTCCCTCTGTAATATGACCTATGCCAGGGATCCTGTTTGTTCCCAATTTTTACACTGTTGTCTACTACACAGACAGGGTTGTAAATATTTGTCTTAAATATATCACCTTTCCGTCACATTTGGTCACTCGATACATTTGTTTTATTTTATGTTTTTTTCCTTCAAATCCATCCTCTCCATTTTGATAATTGTTACTATGAAATGATCTTAGAAAAGAAATCACTATAAGTGTTACTAAGAAGTGATCTTAGAAAAGAAATCACCTGATCTTCATTCTTTCTTTTTTATGTACTGTCTTGGTGTGTTGTTGTTAATTGGAGATATTTATATTTAGAATGAACTAATTGTAAATCTGAGAAATACTGGTTATGAAAAAGAATAATGAGCAACCATATTATAATCACAAGGATCGTGCCATCCTGGTTAAATAAAATTAGAAAGTTTTCAGAGATTCTTTGGGTATGAGGGAGAGGTGGGAAGTTACTGATAAGAGGTGAAGGAAGAATCGTCAAATCTGGGTTTGTCACAGTTATGTCAGAGAACAAAACCAAGGGCCAGGGATATAGTTCAGCAGCATAAGCACCTGCCTAACAAGTGCAAGGTCCTGAGTTTGATTCCTGGTACCAAAAAACAAAACAAAACAAAAGTTAAGAACGCCATGTGCCAAAAAAGTAAGTGGGTCTATAATTAATGGATATTCCTTGACTGTTTCAGAGATTTCAGCTAAGACCCAGACCAACTTTCTATGCATAGAGTATGGCGATCTGGTAATATCCAATCATCTAAGATAGGTTTGGAAAACAACTAGCATATGGTGTGTTTTCTCAAAGAGCTATGAACCTGTGAAGAGTAGGCTCCAAATAGAACCCCTAAACCAGACGGTGGGTCTGCTACCTTGTTACTGTCAATAAAGAGGCTTCAGTTTTAAAATCCTAGGATTAGGGTGGGTGTTTTTTTGAGTTTACTCCATGAATTTGAGTTTGACCAGAAGCCATCAACCAAGAAGCACTTAAATTTGCTAGCACGTAAACCTATATGTATTAAACAAGCTAAAAATCCAAGACGATAGAACCTAGACCTTTTAGATTTCAGCTGACTTGTCTACAGTTTCCTCAATGCTTTAAAGCCTTTTTATGACTCTGAATCTCCAACTACAATCAGAGCTCTTTTCTCAGTCAACTGGCTATTGTCTAGTACATCCTAGTTTAAGTGTTTCTTCTCTCTCTTCTCGAATATTACACTACCCTAGAAATCCTCTTGTTCTTATTAACTTAATCTGGTACATATTTTCCACAGTAGTTTAGCAGAAATGTCCACTTGACAGTGTTTACCTGGGTTCCTTTCTTTTTATGGCTTCTAACCCATGGTTTTAAGATTGTGTCTCCAGATCCCATAGGACACCTGTGACTACATTTTGTTTTTTTGTTTTCTTTTATTATTATCATTATTATTATTATTATTATTTTTTTTTTTTTTTTGAGATAGGGTCTCAGTATGTAGCCAGGCTGGCCTTGAACTCACAAGGATCCTCTTACCTCTGCCTCCTGAGTACTGCTGGGATGATAGGCCTGCGCTGCCACACCCAGCTTGGGGACTGCATTTTGGAAGAGCATAAAGTACACAAAGCTTCAGCCCGTCTCCAACACTCTTACTTCCTTAGTGCAGAGTACTTTCTTTGATCTTTGAGTTGTTTTAAATTTTAATCTGAGAAAGATTTTTTTTTTAATGATTAAATAGTCATTGTATAAGTACTGGCATACTGATGAAGTTCAAGCACCTAACCAGTTTAGGGCTTGCCAGCTTTTTCAGCCAGTCTTTACTACACACTTGATATTCCAGTAAGAGAATTTGTTGTAGACAGTTCCACTGTGCCTTTGCTTATATTGCCCATGCTATAAGAATGTTAATTTTCATTCTTTCTCACTGGACTGACACATTTCATTTCAGATATTTTCAGGCATCGTTATCTCCAGAAAGCCTTTCTAGACATCTCACTCGGAGGCAGGTTTGAATTAGGTGTCCTTGTTAGTACTCTAAAAACTCTGCTTCTCTCTTGTTCATTCTATTTCTAATTACATTTTTATTTTTTGTTCCTGTCTCATTTGCCAGAGTTTGAAGTTTTTCAGAGCAGGAACTAATTTTAAAGTTACCTTTATATTGTCAGTGAGATTAGACTTGACATGCGGTACACATGAATATTTGTGCAATTAATTGATTATTTATTGCCTATGTTTTTCTAGTGCATCTATCTTGCAGTGGATATACAACCTAGAATTAATCTACTTATCCCTGGGTGGAAATTTGTTTTTGTTACATGTGTTTATTGGTCATAATGTATTCAGATGCTTGAAGTTGAATGTGCATTTTCAAAGAAATACAAGAACTTTACTGCTTCTTTTATTAGGAACTAGAATTTCAGTTTAATAGTTGATTTTTATTTTGTACAACTAAAATGTAAGCTTTTCCATGTAGTCTCTTGTCAGTGTTGACCCGTGTGGATTAAAATAGGTCTGTTTTAACCAATGACCAAATTAGGAATTAGAATATCTGTCCAGTGGGGATTTGTAAATTATAGTTTGTAGCATGACAGGTTTATATGAATGCAGTGATTTCCACTGCATTTAAAATTAAAATCTAGGTTTAAATAGAGAAATGTAATGATAAAGCTACTAAAATTTGCCAGTTTTGGAAAGTTTATTTTGATTCTTTAGCACATTTGCCTTTGATATCTTAGATGTCGTATCTTTTTTGAAGAATTATCAAAGCTGACTTGATGAGAAGAAAATTTTATGCCATTACTGTGTTATGCCATTACTGCTGTGTTATGTACGTAAGTTATCAGGAATTAATTAGCCAGTCATCCTGGTTTTGTTCATAGTGTAGTATTCGGTTTTGAAACTTTCTCTTGTCAGATTTTAATAAAAACTTCAATGCTATAAAAAGACGATTCCAGAATTAATTTTTTAAAAATTTTAGCACATTGAATATTTCTCTATTTTATAACTTCAAATTTGACTATATATCATTTCTTAGTTTTTTTTGTTTTTGACTGTTCATGAATAATTTCATTGTAAAATAAGTAGTTTTAGTTATAATGCTTTAATGACAAAATTATCAACTTTTCTTTTCATACAGATAAAGATACAATAAACAAAATTAGAGATTTACGAATGAAAGCTGAAGATTATGAAGTAGTGAAGGTGATTGGTAGAGGTGCATTTGGAGAAGTTCAATTGGTATGTTATTTTTTAATGAAATTAATAAAATTTTTAGAAGTTCACTTGTGTGTTTAACATACATTATTTGGGGAAGTATTATTTTTACAGAATTCTTGCTTTAAATTGCTCTATTCTTACTTAAGTATGTGAAAGCTTTAGGCAATAGTGAGAAGTGTTTTCTCTGAGTATCCTTGGGTAGTCTGAAGCATGAGAAGTCTTTGCCCCTAAATTGGACTCACAAAAATACTATGGAACACTACGCTTTATAAACAGGACCAGTGCTTATAGCTGAGTGCAGTGGGGAAGTATGCTGTAATATAGGGCAGTGGTGTGGAACCTTTTAGAGCTTTCAGTGATACAAATAGCCCGCTGCAGTGTGCATGCTGTAGGTTTGCCACCACTGATACGGGGAATGACCTTTTTTCCCCGGATACTACTTGTGGTAATTAAACTCCTGACATGAGCTAGCTGAGAATTCAGCAGGAGGAATAAAAACAGCTGAAAGAATAATACTAAATTATTTAACAGATGTCAGAATCATTCAGTAAATTGTTCTATGAAACACTGAGGTGTAAATATTAACAAAAGTTTTTTTTTATTTTTCAATTTTAAAGGTAAGGCATAAATCTACCAGGAAGGTATATGCAATGAAGCTTCTCAGCAAATTTGAAATGATTAAGAGATCTGATTCTGCTTTTTTCTGGGAAGAAAGGGACATCATGGCCTTTGCTAACAGTCCTTGGGTTGTTCAGGTATGATTTTTACTACTATTTCATCATTGCTGTGTTAGTTTGTAAGTAAACAATCTGAGAAATTTATTTTTAAAATCATAAAATTAATTTTGTTGAAGCATCTCTAGAAAGACCGAAACAAAAAAGTTGTTTCTGTAGAATTTAATTAAACAGTGTGGTTTGAGAAAAGTTTATTATATTTTAACTTTATGTAGTCTTATTTCATATCAGCATGTAAGGTTTCTATTTTGTTACAAAAATGAGATCCTTTCATTTAACAATCTGTTGTCTGTCTCTCATACTGTGTAGAAGGGCAAGTGAAGGGAAAGAGCAGGGACTGAGTTAGGCTAGGCCACCCATGATATGGTAAGAAAAATACACGAGAAGTCCGGAGTTGAGATCCCAGTCTTGACTGCCGGTGGTTTATCTGTAAAGCTGTGGCAAAATTATGTAACATTTCTGGGCTACATGTGTGAAAGTTATTGATTGGTTGCATTCGGTTGTGGAGAAAAGTTAGAGGCTCAAGCAGGATTTGGGGTAAATTATAATTCTAGATTTTCTAACTCTGCTTCAGCTAAACCAGCTGCGCCATTTATATTGGAATCTTTAATGTAAGAGTTCACATAGCAGAGGTAAACTAAGCCAGACCGTTTCTAAATTCCTAACATGTATTTTGTGCTGAATTGATTTACGGTGTATAATGAGGACTATCCTGAATTAGCATTATAGTAATTAGAGTAAAAGGATGTCAAAAATGTCAAAGATTTATACAGTACCACATTTTAAAACTTGAAATATCTCCTCTGTTTTGTCAGCTGTCTAGATCAGGGTTTCTCGGGTTCAGTTCTATTGACATTTTGAGCCATATAACTCACTGGTGTAAAGGACTATCCTATGTGTTATTCCAATTACTAGTATGTTTATTTATGAGTTTGAAAGCATCCCTGGCTTCTATCTAGAGATCTTGGGTACACTTTAATCTGGGATACAGTAGTCATGAAATGCTAGTTTTTTATCCTTCCCCCAAAATATTTTAAAATAACTGAGTCTATATGTAACTAAAATGAATAAATACCATTGAAAAAAGAAAACATGAAGAGTTTAAAACAAGCATCTAGATAGGGAGTTACAAATTTTAGTTTCAGTCTGAATTTCTTATATTTGCTTTAAGTGTTCTTTTATAAATTTGCTCTTTTTACTTCAGCCCTGGTCACATAATATATTTATGCCTGATATTCTTGCCCATTTCTTAAAATGAATTTCACTATCTTCCTTTGATTCTAACTGCTACTCTTGCTTCTTTGTTAGGTGTTACTGCTCCTCCTATTCTGCTGTCATTTTTCGAGCTTATAATGCATTAAGTGCTTTCTGTATTCAGTTATCTTTTTTTCCTTAACAATGTGGAAAGTTACTTGCCATTAGGTTTACCCCTGAATTGTCAATTCATTCATGATTTTGTTCAGTAAACATTTGTTAAGCATTTGCCACCCCAGCATCCAGCTGCTCACTGAGAAGCAAGATGAAAAAGTTTAGTTCCTTACGTTCTTGTAGAAAGGACTATAGTCACAGAAACTTGTGGAGATTAAGCAAATTGTCAGAGCCAAGCAGCTGATAAGGAGCAGCTGAAATTGTAGTTCAGTTTATTAAAGATTTCTTGAGAATTGTAGCATTGATATAAATTTAACGTTAAACCCCACTGATGCACAAGTTAAATTAGAGGTGTACAGTATTTCTTTGCATAGATCTGTATATTTTTCATTGAAGGATAAGAAACTAGCATTTCATGACTACTGTATCCCACATTAAAGTGTACCAAGGATCTCTGTAGAAGCCAGGGATGTTTTCAAACTCATAAATAAACATACTGGTAATTTTAATAATGCATAGAATAGTCCTTACAGATAAAAATTTTAGATAGTACATCAAGTTACAAAGAAAAAAGTATTCAACTCTTCAGGATAACAGGTTCATATTTTTGCTTATACATGGATCTTTGTGGCATGTTTCTCTTTTCTTTTAACTGTACTTAGTGCTATTCTGCAATTTGATTGTTTTATAGTAGTATTTAGCCAGTTTTTAAATGAAACAATTTTGCTTACTCTTAATGAATTTGTTGTTTTGTTGTATTTGTCTAGCTTTTTTATGCATTCCAAGATGATCGATATCTGTACATGGTGATGGAATACATGCCTGGTGGAGATCTCGTAAATCTAATGAGCAACTATGATGTACCTGAAAAGTGGGCACGATTCTATACTGCAGAAGTAGTTCTTGCATTGGATGCAATCCATTCCATGGGTTTTATTCATAGGTAAAGATAATGTTTTAAATTTTCTTACAAGTTGAAGGTAATACCTAGAGAACTTAAATCTCTCCAATCTCCTCCCTTTAACATAAGAGGCATTGTGGAGTTCTAGTGTCAGCATTTAGTTTAATGGTGATTAAATGTATTCTTTAATGTTCCTTCATTTGATTATATAGCTTTTATATTTTGAAAAGTAAAAACAATATGAACTAGTTTTCTAAAGTATATGCCAGTGTTACTTTGATTTTAATTTTGTATAGACAGTTTTCTTTTAATTAATAAGGCAGATCACATTTATTCATTAGAGGAAGAATTTCATACATTCCACAAACACTTACCTATGCTGTTGCTGTGCTGTGTGTCAAGGATCAAAAATGAAAGTGGTAGGCCGGGATGTAGTTCAGCAGCACAGTGCCTGCCTGGCAAGCACAAGATCCTGAGTTCTATTCCTAGTATATAAAAAAAAAGTGGCTCAGGCCCTATTCTGGAGTACGTACTACAATCTTCTATGCTTCTGTTGTCTATTTTGTTTGAGTGTTATATTTTTGGATAGTTAACGTGTCTCAAATGATTGATTTTCTGCCTAGAAGAATCAAACTCTAAAGAAAGGGAGATATATATCCTTTCTTTTTAGGTATTAACATAAAAAGGGTTTTTTGGTTTTTTTTTTTTTATGAACTTCAGTTTCTTGATACGGATAAGGGAATACGTGTAGATCAAAGGTGGCCTTGTATAGATTGAGGATCCTTGACCTAAAATAACTGCCTCATAATTTTTCTCAGTGTCTGATCTGTTTCAGAAATGCTCTACTGTTTTTTTCTCTCCTTTAGAGATGTGAAGCCTGATAATATGCTACTGGATAAATCTGGACATTTGAAGTTAGCAGATTTTGGTACTTGTATGAAGATGAATAAGGTTAATTAATTCTATTTTCATTTCATTTTTTGCTAGTCCAGCATACATAGTTCTTTCAAAAATGTTGTTTGAATTCACTATCCAGAATTGATGTGACCGTATTTGTTGAACTAAAGTAGATACCATGGTTTCAGTGTTGTATTAGTAACTTGTTAGTGATTTATTTTATTCCTATTTAGAGAAAATATGGTTTGCCAGATTTACTAAATCCTTCCTAACAACTTTAATATATACTACTAGTAATTAGAAATGGAATTGGTTTAAATGTCACTAAATACTCCAGTGTTAAAATTAGACTTTCATAAAAATTAGATTTTAAGAATGTGTATCTTTTAGTGTTGCCTTCTGTTTTTTTTTTTTTTTTTTTTTTGCCTTCTGTTAACATGTGGATTTTACTACTTATCTTGGGAGTCAGTTAAAAAGGTGTCCATGCTCACTGTTTATGTAATAAATAACATACGCAGCTGAAGGAAGGAATATGCTACTTTTCAGTTGTTTTTTTTTTTAAGTTTTTCACAGAACAATAGGATGCTATATTTATTTTAAAAGGAAATTTATTGGTTAGTAGGGAACACTCCATGAGAACTTTAGCATGAAAATTTAGTTATAATTCTGTTGCATTAGAGTAGGTGACAAGTAAATAATTTTGGAGGAGTGCATTAAAATGTGTATCATGTATTATTTAGTGTCCTTAATACTGTCATGCCCTTTCCCCCATACATATTAGTATAGTCAACATGTGTACATTTTCTTCACAGTTTCAAGGATACGTGAATAACTATTTAGTAAAACATGATGAAATCAGTATTTATCAGTTATAAAGCACTTCATCCTGCAGCCCCTCAACCTGGTTGCGTTAGCTTATATACTTGTTCTTTGCAAGTTAAGATAAGGTCATTATATTGGTACAACTGGGGAAATAGTAAACAATGCCAGTGTCAAAAATCACTAGTGTGTTTACATTATGTAATATATATATGTAGATAGAATTTGGACATACTATATATACCTTTTACTATGTTACTTTTTGGAAAGTTTGCATTAAAATTTTCTTTTTTCTTCTGGTACCAGGAATTGAACTCACGACCTTGTGCTTGCCAGGCAGGCACTGTGCCGCTGAGCTAAATCCCCAGCCCCTTGCATTAAATTTTAGTATACTATAGCCCAAAGATTGAGTTCCACAGTTTATATTAAGAAGAAAATTATTTTAAATAATTGAGGTTTTATATTTATAATTAAAAATTCAACCTGACACTCTTTCTAGGAAGGTATGGTACGATGTGATACAGCAGTTGGAACACCTGATTATATTTCCCCTGAAGTATTAAAATCCCAAGGTGGTGATGGTTATTACGGACGAGAATGTGACTGGTGGTCAGTTGGAGTATTTTTGTATGAAATGCTTGTAGGTGAGTAAAGGAAATTTTGTATACCTTTGATATAATTGCTCATATCAAAATTTACTACTTGGCTGCTTCTAATATAATAATTATTACATTAAGCAGTGTTTGACCCAAATCTGCTCTGTATGGTTTTTAAAAGAAAGGCTTGGAGCAACTTTCTGCTATTATTTCTTTTTATATAATAAATGTATGTTTTTAGTTCAACATGTATTTAGTCATTTTTCAGTTGGTAACATTGATGCATTTCCTTTGAAATAGATTGTTTTCAAATTGTCACTTTGTTTCTGTTTTCTTTATCAACTTTTCAGGTGATACGCCCTTTTATGCAGATTCTTTGGTTGGAACTTACAGTAAGATTATGAACCATAAAAATTCACTTACCTTCCCTGACGACAACGATATATCAAAAGAAGCAAAAAATCTTATTTGTGCCTTCCTTACTGACAGGTAAATAATCTTAACATTGAACTTATATTAATTGTAGGGAATTCTCATCTTGCTACTCAGTTTTTAAGTCCACATCTGAATCCCTACATGTAAACTGTCAGAATATAAAAGCAGCCATTCCGCAAATCATTTATAACAGTGAAAGCTAATATAATTTTATTATATTTTAGTATCTTTTCTGTGTCTCAGTTCACTTACTGTATCTAAGCACTTGTAGTAGTAATAGGCTTGGCTGATAGCTATACCAGATAAATTTTTTTGTTAAATGTTTGCCTTGCTTAATTACCATGATGATAGTAGTTTAATCTATCAAGTCTAAGATTTTTTCTTAACATATTAATTTCTGAAATTAGAATGCATCTCTTGTCAGTAGTATATATTACTTTAATTAGGACCATTTTCCCCAGTTATATGAAAAAGATGATACATCTTCAATTTATACCTTTTTCTATTTGATGATACATTACATTGAAATAAATAGGACAGAGCTATAAAACATAGGTATATATTTCCTGCTTCCTTTCTTTTAGACAGTCATTGCTGTTGTGTTTTCAGATTCTATAAGCATTTTATAAATATACTTGTATGTATTTTTGAAACAAATAGCATATATATTTTTGTGCTTTACTTTTTCTGTATTTTTATTTTTTGCATTCCTGGGAATTAAAAACAAAACCTTGTGCATGCTAGGCAAGCACTCTTGTATGGTTTACTTTCACATTTAAAAGTGAACTAGGTGATTTAGTAAGATTATGTTTAATTCGGATGATTGTATATTGTTGACTTAAACAGTAGGGAGGCCTAATACTTAAAATAATACATATTTCAGTTTGAAATTCACTTTAATTAAATTTAATTTGCCTTTTTAAATATATCTTTTAGAGCTTGAAAAGAGATACAGTTTTCATACTGTACTATGCATTGAGTCAGGTGCCAGTCATATAGAAGTAAGCAAGATACACATTTTTCTCTGCTACCTCATAATCTTTTGGGGGAAAATAGACAAATCAAAGATTTTTTTTTTTTTACTTTTCCCCTTCTTTCTTAAAAAAAAAAAAAAAACTGTCAAGAAATTGTACAGAGTTTTATTTATACAGATGAAGCAAGGTGGTAATTCATTTGGATTTTCATTATCAATAGAAATTCATAAAATATTAACAAATCTGTTTTTGTGTAATTTTCAGTTTTAAAATCTGTTTTTGTGTAATTTTTCAGTTTTAAAAAACTTGTTTTCAGTCACAGGGCTTGAACTTAGGGCCTTTGCATTGAGCTACATCCTCAGCTTTCGTTTGTTTTTTTTTTTAGATTTTGAGGCAGGATCTCACTAAATTGCCCAGGCTATGCTTGATTTGTGATCTTCCTGCCTCAACCTCCCAGTGTGCTGGGATTACAGGCATGCAAACCATATTTGGCTTAAACATGTTCTCAGTCCTCAATTGATTTTCTATTTGAACTGATAGTTATGTGACAGTATAGTTTCAAGGTAACACAGATGTGCACAGGTTTAATGTTCTGCTTAAAATATATCTAGACAGGTTATAATAAGATCTGAAATGATTAATTACTTTTCTTCCTTTGTCTCTAATCAGAGAAGTGAGATTAGGGAGAAATGGTGTAGAAGAAATCAAAAGACATCTCTTCTTCAAAAATGATCAGTGGGCTTGGGAAACACTCCGAGACAGTAAGTTAGCTTTTTCTTGCATATCTCAATGTCTGTTTGAAAGTAATTGTGGTAAATAGTCAACTGAAAGTGCCTTGTTAAATATTTGTGTACATCTGCTAGAAATCAGAAGTACACAAATGCTGTATGGTAATTGTCTAATTTATTGAAAAGAGTATTTTAAAATATTGTGAAAATTATACAGCTACTTGGATAGCAAGATATGATACAATATGTATGTAATTAGTTCAGGCTCAGTTATAATCTGATATTGGGTCTTTGCTGAGTCACTCTTCAGTTTAGACTTTAGTTCTTTCCCTATGCAGGGTGCCACTTAGTCTGGGGTAGTGAAATGAGAGTGTGTACTCCTGTGAAAAGACAAGTTGCTCCCTTACTTTTATTAAAACTTAAAATATTGAAAAATATAAGAGTCTATTAGTATTTGACAGACTTATTTATGAGGGTAATGGAAATTATGGTACATTTGATTTTTATCAGGGTTTTTTATAACATACAAATAGAAATCTGAAAAGAAATTTTAAAAGGAACTGAATTATCTTTTAGATTGTTTTAAGTCTATTTCAAACAAAGTTAGGGAAATAAATAACTATAGAATTACAGTATTCAGTGAAATGGAAAGCTATACTGATTGGAAAACTGATATTAATTAGGAGAGGAGGTAACTTATTGAACAGATATGTTGAACATCTGTTATACGCTGAGCACTATTTTGTTTCAGGCAGTGGGCAAAAGGATTGAGCAGACCAACAGTTTTTCCCTCATGGAGATGATAGTCTCATGGAATTGGGGGGTCCAAATGAATGACATTTTATTGTATTGTCCTATGTTCTTACTATAATTGTTTTACAAATTGACCTACTTCATTGGCTTATATAAACTTTTTATTTAAAAATCTATCGGCAGCTGGGTGTGGTAGCGCACGCCTGTAATCCCAGCACTCGGAAGGCTGAGGCAGGAGGATCATTGCGAGTTCGAGGCCAGCCTGGGCTAGAGAGTGAGCTCAAGGCCAGTCTGAACTGCATAGTGAGACCCTGTCTCAAAAAAAAGAAAAGAAAAGAAAAGAAAAAAAAATCTGTGATTTTTCATGTGTAATTTATTAGTGATGTTGGTTTTTTCAAGATCTACATTGTTACCTGTAGTTTTGTTACATATGTAGATTTAGCATATTGGTTTGTTGTAATAGATAGAGCTAGCATACTCACAAACAATTGATAGTTTTCCAAATTCTAATAGGTCCTGTTTTGTGGTTATTGGAAAAAAAAAAAGAAAGGAAAATTGAAGTCTGTGGAACTTACAGTTATTTTTCTTTTTCTACTTCCTACCCCTTCTTCATGTCCCACCCCTAAAATACCAAGAATATTTTTATTCAGGACTGACCTCACTGACCTGCCTGCAGAGTTTTAAAAATTATATAACAATTATAGTTCCTTTAATTTTTTTGACTCTCCAGTTTTCTTTGGCAAAATTGCCCTCTTTTGTAGCTAATAATTATTTTGGTAGCTTTGCCACTTATATGTCTCCAAGTTACAGTGGCAGTTAATCTTCACCTGTGTTCCTTGGTTGTGTGGGAGCAGTGTACAAAATAGCTTGATTTTTGGGAGACTTTCTATGAGCTTCCTGATTATGTTCATCTTTAACTTAGAGGCACAAAGTATTAAGATTATAAAGTTATTTCCTACTCATTTGAGATAGAATTGAAGTGACAGAAAAGATTAAAGATAGTAGACAAAAGAAATGAAAAGACCTAAATAACTTACTATCCTGCAAGCACACTGTGGGCAAATGGCTGTGCCAGGTTTCACATCTGTCTCACTCTAAAACCTGTGGTCATTGGACTGCTGTGTGCCTGTACACATATATACTATTCCAGGTTCTGTAGATTTACAGAGACCAGTATCCTCTTCTCTAGAATTTTATATTATTCTGGAGAGATTATCATTGTGGTCTTCATGAGTAAAGAATTCAGGCTCTATTCAGGGCTCTTTAAGAGTTCAGACTTTTCAGCATTATAATGGAAACAAAGATGTAACTTCTTAGTATTTGCTCTGATCCTTTCTGATTCTGTATGGTCAGAAGTTACATCTTCATTTACATTTCTTATTCTAGTTGCTTATGTCTTGTTGTTTTTCCATTAGGTCTAGTAAAAAAAGTTTGTCAGTTTTGTTGATGTTTCTAAAGAACCAGTTGTTTTATAAATTTTCACTGTTGACTTTCTTTCCTTTATCTGCATTGTAATCTTTATTATTAATTTTTACTAGCTCTGTTTCTTTTTCTAGTTTCTGGTAGTATCACATTGGATTAATGATGTCAGACCTTTCTTGGTTTGTTTGTATGTGGTAGTAAGGATTGAACTAAGGCCTTCGCTGAGAGCTACGTTCCCACCAAACATACCCCTCCTTTTTCACATTCTGAGACACGGCCTCAACGAGTTAGTTGTCCAGGCTGGGCTCAGATTTGACATCTCTTGGCCTCTGCTTCCCAGAGTGCTGTGATTAAAGGTGTGTGCCACGGCATACAGCTCTTATTTTTAATGTAGACATTTATAACTAAAATTTCTTCTAGAGCACTATTCTTTACCTCAGTATTTTAGATTTTGATACACGCTTTTTCTTTTCATTGGTATCAAAATATTTTCTCTTAATCATCTTCTGATTTCTTATATCACTCATTGGTGATTTAAAAGGTTTTTATTTAATTTCCACATAGCTGCAAATTTTGTGTTTCATTCCATTATGGTTAGAGAAGATACTCTGTGTGATTTTCATCTTTTTAAAACTTACTGATACTTGTTTTTTGTTTAATATAGTCTAACTTGGAGAATGCTGCTGTTTTTGGGTAGATAATTCAGTATACGTCCGTTACATCTAGTTGGTTTGTGGAACTGTTAAAATGTTGCTTTGTTAGATTTTTTTGTCATGACTACAAAAAACTAATATGCCATTTTGATTGCCTGCTCATTTACTTTTCTGTTACTTTATATTCATTTTTTTGTTAGCCAATATGGAGATTACATTTAGCATTCTCCTACTTTCAATATACTTGAGGTTTTATTTTTGAGACAGGGATTCTCACTGTGTAGTTCAGTTTGACCTTGAACTCACTGTGTAGCTCAGGGTGGCTTTGAACTCACAGTGATCCTGCAACCTTAAGAGCTGGTCTTAGGTGTGTGTGCCAACATGCCTGGCTACATTTAGCATTCTAAATTGATAACAGTCAAAGTTGTATGATACTGATTTACCTTGAGTAGTATACAAATGAGATCTAGTTCTTCCTCATGATTTTATTGTTACACATTAAACATTTATCTGTTCTGTGTTCATTAACATGTTAATTACTGACTTACGCATTTGTTTTTTAGAATCATATATAAAGGGAGAAAAGTTACAAACCAAAACTGAAATTCTGCTGGCTTTTCATTTATCTAGGTAGATGGCATCACTGATGTTCTTTCTTGTCTTCAGATGGCTTTGAGCTAGGGCATGATTCAGTGTACGTCTGTTACATCTAGTTGGTTTATGATTATAGTACATATTCATGGGGATCTTTTGTAGTTTTCCTTAATGTTCATTCAGCTTCCTGGAAGATGCATTTTTATGGAACATAACAAAAAGCAAATTTTAAAAAACTATCCTATATATAGATGATGAGTAAGTAAAGATATCTTTATCCTTGTTTATTATTTCTGAAGTGATTATATCTCAGAATTTAAAAAGATAAGAGTTTGTCTCATTTTAAAACTACTATGAAACAGTGTGTCATGTCATCTTTAATAAGACTAAGTCTGTTGGGAAAGAGCAAGACAAAGCACAGCATGTTGGTCTGCTTCTCTTTAAAATCTTCCTTATGTAGCCAGATATGGTGGCGCACACCTATAATTTCAGCAGTCAGGAGGCTAAAGCAGGATTGCAGGATTGCCTCAAGTCTGAGGCCAGACTGGGCTACATACAAGACCCTGTCTAAAAAAACAAACAAATAAAATCTTTCTTATATGATAGTTTTAAAACAAGATTTCTCAGCCTCACAATGGCTTAGATAAAGCTTTGTGTGTGGAGATGGCCTGAATGTTATATTTAGCAGCATGCCTGAATTGTACCGCGATTCCAATAGTACCTCTCCAAGCCAAAAGTGTATCTAGAAATTGCCAAATGTCCCCCAGGGAGGAAGAACTTGTCCCTGATTTTTTTTTTTTAATGTCTTTTTGAGATAGAGTCTCGCTGTGCAGTTCAGGCTGGCATTGAGCTCACTTTGTAGCCCAGGCTGGTCTCGAACTCGCAATGATCCTCCTGCCTCAGCCTCCCAAGTGCTGGGATTACAGGCGTGCGCCACCTCGCCCGGCCTTGTTCCTACTTAAGAGCCTTTGTTTTAAGGTAGAATTCATGACAAGACTGTAATTTATAATTGACTTATGTACTTCCCAAGGATCAGCAATGTTTTGTTTCCCCTTCATTATACAAAGGAATCAGTTTTTCAGATGCTAGCATTTTTTAAGCAGTTCTCTTGGCCATTAAAGAATGTGAATGATGAGTTCAAGGGAAAAAAAAAAAACATGAATGGTAGAAAAGCTCTTTTCACTCTCGTTAATATTAATTAATACTATGACTTCATTCAAGTAAATTTGTGGTATTGTCCATAAGTTAATCAAATAGTATACTGTAATTATATTTATCTAAATATTTATTATCTGAAATATCTACTTGTATTTATCTAAATACCACAATTCAAAAGAAAAATGATTCCTATGTATGTAATAGATTAAGGCCGTGAAACTAGTTTAGTTATTTTTTGCTTGCTTGATCATCTTCGTCTTGTTCTGCAAAGGGACATGAGAGGATTATATCTAAAATAATTATATATTACATTTGTGATGATAATTCTATGATGTTTTATTACTTTGCTGTATTATTTTTTCTTTTTGTTTTTTGTTTCTTTTTTTCTTTTTTTGGTCAGGTGAGAACTCAGTATGTAGCCCAGGCTGGCCTCAAACTTGTGCTGCTTCTCCTGCTTGAGCCTCCTGAGTGCAGGGGTTACAGGTGTACACCACCACGCCTGGCTTATAATGCTGTATCTTTAAACCAAAGAACTTTTATCCTAAATTTACTTGAGTTGTACCCCTTATAGCATACTCCAGCCCCCAAAGAAGATATTCTTAAAGTTACTTTTATATCATATTTTCTTCTGTGTTATGAGTATTTAAAAGTTGTCACATACAGCTTTATGTTATTAGGTATGTGGTAGTCTTGCGCCATAACTTGTTTATAATGGTTAAAGTTGGTTGGTATATACCAGTTGTTGAAGTTGTTTGTAAGTGTTGACGTATATATCCTTGCCCTTTTTAAACAACTATATCCTAAACCCCATTCTGAATTATTCCTTGATCAGTTGATTCCAGAGGTAGCTCATCTGAAACTGTAATTCAGAATCCTTTACTCATTGTGATTTAATCTTATTAGAGATATTGGATGGTAGGAATATTAATTATCTAGATTCTTGGTAAGCAGAAATATTTCTGTTCCAAGTCAGTAATTGCATCCAGGACAACTCAGAAATAACATTATTTCTAATCTGCTGTAGATCAGATTAAACCAAAACATACTGTGTTTGAAACTAACCAACATTTTGTTTGTTGTTTATTTGTTTTGCTGTTGTTGTTTTTTGAAACAGATTCTTGCTATGCAGTTTAGACTGGCATTGAACTCTATATAGCCAAGGCTGGCCTCGAACTTGCAGCAATCCTGCCTTAGGCACCATTGTGTCTGTAGCCATCACTTTTGAGTATAGTTTGTTATGCTGTAGGTTTTTAAAAAATGTCTTTCCTGTATTTCTAAATGCTTCTAAGTTTTTTATAGTATGACATAGTAATATATAGTTTTTTATAGTATGACAATCCTTAATCCTTGATTTGTGATATTCATGCTACAGTTGGGAGTTTAGATGATAATTGGCTTCAAAGATAATTTTTTCAATAGGATTATATAATGATCGTATCAGTTGGGTTTTAATTTTAATAAGATGTATTGTAAATGGGATTGAACCGATTTGAAATCGTGGTTTACAAGTTATTAGGAAGAGTGAAATCAGTACTGGGTGTGAAACTTTTTCTTCCATATTGCTCTGGTAGGCCCCAAACTCCTGAACTCAAGCGATCTAGTAATCAAAACAACAGGCTTGTACTATCCTGCTACATTTGATATGGAAACTGTATACTTTATTTGTATATTTAATCTGAAGTTATAACTAATTTCCTTTGTGTTTGTAGCTGTAGCACCAGTTGTGCCTGATTTAAGTAGTGACATCGACACTAGTAATTTTGATGACTTGGAAGAAGATAAAGGAGATGAAGAAACATTCCCTATTCCTAAAGCCTTTGTTGGCAATCAGCTACCTTTTGTAGGATTTACATATTATAGCAATCGTAGGTAAGTATTTAAGTGATTATAGGAGTAGGTGTTGACTTCATTATATTCATACTATTTTCTTGGGGATAGCTGAAGTTCATTTTAAAATAGGTTTAATGTTACATACATTATACCATTTTGCAGCATTGGATCATATTTTAGTATTTTATATTTGATTTCTTTTAGTCTTGTTCATCTTCAGGATATTATTTTTCAGAAACTTTTTGTTAGGGGCTGGGGATTTAGCTCAGCGGCAAAGCGCCTGCCTGGCAAGCGCAAGGTCGTGAGTTCGGTTCCCGGTACCGGAGAAAAACCAAAAAAAATAAAAATAAAAATAAATAAATAAATAAAAAGGAGGTCACAGGTAGACTTGTGATGGTGTCAGAAACTTTTTGTTGAATGATACACTGTATCTCAAGCAGTAACAATTTTTATAGGTCAAAAGGTGCTGTTAATACTGATATTTTGGTCGGTGTTGTTATCTAAAGAGTTATGGTTTATAATACATTTTGGCTCAGCATAGAGACTTTCCTAGCTTTATCATCATTGTATTAAAGTTGTCCAAGGTTCAGAATCTTAGATCTTTAAAACTTGATTTCTCCCCAAACCATTTAATGAATTTGCCATGTATTAAACATCTAAAATTACCTATACTGTGATACTGCATAAGTAATTTTAACCTTTATGCCTTTATTTCCTCAACAATTAGGGATAATAATGACAACAATAATAGTACTTGTTTCATAGGGCTTTTGTAAGGGTGAAATAAATACCAGAACATGGTAAAGTACTCAGAACAGTATCTTGCATGGAGTAAGCACTTGCTGCTAGTTATTATTGCCATTAATATGAGTTAATGTTTCCTTTAATCTTTACAGAAGTACTTGAGATAGGAGTGTTCTTTTTATTAGTATATATTTCAGTACATAGTGATCCCATTCCTCACGGGAGTTGGTACATGTACATAATGCATCTTAATTCTTTTTAATTCCCTCTCTTTCTCCTCTACCCATTTGCAAAAGATCTGTCTCCCTGTTAACATTACTTTATAGCTCAGCAGTGCCGCACCTGCTTGGCAAGCACAAGGTCCTGAGTTTGATTCTCAGTACCAAACACAAAAATTACTTCAGTGTGTTGGGCATTCATTTATTTAACGTATATTTGATGACTTTATGTTATAGATATGCACATACACACATATGCATGCTAGGCACTAGTGTTCAAGGAGAAGGATGAATAAAATACATGCTTCTTAGTCATTTTCTTTTCATTGAAATACAATACCTGAGACCCACCACTTAAGGCAAGAGAGGTTTATTTTGACGCACAGTTTGAGCCCATGGCCAGCAGGGCAGAAACAGCTCAGTGAAAGGGCCTTGGTGATGAAAAGTTGCTCCTGTTGTGGCAGCCAGGCAGCAGAGAGTGAAAGCAGGCGCTGGGGAAGGAGATAAAGCCTTCCAAGTCACACCCCCAGTGAACTGCCTGTTATGGCCAAATCCCACTTCCTAACAGCGCGTGCAGCTATGGATTCATCAAGGGATGAGTCTGCTGATGGGTCTGGCACTGCTGTGGTCCCATCACCTTTTAAAAGCCCCACCTCTGAACACAGGCTTTTGGGAGCCATTCTAGATCGAAACCAGAACAGTGACCTACCTTCTCAATGTTTACACCCTAGTGAGGTTATGGATAAATTGTACAGTGTAGATTGCTAAGTACTACTTATACAAAAGCTAAACATTGTTACGTATTTGGTCCTATTCTTTAGTTTTCCTTTGTATTTATATTTCATAACTCAGAATAATTACTAAGTTTCTTAAAAGTAGAAATTCTAAAGTGTCAGCATTATTAATTTTTTTAAGTAACTGGTTATTACCTGAATAGGTGAAAGTATGGTTGCTTTTAATAAAGAATCAACAAAATATTAATGAATTTTTATAATTTGTCAGTACAGTTGAATATACTGGTATGACATAGAAAACTTCCGAAATTTTTACCCTGAAATCCAAACATACTTCTAGTTGCTAAGAGCAGAGATATTCACTGCTGAACTATAGCTGAATTAAACAAGATTGAAAATAACCTTAAGGGCTGAGCAGGGTAGTGATGCATGCCTCCAATCCCTCCACTTGGGGGTCTGAGGCAAGACAGTCACCATGAGTTCGAGGCCAGCCTGGAACACATAGTGAGGTCCTGTCTCAAAAAATAGATAAATAAAATAGTCTTAAGCTTTTAGCTACATTTTTAACATACTAACTCTTCTTTCCTAAAAGGCTACTTAAAGGACTAGACTTTATGTAAAAGCAATGTTATGATACATAAAAGCACCTTGAGGAAAAAAGAAAGTGGAAACATTAATGGCTCTGTATAGGTGGTGTAATTCTGTTTCTGCTGATGATTTCAGAAAACCCACTAATTTTGTAAAAGGCTAAATTTCAGCTTTAGTTGTGTAGAGTATTAAGTTTAGAAGACCTTGTACAGATCAGATAAAGATCTGATCTGTATAATTCAGATTCTGTAGACATTTCTGTATACTTTAAATTACAAATGTGCCAGAATTCCGTATTGAATTTCTGATACATTTAATAGTGGAATTGATTTGCATTGTATCTAAAATTAGTCATTTGTTACATGGGACTTCTACAGACTTGCTGTGCATCTGCTATTATTGTCTACTAGTTATTTGAATTTGTAGTTGATCTCCTTTTCCAAGAAAATTAGGAAGTGGACTTACAAAGTGACATATTTCTATCCTTTTAGATGACCGTTACATGTGTTTAATGGTACTCAAAGGACACTTGATTATCTTCTATTCATTCTTAATGAGTACCCAGTGTGTTAACAACTGCCCTGGCAGCTGTGCAGTGTAATGTAACTGTTCATCTCTTTTGGACAGATTATTGATGGTGGAAATAATCGTACCAGTAGTGGTAGCCTCATGAAGGTAGTAGCAGAAGCAGCAGCAGTAGTACCTTACTTTTACATAACACTGGTAGCTTGAAACATTTTATCACATACACAATCTAGATCTGTTTAATTTCATAAGACATCTAAAGATCTCATAAGACTAACTAATCACTTATTATTTATATGCAGTTCTATACATTGAATTTAAAGAACTATTCAAGGGTAGGACTCCACAAAATTAAAAGAATGTCACTCAGATTTTGGTTCTTTTAGTTACTTAGACAAAAACTCAGCTTTTTTTTTTTTTTTTTTTTAACCCAGGAAGGCAGTTGTTTTGCTAAAGGAAAGTTGGGTGCCAGGGAGGTAGTTGCACATGTGTCTGCCTGTAGAGGTAACAATTCCTTTTTAACAGTTCCTTATCCCCAGTTCTTAAATTCAAAAAGCGCTGAAAAAGAAAAAACTTCTAATTAGTATTTGTTTGGTGGACAAATATGTCATAACTTATGGACACAGAAAACACTGATCTAAAACTATTTTTGATTTATACTGCTTAGTATGTTCATGTTTTGCTATGGGAATGTTAAGTGAAATAATTACAGGGTTCTGCTTAAGATTTATCTGGAATTTTATTTAATATATGCATCATTTCTGTATTACATTTCTAAAATAAAAGTATGAACTTGTATTTAATTTTGAAAAACACCCAGCTAAGTGTAATACTGAACACAGAGTAAGCATATAGTATTTGTCATTGGATAGTAAAGACTTTTCTGTTCGCTTTCTTTTTAACCCTGCCCACCAGACACTTACCTTCAGCAAATCCTAATGATAACAGAACTAGCTCCAATGTGGATAAAAGCTTGGTAAGTATTTTCTTATTAGTTTCTTAAAAATTGTTTTGTGAATAATATATTTGTGCACATGATACTAAGTAATTATATATATATTTATATATATAGTACATATGGT
>NW_004955402.1:9743704-9809142 GCF_000276665.1 Chinchilla lanigera | reverse complement strand
CTTGCACTTGCCAGGCAGGCGCTTTTGCCGCTGAGCTAAATCCCCAGCCCCCAGAAAATAGATCTTTAAGACTTCTTGAAAGAAGTTGGAGAAATGAAGAATAGCCAACATAATCAACATTATTTAATTTGTTCACTGAGAAGTAAATTACTATACTAATTTTAGTTGTGAGTTATTTCTTGTGTTCATGAGACAGATTTTTGAGTTTGAGTGAAGTAGGACTTTTGTGGAAAAAAGTTAGTAGTAATTATCTGGCCATTCTTAGAACATTCTTTACTGTAATGTGTATGTATTAAGTAAGGAGCAGAAGAGTAACAACCACATTTTAAAAGCTGATCCAGTTATTCTCTTTCTGTCTGATATATTTTACTTCTAAATGTAAGAGAACCATATGATAAAAAGAGAAAGTGAAAAAAAGGCAGCTTTTTAAAGTTTTCCATCCCAAAGAGCTCTTTGGCAAGTTATATGACTACAAAGGCTCAGAAATCATTAAAATAAAAGCACTTTAATCTAGGAAAGGTAACAATAAAGTCTTGCTATAACACAAGCTCTTACCCTATTGTCTATAGGATTAAAGAAAGGTATGTTAGAACTTCAAAAATATTGGGCCAGGTGTGGTGGCGTATGCCTATAATCTCAGCACTCTGGAGGCTGAGGCGGGAGGATTGCTGAATTCAAGGCCAGCCCATGCTACACAGCAAAACACTATCTCAAAAAAACAAAATTTTTAATATATATAAATATGGTGTTTTCTTTGGACTGATTTTGATGATCTTTTAAACTTCTGTCTGTGACTACTGCCTTTTATCATTTGCTCTGTTAACACAAGGGAAGATCACTGTTTGCATTGAACTAAGACTGCAGTAAAATCAGCTAATTTAATTTTTCAACTCTTCCTTGAGTAAGATGGTGGAAGTCTTTCACCTGAGATACTAATGAGCAACTTTGTAATTGAAAATAGAGTGAATAATTTTCATCTTTATTCTTTCCGGTATTTGACAAGGACTAGTCCTTGTTTTTCTTCTTTGCTGCATTTGACGCTATTCTCTTGTGTTTGGAAGTAACTTTTATAATTCTTTTATGTTCCCATTATTTCCTTCTTGCCTCTTTAAATTTTTTCAGTCCTCTTTTTGCAGTCTAATTCCTGTGGTCACTAAGTTATTAAATGTTTTCCAAAGTTGTGTTCTCATCTCTGCTCATTCCTATAGGTAATTTTATGCATGTCTAACCTGTTCCTTTGAGCTCCACAATCTGAATCTCTTCCTGGATGCATAGATTACGCCAAAGCTAAACTCACAATTTTCATTTCTCCATACTGTACCCAGCAATAATTTGTTTCTTGTCCTTCATAATGGTACTATATCTGTTACTTCTTATCTAATCATTTTCCAGGACATCGATTCTACCTTCTAATTGTCAGATTCACCCATTTCCTTCTCTTCATGCTGATAGCCTCTGCTCTATATGAGATTTATATACTGTCTTATCTGCACTGTTTCAGTAGGCTCTGAGCTGGTCGCTCTTCTAGAGTTTCACCGTCACTGTAACCTATTCATCTTATTATTCATGTACTGTTTCTGAGATGACAGTATTGTCACAAGTTTTTTTTTCCAGTCAGATTTTATTGGTACATTTTAGATATACATAATGATCACATTCATCATAGAGAATTTGTACTTGTACCTGATATAACTTGTTTGTTTTTCTCCTATTCCCCTACCCTCCCTTTAACTCCTCATCCCATTTACAAAAGCTTTGTTTCCATTTTTTCCTTTTTTTTTTCTTTTTTTCTTTTTGGTGGCAGGGTCTCTCTATGTAGTTCAGCCTGGCCCTAAAATCACTTTGCAGTCTAGGCTGGCCTCAAACTTGCAGTAATCCTCCTGCCCCAGCCTCCTGAGTGCTGGAATTACAGGCATGCACCACCACACCTGGCCATTTTTTCCTTTTCTCTCTTTCTCTTTTTCTTTCTTTTTTACTTTTCTTTTCTTTCCTTTCCCCCTGCTCCCCATCCCTTGTTCCCCTCTCCATTTGAACATTTTCTTCCTGTTTCACAATACCTATTACACATTTTGGTCCTTATTTGTACTTTCAATTTCTCACACCAGAGAAACGATGAAGTCACATATTTCTTATATGTAACATCCCCAGCTGTTGTTTTTAGTGTGTTAATGGTCCCATTTACCTTTTCAGGTGAGATCTGAAGGTTTGAGTCCCTCTATTATATTCTGTAATCTGCTATCCTTTCTTTCTCCACATTTCCCAAGTATTTTCTTTTGCCTCTTTATACTGCACTGTTCATTCTAGTGAAAATGCCCTCTTTTGACCACCTTTGGTAGGTACATTTCTCTCTTCTTGTAGACCTTTCTTCAAGCATCACATACTCCTGGCAGAATTAGAATTGACCCTCTCTCACCTTTAGGACATACGGCGTACAGTTTCATCGCCCCTCACTGTGTTAAATCTGTGCAGGTATTTGGGTTACTTTTGGTGTGTGAGGCAGAAGGGTCTCAGTGTCAAGCCCAGCCTGGGCAGCCTAGCAGCTTCAAGTTTTAAAAAAACCAAAACCCTGTGTCAGAGTTTAAAAAATCAAATGAAAAGGGCTAGGATGTAGCTCAGTGCAAAGGCTATAGGTTCAATCCTCAGTACCACCAAAAAATTTTTTAACAAGACTATGTATATTAGTGGGGTGCATTGTAACATTTTGATACATGTATTTTAAATCACCTCCTATTTCTTTGTGTCCCCAGATTTAGCTGTTAGCTTCACGAGAACAAGGATAAAAGTGAAGGTTTTATTGTGTTACTGATAACCTAACATGGTGTGTGAGATGGTAGTAAGTGTTACTTGTTAAATTAACAGAAAGATTAATTATCTTCTAAACAGGTATAAAATGGTACAGTAAACTTGTTACTTTAAATTTATGAGTATTAGAATGAAGGTTTTTGTTTTTCAATTAAAGCAGGAAAGTTTGCAAAAAACAATATACAAGCTGGAAGAACAGCTGCATAATGAAATGCAGTTAAAAGATGAAATGGAACAGAAGTGCAGGTGAGAATTTGCTTTTAGAAGTTATATACAATGAATAATTGTAAAGCTTACATTTTATAAACACTTGAAAGTCAATAGACAACATGGGGATATAAACATTGCTACTAATGTACATCCATGAAAAGTATTTTGGCTAGAACTAAAAAGTAATATTTATGTTGGCATTAGTATAGATGTATTTTCCTCAAAATATTTAAAATACAGTTTTTGTTGAGAGTCTTCATTCTTAAACACACTCTGAATGCTTCTAACTCACTTAATTCCATGATTTCCTTAGCTGACTGAAAGGAGGTGATGGGTAGGCTCTTTTATATAAATGTTGAGAAGTTTCTACGTCCAAACAATATTTTAAACAAAATTCAGATTCAAGTGATTGACCAGTGGTAGTGTTAGGAATGGGGATCGATTTGAGGAAGGAAGAAGAGTGGCCAGAGTGACTGGTAATCCTGTGAAGGTGTGTAACCACAAAGACCTGGAATTACAATGAGATGAAAACTTTTTAAATGATATATTGAATTGGTGAATAGCATTTTAAATAAATAATTTTGTAGTGGGGTGTTGCTATTGCTTGCATTTGTTTTCTTTTGAAAAATTAAATGTTTAATAAGAGTGTATCTTTTCCGAAAGGTACATCTTCATGTCCAAAACTAATCTGTCCCATTCTTCATGTCCAAAATTAACCTGTTCCCTTGTTAAGTGGAATAAATCAGACCTGCAAGTTTAAATATTACGATTTCTTTTCTATGAGAAACACAAAGTATAAATAATTTAAAGAGCAAAATAAGAGACAAGATATGAAACAGGAAGATAGATCTTTTGCAAATGAGAAGAGGCCTACAGCATAGAGGAGGGCAGAAAGAAAGGGGAAGTAAAGTGAAGCTCAAGTAAAGCCACTAGCGCTTTGGACCCTTTCTTCCACAAAAAAATTTAGCTGTTTGAAGGTTGTCTTTTTCTGTCCTACTTTTAGTCTCTTCCCCACAAAGGAACTGGAAGAATTTGTGAAGGTTAGAAACAAATTTTGTCTAGAAGTTCACCACCACTACCACATACAGATTAAATTAGGACTGATTCTAGTCTAATTCTCTGCATTCAGATCACTTTAGTTACATTCATTTGTTTATTAAACAGAAATTCTAGTTTGTCAGAGAATGTGCTTGCCAGTAGTACAGTATTGAACAAGCCATTGTCCCTATTCACATGAGCATGTATTGATAAGGACAATAAGTAATTATAAATAAGTGTGGTATCTGGTAAGATGGGGAGAAAATGAAACAGGTGTGTAGCAAGAATACTATACGTCCGAAGATGCCCACACTTGTTTTGTTGGAGATTAGGTAGCACTAGAAGCAGAAGGGTGACTAGGAAATAACTAGGGGAGGAGGATGAGATGTTACGGTAAGAGAATACAAGCACTGTGGAGGACTTGATACAAGAGAACCAGACAGCCATTAAGATCTGAGGGCAAGAAAAGCCTGAGGTGAGGTTGGGAAGCTCAGCAGGGTCTAATTTTTTGTTTGGTTTTTGTTTTGTTCTGTTTTTATGAATTGATCTTGATTTTTGTAATTTAATTTTTAAGAGTACATATCTGTAGTACAGAATGAGTACATCCATCATGGGGAGGTGGTGCATGTAAATAACACCTCTGAATTCTTTTTACTTCCCCTTCCTCTCATTTTCCCCCTCTTCATTTTTTGACCCCCTTCCCATTTGTTAAAGATCTGTCTCCCTGTTTCCTATAATGTCTTTTAATCTTGCTCTTTAAATTATTTGGATTTCTCATATAAGGGAAACCGTGTGATAGTTAAACTTTTATGTCTGATTTGTTTCACTTAACAGGGGAACAGGTTAGTTTTGGACGTGAAGAATGAGGAACTTGAGACATCCACATGAACATGTTACATATACAGTATAGGTTTAAAATTCACAATAATGTCCTAAGGGCAAAGAAAACCAATTGTGATGGTGATAATACTCTTTCAGTTGATCTCACAATTTTTCCCACATTGTCACATGGTGGGCAGAGATCTGTGGCACAAAAATGATTTTAATAAAACCTAAAAAAAAGGAATGTAGGTGTTCAGTTCTGGGCAAGAAATAATAAACATTTTTAATCTGTATTGTTTTTGTTTTTACAGAACTTCAAACATAAAACTAGACAAGATAATGAAAGAATTGGATGAAGAGGTACTGTTTTATTTCCCAAGTGAAAGTTTTCCTGTTTGAGATTTTCCCCCTTTTCAGATTTGTTTCCTGAGAAAGTTGATTGTGAATGCTTAATTAAAACAGAACTAGGAAAGTAAGGGAAGAACTAGGGAAAGCCTCATTTTGGTTAGAGATGAAGGTTCAAGTGGTGCAGATTATACTTCAGGTTTCTTTTGTATAATTTTGTTCTATGACGATGTTCAAACGTTAGCACATAAATGTCAATAATCTCCCGCTGTCACCAGTCTTAGACAGTGTCTCATTATGTTGTCTAGTCTGGCCTCTAACTCATGATCCTCCTCCTGCCCAGTCTCCCCTTGTGCTAGAATTATAGGGTGCTTTTTTTCCTCCTCCATTGAAGGGAGCCTCTTACTATGTTACTAAGGTTAGTCTTGAACTCCCAGGCTTGAACAGTCCTCCCACATCAGCCTCATAGGCGTGCACCATTGTGCCTAAGCCGCTCAGTGGTTCTTTTTTTTTTTTTTTTTTGGTTTTTCTCCAGTACCGGGAACCGAACTCACGACCTTGCACTTGCCAGGCAGGCACTTTCGCTCAGTGGTTCTTGATCCCTGAAAAATAAACAAGGTGCAAGAGAGAAAAACTGAACCTGGAACTACACCAAAAAAGAAAAATAGGGAAGAGAGAAAAATACAATTTAAACACTTTAAAAGGATCAATACTGACATCTCATGTAATCAAGTGGGAAATACATTGACCTTAGAACTATTTGTATTTTCCATGGCTACCGACCAAAAATGTTTGTATTATCAGAGAAACATAGTATGAGTATTTTTGGATTCAGGGAAGAGTTAAGACACAGTACCACAAACTTAATCCATATAAGGAAAACGGAATGAATTGGACTGAAAATTAACAACACTTGCTCTATACGAGACCCTAGTAAAAGAGAAAAAAAAAATGACAGCTTATAAACAGAAAAATAATTTGCAAATTATATGTCTAACACAGAGTTTATACCTAGAGTACTTAATTCTCAAAGCTTATCAATATATAATCCAGTGTAAAAATTGGTAAAATAAGTACCATGGTACCTCTTTTCACGAACTCAGTTTCTCCATGATTCTGGTCACAAACCAAACTGGACCAGAACCAAGTCAGATTTCTCCATAAGGTCAACATTGAAACTAACCATTGAATTTGGTTAGGTTCTCATCCAACTCAGTTTGTGACTAGAATTGTGGAAATAATCAAGTTTGTGAACTGAGGTACCACTGTAATAGAATGGCAAACACGTGAAAAGATGTACGTATCATTCGCCATTTGGCAGTCAGCGAACTCTGTAGCCATTAAATTAGTATAAAATTGTAGTAGTTCCAGAACTGGCAGAATATAGAGAAACTGGATCTTGCGCATTGCATTTGAGGATATAAAATGGTACAGACATCCTGGCAAACCATTTGGCTTTTTTCCTAAAAAGTTAAACATACAGGTCCCACATTAACCAGCAGTTGCACTCTAGGCATTTTCTCAGAAAAATGAAATCTTACATCTTCACAAAAAACTGTATACTACTGTTCATAACAGCTTTACTTACGATAGCACAAAACTGAAAATTACCAAAATGTCCTAGAACAGGTGAGCGGGTGAACACTTTGGTATATGTGTACCACTCAGTGCTAGTCTACTATTGATATAATTCAAATAGATTTTAAATTAAAATGGTAAGGTCTTAGAATTAGAAAGACCTTATTGATCTCTGTCACATTTATAAATCTGACAGCATTTTCCTTAAAAAGTAATTTTTGAAATTAAACAAATTTGGGTATTTTTACTTTAACACTTCAGTCCACTGTACTTTTTTTCTAAAAGTATTTCCTTCGTTACTTTTTTTGTTTTGTTTTTTGTCTTTCTGAGACAAGGTCTCGCTATGCAGTTCAGGCTGGCCTTGAGCTCACTTTGTAGCCCAGGCTGGCCTTGAACGTGCAACAGTCCACCTGCCTCAGCCTCCCCAGTGCTGGAAATACAAGCATGCGCCACCACGCCTGGCCACCTTCATTACTTCTTAATATACATTTGTAAGTAGACGTGGAGGGCATCTTTAAAAAGATACTACTGAGACAGCAGAAACAGACCTGAAGATCAGTGGTACAGATTAGAAGATGCAGACACAACTACAAACACACTCAGCCACTTTATCTTTGACAAAGCAGCCAAACACGTTCAGTGGAAGAAAGATAGGTTTTTTAATAAATGTTGCTAGAAAAACTAGCTTTCTACATGGCTGTCTACAAGCTAGACCTGTGTCTATTACCATGCACTAAAGTCAAAATGGATCAAAGATCTTAATATTAAAACAAATACTAAATCTACTGGAAGAAAAAGTAGGTGGAAATCTTGAAAACATAGGTGTAGGCAGAGAGTTCATGAACAAAACACAAACTGCCCAGGAAATACTTCAAAGAATCAACAACTGAGACCTCATCTTGTTAAAAAGGTTTTGCACATCAAAAGGAATCACCAAAAGCATGAAAAGACAACCCACAGATTGGGAAAAGTTCGTCAGTTGTCCCTCAGATAAAGGACTTCTATCTAGAATACATAAAGAATTGAAAAAAAGACACCCCTCCCCCCAAATTCAAAGACCCACTCCAGAAATGGGCATCTGACGTGAATATACACTTCTCAGATGAAGAAATACAAATGGCAAATAAACATATGAAAAATGTTCAACATCATTGGTCATTCCAGAAATGCAAATTAAAACAACACTGAGTTGCCATCTCACTTCAGAAAGAATGGCTATCATCAAGAGATCAACCCGTAACAAATGCTGGAGGGCTGTGGGGAAAAGGAACACTTCTCCAACTATTGGTGAGAGTGTACATTGGTGAAACCACTGTGGAAATCAGTGTGGAGATTCCTCCAAAAGCTAGGATTACAGGTCCCACTCAACCCAGCTATTCCCCGTCTGGGTATCTTCCCAGAAGAATTAAAAACATCATACCACAGCTATATATGTGCACCCATAGCAGCACAATTTCTAATAGTTAAATCCTGGAAACAACCCAAGTGCCCATCAGCCAAGGAATGGGTAAAAAAAGATGTGACATTTTTATACAGTGGAGTACTACTCTGCCATAAAGAAGGATAAATGTGAGGCTTCCACAGGTAAATAGATGCAACTTGAGACCATACTCATTAGTGAAATAAATGAGACTCACATATGTAAACATTGTGTTATCTCCCTGGTGTGAGAAACTGAAAGAGTAAATATCATCTAAAGTGTACAATAGATATTGTGAAATGGGAAGAAATTGTTAAAAAGAAAAAGGAACTGGGATGGGGGAAAGGGGGAAATAAGGAAAGGAAAAGAGAGGCTGGGGATTTAGCTCAGCGCCACAGCACCTGTCTGGCAAGCGCAAGGCCGTGAGTTCGATCCCTGGTACTGGGAATAAAACAAAAAACAAAAAAACAAAAAACGCAAAGGAAAAGAGAAAAACTGCAAGTTAGTTATATACTATTTAGTGTCTCTTAGTTCACAGAAAAGGAAGGTTTGCATTAATACCAATTGGAGAATTTTTTATGCCTGTATGTTATACTCTGACTACTTTAAAGATAATAATATGCAATGTATTAAGTATTATTATTCACTATCATCTTGTTATGAAATTTTGTTTTATCTTTTTTCTGTTAAAAAAAAGTAGGAAATTTTATTGGGGAAAAGGAATGAGGAATGAGAATACTCCTGAGAGGTAGGAGGGATCCCAGATGTGGGTTGCCCAAATATGTAATTATTACCTGAACGTTTTATAATTCATATATTAGGTTGAAGAGTTTATATCAACCCAAATATTTATAGTATTCTGTGGTTGTCATTAAGCTAATAATATAGCAGCTTTCAATATGAAAAGGTAAGATTCAAAGGATTATATTTTAAGTCTTTGAAGATTTTATCTTCTTAGCTGAAAGAAGGACATTTTTCCTGTCTTAGAAGGCAGTCTCCATTTATTACTAGAAAATTTTCATTATTAGAAGATACTACTATCTGACCTGAAAATAAAAATACATCTAAAGTTTTTGTTTGACTTTTTTTTTGCTTTTTTTGCTTTGTTTTGCTTTATTTTGTTTTGTTTTGTTTTTGTCTTTTTGACACAGGGTCTCGCTATGTAGTTCAGGCTGGCCTTGATCTCATTTTGTAGCCCAGGCTGGCCTTCAACTCACAACAATCCCCCTGCCTCAGCCTCCTGAGTGCTGGGATTACGGTGTACACCACCACTCCCACTGTCTGGCTTTTTTCTTAAGAACAGAATGCCCACTAAAATAAATGACAAATATTAATTGCAATGGTGAACTTTTGTCCAATTTCAGGGGAATCAAAGAAGAAATCTAGAATCTACAGTATCTCAAATTGAGAAGGAAAAAATGTTGTTACAACATAGAATTAATGAATACCAAAGAAAAGTTGAACAGGAAAATGAGAAGAGGAGAAATGTAGAAAATGAAGGTAAATTAGTACTTTTGAAAAATGCTAGCATTTCTAGGCAAATGCCCACCAAATTATACCTCCAGTCCTTAGAATTTGTGTCTCACACTGTCCTCTAGGTCTTTCTCATGAGGCTGTCTTAAATTAGATGCCCATGATAGATTTATTAAGCCCCAGTGTTTCAGATATCTGATGAGCTAAGTAACTCAGATCTCCAGTTAAATTTCTACCATAATAAAGTCAGTAGTAAATAGTATTTAGCTAGAATAGTGACTATTATCATTATGCACAGACTGAATCTCTGGGGAAGATTTAAATACGATACCTAAACCCCAGAGATTCTTATGTACTTGGTATAGACACATGTCCTGGGCTTCAGTATTTTTCATAAGCTCCCCAGGCATTTCTAACAAGTTCCACTTTTAAAATCGCTAAGCCCAAATTTCTCCCCCACCTTTGTCCACAAGGTAAGAATCCTGAGTAGATTCACAAAACCTTCTGAACCCACATTACTCAAGAAATAAATCACAGGCAGAGTTACAAGCCCACCAGGGTGAGGCTTTATTTGAACAGGACCTGTGCTGCAGCCCAGGGATGGGGGGCTGTCACTGCACAAGAGGGAGTCCTCCTGCACTAAGTCCTGGAATTTCATGTTTTGGAACCACTGTTCTAGATACACTTACAGTAATTTTCTGCACTTCTTAACCCATGATTGTACTTCTAATTTATTTACCTGTGTGCATACAATCTTAGATAATTTTTAAATGTATAAACAATATAAATTAACCTATGATGAAATAAATTTTGGTATATCGGGTAGAATATTATGCAGGTTTTTTTTTTTTTTTAAAGGATCTCCATATGTATTGTTGAAAAAGATCTCCAAGATGTGTCTTTTATAAAAACAAACTACAGATCATTTGTATTAAAAACACATACATGTTCTTAATATGCATGTATATTTACATACATAGTATGTGTTACATATATATATACACACACACGTGTGTTTGGCTGAGCATTAGGATATCTGTACATAGACTGTTTTAGGAAGGTTATACAAGAACTAGTCATAGTTGTTGCTGGCCAGAAGAGGCAGTCAAGAAAGAAGACTAGGAGATGGTGTGCATAGAGGAAGACTCTGCCCTCCAGGACCGTTTTTAAAAGACTGAAGTATCCACTTGTACTATTTAAAAACAGACAGTAAAAATAACATTCTAGTACTATACTGACAGATTGATCTTATTAAGGCAATAAAAGGATTTGAGATATTCCAACAGTGGAAACAAATCCGTTTTTGTATTCTGTAGTGTAAATTGTTCCTCTGTTTTTGATGAATTTTAAATGTAAGTACTTCTCTGACAGAATTTAGTTTTGGAATTTAATTTAACCATTATAGTTCAAACATGAATGTCATTTTTTAAAGAGGGATGTTATGGTTCCTCTAATAAAAATTGAATATATATATATTCTCTCATTTTCTAGTCTCTACGTTAAAGGACCAATTGGAAGACTTAAAGAAAGTCAGTCAGAATTCACAGCTTGCTAATGAGAAGCTGGCACAATTACAGAAGCAGGTAAGTTTTTCAAATGAGGTGCCTTTTAAGAAGTTATAATAATTTTTAAAAGTTTGACATATTTTGATTAAGATTCTGTTTTCTTGCTTTTTTTTTAAATAGCTGGAAGAAGCCAATGACTTACTTAGGACAGAATCGGATACGGCTGTAAGATTAAGGAAGAGTCACACAGAAATGAGCAAATCAATTAGTCAGCTAGAGTCCTTGAACAGAGAATTGCAAGAGAGAAACAGAATTTTAGAGAATTCCAAGTCACAATCAGACAAGGATTACTACCAGCTTCAAGCTGTGTTGGAAGCTGAACGGAGAGACAGAGGGCATGATTCTGAGATGATCGGAGAACTTCAAGGTAATTTTTTTTCTTAGTGTAGTAAAGTATACATAGCATTAAATTTCCGTTTTAGTATCTTTCAAGTGCAGAGTTTAGTGGTATTAATTACATTCACAGTGTTGTGTAATCATCACCATCTTCCATCTCCAGAAATCTTTGCATCCCAGACTCAAATTCTGTACCTGTTCATCAGTAATTCGCTGTTCTCCGTCCCCTTGTCCCTGCATAACCACCATGGAAATGGAACCAAGCAGTGTTTATTCTTTATTTTTTCTTTTTAATCTCCATTTTTAATATAATCTTAAGGCAATAAAAAGATTTGAGATATTCCAACAGTGGAAACATCCATTTTTCTATTCTATAGTATAAATTATTCCTCTGTTTTTGATGAATTTTAAATGTAAGTACTTCTCAGACGGAATTTAGCTTTGGAATTTAATTTAACCATTATAGTTCAAACATGAATGTCATTTTTTAAAGAGGGATGTTATGGTTCCTCTAATAAAAATTGAATATATATATATTCTCTCATTTTCTAGTCTCTACGTTAAAGGACCAATTGGAATTTACCATCTTAATCAGTTTTAAATAAAGGGTAATTTTTTTTATCAGTGCCATCATATAGAAAATGACTTCAGTGAAATAGAAATGGTTAGCATTCTTTCTCTGTCAGGATAATGTCTATACTGATATCACATGTAAATTCCTGCACTCTCACAGCAACTCTGAGGCAGGTCGGGTGGATATTTTCTGATTTTTATAGCTATACTAACTGGAAATGTAATGGAAAAACTTAACCCATTTGTGAAATTCTTAAAGTGAGACGAAATGAGGCAGAGGGGATTAGCATTTTAAATCATGAGAAGTCCTCTTGCATTGGCAGTAGCACAATTGCAGAAATAGAGCCCCATTACAATAAAGAGTTAGGTACTTAGGAGAGTTAGGACCAGACACATCAGCAGTCATTGTGAATCTAAAAGACACAGACTGAATATAACTAACAAGGAGTAGCTGGGCCTGCGTGGTAGCGTATACCTATAATCCCAGCACTCAGGAGGCTGAGGCAAGAGGGTCTTTGTGAATTAAGATCAGCCTGAGCTGCATAGTAAGTTCAAAAACAAAACAAAAAAACAAAAACATTGAATAACATTTTAAAATGGTAAATAACAGTGTGTTTTTAAAAGATGTCTGGCTTTACCTACTTCTCACATACCCTGTTTTCTGTTCTGTTAGTGGCAGTAGCCATACTTCCTACTCAGAACAGATACACATGGATGTTGCCAGACCTCTCAGGAAAAAGAGGTCTTTTGGGAGAAGGAGATTGCATTTTAACCTTAGTCACAGATGGGAACATAGTTTGGGTCCCATGGGGTTTGATGATTAGCCATAACTCTGTGGAGAGAGGTCAAGGTCAGTTGTGACTATGGAGACAGAAATTAGGCTCTCCCATTGGTTCACAATTGAAGAGTGTTGCGCAATCTTCCTCCTCAGGCACCAGGCTTAAAATAAAACTATCACCAAGAAAGTAGTCTCTGTGTATTAGGAATGCTTCATACATTTTCTAGGCCCTTTTGTATAGTGTATTAGATGTCTGAAAGTCTCATCTGCCTTCTGTGTCTGTAAACCACAGAGATTAGGTTACTTCTAGAAATTTTCCGGTTCTAAAATTTTATTACCTCCTTGTATGACTTAAGTTTTGAACTGCTTGCTTCCAAGGCAGAGACTGTCCATGTGCTCATCAACAGTAGTTTTGTGGGTTTTTTTGAGACAAGATCTCACCATTTAGTTCAGGCTGGTCTTGCATTGTACCGCATACGGGCCTCAAACTAATGGCAGTCCTCCTGCCTCAGCCTCTCAAGTGCTAGGATTACAGGTGTGCATTATCAAGCTCAGCTCACAGTGGTTTTTTAATAGAATCTATTTTTTAGGTATTAATGAAAGTTAAGAAAATTCATAGCACAATTTGTTAATCTTCTCTGAGTGCTTCTTTTGTGTAGTTTTGAACTTGAATGTAAATCAGACCTCATATGCTCCTTTATTTTTTTATTTTTTTTTTTTGGTTTTTCTCCGGTACCGGGAACTGAACTCACGACCTTGCGCTTGCCAGGCAGGCGCTTTTGCCGCTGAGCTAAATCCCCAGCCCCTCATATGCTCCTTTAAAATGCACACAATTTGGGCCAGGCATGGTGGCGCACACTTGTAATCCTGATACAGAGGAAAGAAACTCCCAACCTGCTAGATGTCCAGAACGAGTTTGTGTTCTTTAAAATCAAAGAATGAATATTAGGAGCAACAGAGGTTAAGAGCAGAATATATTAGGAGAAAGAAAGCTTCTACCCGAGAGACAGAGGGGACCTAGGTGGGTTCCCAAGGAACCTGCCTTTTCTAGGGATTTTTATAGAGCAAATCCATAATATAAGGTGAGTCCAAGGCAAAATGGGAAATCACAGGGTAGGCATGAAGTGGGACAAAACTATGGTAAACTAATAGATTGCAGGTATAATTGCTCAGGTAAAATTGATTAAATCAGGATCAAACAAGGAAGCAAGTCACCTAGCAAGCAGGCATGAAAACAGAACAGGGGCTTTTCCTGTAAAGGGTTCAGTTAGTGACTCTTCCTGACTTTCTCAAGGTGATGGATATCTATTTAGAATATCAGTCTCTGATATTTAACTTTAGGAAGTATGTGAGTGCATTTGTTTCATCTTTTATCTCAAGGTCTGGCCCTCAGAGGAGGTGCCTGTCTCCCCCACAGTTATGCGGTATCCTTTGAGGGCCTAGTCCTGACAGCCTATAATATTTCTGTCTAACTTAGCTGCCTACAACAAACCCAGCACTCAGGAGGCTGAGGCAGGAGGAGTGCTGCAAGTTCAAGGCCAGCCTGGGCTACAAAGTGAATTCAAGGCCAGCCTTATCTTCATAGCAAGACCCTGCCTCAAAAAGACAAAACAAAACAAAAACTGCACACAATTTATGTGAACTCCAGCACAAAAATGTATAGTGTTATTAAAAAAAAAAAAAAACAACACCGCCTTTATGTTAATCTTTAGAGTCCTCAAGACATTTTAATTCCTTCAAATGAAAATTTCTTTCAGTTCAGGATGTGGGGTTTCTGTCAAGAGTTACGATTTTGAATTAAATGTCTGTGTACACTGGTGGGCTTAGTATGTGTGAGAAAGACCTACCAAGCATAATTGGGTCGTAAATGTTTTAGGCTTTGTGGACCTCATATACTCTCTGTTTCATACTTTTTTGTATGTTGTTTTATAACTCTTTAAATATGGGGAACAATGTTAGTTTTAGGTCTTTCTAGACACAGGCTGTGGCCTTGAAGTTTGCCAACACCTGGAGTAGTTTATCAGTTAGACTGCCATTACAGAGAACACAAGTATACAGGGGCCAGGGATATAGCTCAGCAGCGCAGGCGCCTGCCTGGCAAACACAGGGTCCTGAATTCAATTCCGGATACAAAAAAAAAGCAAGTGTCTGAAGGCCATAGAGGGTTAATGAAGATGAATGGGTAGAAGGAGATCCGAATGTCATGGAAGATTGAAAATTTTAACTGAAATGATGTTTTTCATCTGTTAAATTTATCAATGATTCTTTTGATTGAAATACAAAAAATACTTTAAAAATAAACCACTTTTTAAAGCTTTTTAAAAGAAAACTGCCGTATTATTTGGCTGATTTCTTCTTTCACATTTTATGTTGGAAAGTTTCAGACTTTTGTTAAAGTAAAATACCATAGTGACCCCTGTGTACTCGGCACCCAGAGGGGCCTCGCCTGGTGGCCAGCCCTGTTTCCTTTCGTTCCTCTCCCTCCCCTCCGCGGTTCTCTGACGTGCAATTCTTTTGAAGAAATGTCAGGCATCATATCATTTAATGTAAATATTTCAGTATCCCTGAAAGACAAGAATTTACCAAAAAACCCTATAATATCATTTTCACGGCTAAAAAGCTGATAATTGTTTAACATTGAGAAATAATATGGGTGGGCTGGGGATTTAGCTCAGCAGCACAGCGCCTTCCTGGCAAGCACAAGGTCGTGAGTTTGATTCCCAGTACCGAAAACACCCCCGCCCCCCAAAAAAGAGAAATAATATGGAGAAATACTAGTCAGTGCTCCAACTTCTCCCATCTCACAAATTTTTGTTTATATTGCATTCATTTTGCTTTAATTAGAATTATTCAAAGTTGGCATATTATATTTCATTAATATATTTCCTTAAGTTTTTAAGTTTATGTTTTCTTTTTTATTTGTGGTAGTTTGTCATTGCTGATATTTGTGGCTGAAAATAAGCTTTTTGCCTTATGAGTATCTTCCATTCTGAATTTTACTGATTTTGTCTATTGCTTTCATTTTATATGTTGCTCTGTCTCCTGCAGTATCTTAAGTCAGGAGTCAGATCTAGACCTTGACCTGTCTTGAGACTTTCTGTTTCTGGTAGGACTTTGGCAGAAGTACTTAAGTATTAATAGTGAGGCACTAGGAAGTACATAAAGTCTGGCTCTCTTTTGCTGGTGGCAGCAATTAATGATTACTGCCTGGAGCCTGTGTGAGTCCCTGATAGGTTAAAATACACTTTGTTGGAATAATTGCATTCTTTAAAACTTTACTTTCTGGGGCTGGGGACACAGCTCAGTTGCACAAGTGCCTGCCTGGCAAGTGCAAGGTCCTGAGTTCAATTTCCAGTACCAAAAAAAACCCCAAAACAATGAACAATAAACTTCACTTTCTGTAAAAATGGGATTTGGTTCCATTAAGTTTAAGAGCAATTTTATTAGACATTTTGTAGAGTGTCTGGCACATTCGTAGCACTTAATAAATAATTTCCTAAAAGGTGTCACTTTTAAAGAGCACTCAAGGACTTGGGCATGATTTGTAGCCCACACTCGGGCATCATCTCTTTGACCACTTATAATGCATATTCATTACACAATATTGATAATAATATTACTCTTGATATTTTTATTACTGTACATTGTGGTTATTATGTATACTAGTAAGAAAACTTAATAAATTCTGTGTGACGAGAAATCTTAATAATTGTTCTGAATGGAAAGCCTTTTTTTAATGATGGGGAACTTGAACTGTTTGCTCATTTGATAGCTCGAATCACATCTTTACAAGAGGAGGTGAAGCATCTCAAACATAATCTTGAAAGAGTAGAAGCAGAAAGAAAAGAGGCCCAAGACATGCTTAATCATTCGGAAAAGGTAAATGGCTTCACATATACCAACTATGAGATAATACTGATTATCAGGGATTATAAGATAGTTTTATAAAATAACATTTCTGATGTTTATGTAGTTATATATCTAAAAGTTTTTATGCTTGGTTGGTTCATTGGTATGTGGAGGGATGTGTCTTCTTTAGTGTCTTTATTTTTTTTGTGTGTACTTTTGAAAATGCTATACATTATCACTAATTGGTCTGGGGAAAACTTCATGAAATATTTTTTCCTAGTTTCTTTATATATGGTAAGATAAAGATACTGATTTGTCACTGTAAAGTCTTTTAGAGAAGGAAAATACAGGATAAGTTTGTAGTAGGCCATGTGTGCTTGCTCCATTTTGCTAATAAAAGCAAAATAAAAAATGGGTAAGGTAACTGGCCTTTGCATTTAGAATTTTCTTAGCAATCAGAAATGTCACTGGTTATCCTCTTACATAGTATACATAGGAAAGGATTAAACAGATAATTTTGCAGACTTTGGTTTCATTTTTTGAGTGCCCCCCCCCCCCAAATATAGGTTAAAACATGGGGCTGGGGATTTAGCTCAGCGGCAAAAGCGCCTGCCTGGTGAGCGCAAGGTCGTGAGTTCGGTTCCTGGTACCGGAGAAAAACCGAAAAACCAAAAAAAAAAATAAAACAAATGTCAGATAATTGATCATCAGAAAAGCTGCTATTGATCTCGTCCTGTGAACATACTTTGTAACAGTTAAGACAGGTTTTGGGTGGCTGGTGTGTATGTGGAAATAGTATAAAAGGAAGAATAGAAGTATGCAAGCAGAAATGAAAGCATTTTTATTTGTCTCACTGACTTGCCATGGGATGTTTCTTTTGTCAGAGCAAAGTAAATATGAGTATAGATACAAATGTAACAATGTACATAAAAATATGTACATAAAATGTACGTAACAATGTAAATAAAATGTAAATAAAAATAATTTAATGTTTTTAAAATAATTTAATATTTTAAAAATTTTTTAGTGGCAAGAAAAACATTTTTTCGTCTTTTTGAAACAGCATTTTGCTATGTAGTTCAAGCTGGCCTTGGACTCACAGCAGTCCTCCTGCCTCAGCCTCCCAGGTGCTGGGATTACAGGCATGTGCTATCTCACCACCAAAAATTTTTTAAAAACAATAGAAATGTTGTATTTGTTTGTGATTCTAGCAGTGAATCATTCTGAGTATGACCACTGGTCCACGTTTCTCTGCATCAGCCATGATTAATCATTCCAATGGGAGAGGGAAGGAAGGTAAAGAAAAGAAGGTGGTAATTTGCTTTTAGCTAAATATATTTATCATTGTTGTAAAAGTAAGACATATCTCTTGCAGTACATTAAACAGTGTAAGAGTTAACCATATGCTTATTGCACAGTTCATTACATGATTCTCATTCCAATTTTACAGGAGAAGAACAATTTAGAGATAGATTTAAACTATAAGCTTAAATCACTGCAACAAAGGCTGGAACAAGAGGTAAATGAACACAAAGTTACCAAAGCTCGTTTAACTGACAAACATCAGTCTATTGAAGAGGCAAAGTCTGTTGCAATGTGTGGTAAGTGTCAGTAATATTTCGCGTAATATTCATTTTAAATGCCTATAAAAATTTTGTTTTAAATGCCTACAAACATTTTATAGTAGCAAGTATTATAAATTATAGTCTAGAAGAAGAATGCTTTCCTTTTTTAAAAAATTACAATTTTAACTTCTTGTTTCCTTATTCTACCATCTTTGCATTTCTATAAAAGTGAAATCTCTTTCTCTCTGTTTTCTAGCCCTTGCCTTGATTTTTTTTTCTCATCCATTCTATACCTTGTTGGTAAATTCGTCTGCTTTCTTGCTCTATACCCTCAATTTTTTTCATTCCTTTGTATTTCTGCTGTATTATGCCAGAACATAACACTAATTCAGACAACTACCACTTCAGTTTTTTTGTTTTTTGTTTTTTGTTTTTTGTTTTTTGTTTTGTCTTTTTGAGACAGGGTTTTACTATGTAGTTCAGGCTGGCCTCAGACTAGGAGGGATCCTCCTGCATCAGCCTCCTAACTGCTGAAATTACAGGCTTGTGCTAGCACACCCAGGTTTTTTTCTTTTTTACTTTAGTGTACTTGTGATGAATATTACTCTAATGCTTTATTCCTAACTTTAGACTATCATTTTGTATATATTGCTGAAACTCTCAATTTTTATATCACTCATCGGTTCCTTCTTCCAGACTTCTACTTCTCAGATCTCTTCCTTTTTTTTTATTACTTGGGCTTTAAAAAGTGTACATTTCTCCTGTTTGATAAGGAAATAGTGAAAGAAAGCATAGGTGTGACCTCCTCTCTTAATTACTGTTTATCCTGTCTCTTTAACTGTCATTATCTTCACTTTTGTCTTAGCTGCGATCCTCTTCCTGAATCCTAACAACTTTCCCTTTTTCTCTTGTTTATCCTTATCGTTTGCTTTTCACCCCGCTTTATATTTTTCTGCTTTTATTTGATCTACCTGCATTTTTCTCCTTTGTTTCTCTGCTGTCTTTCCTGCTATGCCCCTCACCTTCTGGTCTGAAGATGATTCTGAATGATCTCTTACACCACTGAGCAAAGACTAGATTTAGAAGGTATTATATTATTACTTTATTCATTTTTATAACTTTTCCTTTAGAGATTCTCACCATATAAATTATTCAAGTAATGTTAGAACTTCTGTAATTGATAGCTCCGTTGTAGTCCCTGGATAAGTACAATAGAAATGTTGGAACAATTTACAGGCCATGGAAAGTGAAGAGTATAAAGGCATTCTTTAAATGTAACTTTTCTGTCTCAGAGATGGAAAAAAAACTTAAGGAGGAGAGAAAGGCTCGAGAGAAGGCTGAAAATGGAGTGGTTCAGATTGAGAAGCAGTGCTCCATGCTCGATGTCGACCTGAAGCAGGCGCAGCAGAAGCTGGAGCATTTGACTGAGAACAAGGAAAGGATGGAGGAAGAGGTAACAGCAGCAGTGCCAATTTTGTTTACTTTTTAAAAGGGAAGCATTTCAGTTATGAATGAAGAGCTATTGTTTGTAATTTAAACATCATGAACTGAAGCAAATAACCCACATGTGTCCATCTTCATAGCACCTACAAGTTTTGTTTCATGTGTTGAGCATTTACTGCACAGGCTCTGTTTTATTTTGCACTATGAGAGTACAGCTGTGTATATTGAAATGCCATAGTTCCTCCGCTGAAAAAGTTGACTGCTTTAAAAAAAGCTCTTTATTAGAAGGAGTTCTATAACCACAAAGCAAGGCATTGCTCTGAGACTAAGAAGAAAAAGGAAAAGAAACTAAACTGTAGTCTTCAGTGGCTTAGGTTGTTGAAAAGCACGGAGATGGGGGCCAGGGATGTAGCTCAGCGACACAGCACCTGCCTGGCAAGCGCGAGGTCATGAGTTCAATTCCCTGTACTGGGAAAAAAAAAATACAAAAACACAGAGTATGTATTTATATAGCTGCTGGTAAAATGATGAAAGGACATTATATCCTGGCAGTTACTATATCTGTTTCAGAAAGTATTAGTAAGACTGAATGTAAGACTAGTCCCAAGTATAGGTAGTGACAGAAAGCAAGTACAGATTGGATAAGATGGGTAAATAACAGGCAAATAGAAACAAATTTGATCAGAGAAGAAAAGACATGTTGAGAAGCTTGAGAGCCAAAGTTTTTATAGTCTTCAAAACTTACGTAAGACCTATAGGTGAAAACATGCTTTCGGGAGAATTAATCTGCTATTGGTAAATAGGAGTGACCAAAAAGAAGAGAGATTAGAGACACCTGCTAGGGTTAGCTCACAGGAGGAGGCTGTATGTTGGGAATTTGAAAGATAGCATTCAGTCATTTTTAAAACAATGTTTTCTTTCTTTTTTTATTTTAAAGAGAGGGGAAAAAAATACAAAATTTCAATTCAAAATGGTAAAAAATTAACAATTACTATGTTGTGTATTGTTATCTTCAAAGTAGTTGTTCAGATTAAAAACATAAATTTTGAACTCCTGTTATTTCCCTGACTCTGTTAAGAGTTGGAGTTACTGAGGTAAATAAGTATAATCTTTACTTTTTTGGGAACTTACAGCCCAAAGGGAAAAACATACATTAAAATAGTAATTATAAGAATGACAAGTAATTAAAAAGGAAGCACAGAGTGCTGTAGTGCTGCTCATCACGTCTGAGCGCTAAGGAGCGTCTTGCTGTGCATGGGATGGTTACGGTGAGAGCTGAAGAGTGAGTACATTCCGTGTGTTCTCATCTGTACTCTCCTCCAAAGCAAAAAGAAAGTACAGAACTGAGGCGAAGGGGTTTGTTGTACGTAAGGATTTAATTAGTATGATCACTCTATAAAAATTGGCAGTGATAGGATTAGAGAAGTAGACAGAGGAAGTCATAACACACTGTCCAGTCACTATAAGAATAAAATATTTGAAATTATGGAAGCAGCCTAGATGACCATCAGGAACTAAAGAAAATGTGTACATGTACAGTGGAGTATTACTCAACCATAAAGAAGGATAAATTTAAGTCATTTCGAAGGAAAATGAATGCATCTTGAAACTGTCATGTCAGGTGAAATATCAGACATAGAAGGTTAAATATTGTATGGTTTCTCTTATATGTGAAACCCAAAATAAAAATAATTTAAAGAGCAAAACAAAGAAAAAATGATAGAAAACAGGAAGGTATAGACTTTGTAGATAAGGAAAGAAATTCAGGGAAGAGAGGAAGAAAGGAAGTTGAACGGGGAGGATCAAAAATGATCAAGATGCGGAGGATATAGCTCAGTGGCACAGCACCTGTCTGGCAAGCGTGAGGTCATGAGTTTGATTCCCAGTACCCCCTCCCCCAAAAAAGCAAGATCAAGATATGCTACATATGTACTAATTCCCTAAAATGAATGTAATTATTATGTACTTCAAGTATATACAGTGGTACCTCGATTTACAAACTTAATTCGTTTCGTGATTTTGGAGAAGACTGCTGCTGTCTTTGTGTTTGTGTGGGGAAGATGGCTGTGGTTGTGTTTGTCACCCAGCGTGGAGTTTGCAAATGGAAGCAAAATTTTGATGGAAGACCAAATTATTTGCAAGCAGCAGCATTCATGAATATTACTGTACTAATTTGTAGCCTGCGAGGCATCATGCCAATTTTGTCATAAAAGCACATTATATTGTGGGTGTATAATACCCATGTTTATTCTTTAGAATATTTCTATTGATGAATCATTAATTTTAATTTTATGAGTTTATTATATTAAACAATGAGTACTTAACAGGAAAAAACAAAGTATTTTAATATTTACTTATTCAAAAATCAAAATTTTCAACATCAACTGTTTTTCAGTGTATAAAGTCTAAAAAATAACAGAAATAATTCCTATGTGAACTACAATGAAAATACCAATAGAATTCTACAACAAAAATAATCGTTGCTTCAGTTGTCACACCCAAGGCAGTCTTCTCACTTAACAACTTCATGTTCTGTGCACACATCTCACAGTGGCAGCACTTGTGCCTAGCTTTCCTCTCTTATGTGACGGTCTTGTCGTCTCTCTTCTCTTCCTGTTTTGTCAGGAACTTCCTACTATATCGTACAACATGCATTTAGCAGGAAAATAAGATGTGAATAAAAAAATATATCAAATATGTAATGAGTGCTTAGAATAGACATCAGTGTTTTCACATCAAGTGTTTATCTGCTTACAAAACCTAAAAGGTAACATCAGAAATAAAAATGTAGTGAACTGCAATGTAAACACAAACAAAAGTCTACCACAGAAATAATCTTTGTGCTTCAGTGTCATACCCAAGGCAGTCTTCACACATGAGAATTTGATGTTCCATACACAAATATCACTTATGCTGATAGCACATACATCTCCCCGCCTGCCCGTCCTTTCCTTAAAGGCACAGTTAACATGTTTTTGGTTTCTCTGTTGTCATAGTACGTCTTTATGACGTTGCACCTACCTGTTCACCTGTCAGCTCACCAGTGTGCTTCACAATTTTTGCCCTTCCCTGGGCAGAAACATTTTGTTTTTCCTTTGCTGTAAATGATCTCTTATGAGTTCCAGTCCCAGTTTCTAAGGAAATTTCTCAGTAATGTATTGCACTTGTTATTTTCCTTATAAAATCATAAAATTCTGCTTATAAAATTATAAAATTTCCTTATAAACTATGCCACACATGTTTAGGGTCAAGTAAAACACAACCATTGGCCAATGCTTTGTGTTTCAGCTGACATCATAATTGTCACTTAACTCATAGATAACATCTACTCTGCTTTTGGTTTTGTTGTAGAAAGTTACTATCTCAGGCTTTAGTTTTGTCATGGTTTTCCTATCATTATTTCCAACATGGTGCAATGCTCACGTCAGCAGTACCAGTTTGGTTTTTTTGCCATATACAAGGGTAATGTTATACCTTTCTGAAATCCCAAGATTGTATTGTACAATTCTGTTTTGAAATTGCAACATTTGATTTGCAAGTTTCTGCTTTGTTCCTGTGTACAGTTCCTATGCTGGTTAACTTGTACTCTGTACCAAATGTAACATCAGTTGGAAACTGGTAAACCAGTTGTTAGATGTCACATTCCAGTTTCTTTGGGAGATGAGAGCAACAAGTAGATTCACAGCATCATTTGCCTTATTACTATACAAATAAGGATCTGGAGGCTGAGTTCCAGGATAAATGTCAAAATTGAACACATAATAATTACTTGCATACACAAGGGCATAAATTTTTATGCCATATTTTGAAGGTTTTGGAGGAATATAGTGCCAGAAGCCACAGCGGCCATGAAATGCTGCAAGGTGCTCATCAGTAGTCATGTATTCAGATGGTGTGTAAATTGCTTGACTCTTACACACAAATCTCTCAAACCGTGAGCAGATAGCAGTCAGATTATCAGTTCTTTTTCTTTTTCAGCAGTGGTTTCGTCGTTAAACCTCAGACAATTTTGAAGGAAATCAAATGTCCTCAGTGTCATCATTATTTTGCAAACCTCAAGCCCACACTCATCACTTTTCCATAGTTTTTACATCACTGCGATGGCCATGAGAAAGCTCTGCTAAGTACAGCAGACCTATGAATACTTTCAGTTCAGTTAGTGAGGTGTCATAATAAATACATTTTAGAAAATGGCTATTGGTGCATGCAGAACGTTTTAGTTGCATTTCAGCATTTGTGTATTTTACAACATTTATAGCATTTTGTCTATTGCAAACAATTTCCAACACTGAAGAGCAGTGCTGGCGTTCTGTCCAATAGGTTTCACCCCTGCAGGTGCTCACTGTGCTTTCAGGCCTAGTTCTAACATTGGCTCCTTCCATTTGGTTGCAGCACTATTTTGTACCATTTCTTCTCATGAAATATGTATTTATACTGCTGTTTGCTTTGCCGTCAAAACTTCCAAATCTGGTTCTTTATGTGCCATTTTACTAAATTAGGCTACTTTTGCCAGAAAAATCAAAATAAACCCCTATTTCATTATCGTAAAGTACTTGTTTACATAGCAGAAGAATGGTGTGGGTGTGTTTTACTCCCCATAATGCTCAGGAAAACATATGCAAAACCTGTTATTTGGGGCATAAATGCGTGTGAAATCCTGGTTTGACACTTTTGCACAAATGCACACACTTTGCCATACCAAGTGGGCAAACATGAAGCTTGCTTCCTATATCCCCAAAGTACAACTGCTGAGATGCATGGCTGGCGACTATTATGCTGAAGTGCAAATTTACAGTAGAAAAGTATGGGTTGGGTTTTTTAACTCAATGTTACGAAAAGAATAAAATAAATAAGGTTTTGTAAGCTTTGAAGGGTTGTAGGTTAGAATACATAAGCATTTATAAATGAACAGGTAGATTTATATACTTTTCTTTAAGAACCTCCACCCTCCCCACCGCAAAGTAACTTTTATATTCCAAAATTTCCATATTGGTTGAGGGACAAAGAAACCATAATTTTATTTTTTATGAGATCTCATGTCTGATTTGAATTAGTGATAAATCTGTAATGATAACTATAAAGAACAATGGAGATGCCTTAGAACACTAATATTTATTAGTATAAGGAGTTATAATGTTTTTTAGATTTGAGTAATTATTATAAAAAGATTAAAGATGCTAATTATTTTTCTCATTCATAGGTTAAGAATCTAACCTTGCAGTTGGAGCAGGAATCAAATAAGCGACTGCTGTTACAAAATGAATTGAAGACTCAAGCTTTTGAGGCAGACAATTTAAAAGGTTTAGAAAAGCAGATGAAACAGGAAATAAATACTGTATTGGAAGCCAAGAGATTATTAGAATTTGAGTTAGCTCAGCTTACAAAGTAAGTGTTGAAAATACCATTGTGATTTGTTTCTTGTTTATGTTCAGCATTGGCTTATGTGTTTGATACTTTATGTTCAGATTATGTACTAGAAGTTGTGAAAGGAAGACAGAAAAGAGCATTCAGAAGTAAAAGAATTTATAGCGCTTTCAAAGAAGGTCTGTAAGGGGGTCTAGGTTTTGGAAGACAGATTCACTAAACTGACAGTATAATATCTCTTTTTTTTTTGGTACTGGGAATCGAACTTGTGACCTTGTGCTTGCTAGTCAGGTGCTTGAGCTGCTGAGCTATATTCCCAGCCCCTTAAACTGACAGTATAGATATTACTTAAAGGGAGAAAAAAAATCAGCCTGCTGACTTTTAGTAAGTCTGTTTACAATGGAAAATTCAGAATTTTCTCTGATTTTCGTATCCATAAAGTAATCCCATTTCTTCAGAGTAGAATTACAAAAATCAAGATTAAATTTCTATTAAACTTACCCTTCCTTAAGAGAAATGTGTAAAATTTCTTTATATTTTAGAGACTAGAATTAGACATGGTGAGTCTTTAGCCTTTTTTTGTTTGTTTCTTTGATTCATCTCAGAGTGCAAAATGTCTTCTTTTTTTTCCCTATTACTTTGGAGATGTGATATGCCTGCTTAATTGACATAGAGACAAAGCAGGGTATTTATATTGCTTTCAGAATGTATAAGGACATGCTTTAAAAATTTCAGTATGAAAGTTGGGTATATCTTATACCAGGTCATGTATTTTTACATCTTCACTTACCAGTTTCACTTGCAAAACAATGTTTCTTGGATAAAATTATTGGTTTTGATTAAGTTAGATTCAGATTGGTGAAATTCTCTTTGCCTTTTAGAGGCACCATTTTCACTATATTTTTCTTCTCCACAAGTAATTGTCACCCAGGACCCAATTTATAAAATACTTTCTACCAACCACATGCCTTATTTCACACTGAAAATGAAAAGCAATTGCTATGTAATATTAAAGTCTAGAAGTTGTAGAAATTACTAATCCTTGAAAATATGTCTTTGAGTTGCATTGTCTTCCAGTCTGGATCTGTTCCTCTCTATGTGAGTTGCACTTACATTTATCCTATATAGACTTGGTTTTGTCTTTGTGTTCCTCCTCTTACTAGTGTTTAGCTTTTGCTTTTCCTCATATCCTTTACCTAATTATTAACTTCCACCATTCTCTCCTTGTGCTTAAGTTGCCATACTATGTATTGCTATATTGTCACTTACTAAATATTTTCATGGCCTCTGGTTTTGTTTATTTAACTAGGTGAGACATTAAAAATGTATCCCTACAACTGCTTTTTTTTTCTACCAGGAATTGAACTCAGGACCTTGCGCTTGCCAGGGAGGTGCTGTGCTGCTAAGAACATCCCTGGTCCTTGCTTTTTTTATATACAAATTTTCCTACAAACTGATTGCAGCTTTTTATTTTTTAGAGAGGTCCACAGTTAGTAGTCTCTTAAACATAAACTTAGAAAAGGATTCCTTTGACGTTGCATACCATCATTTTATAAGGAGCAAGCTGCAACCAAGCAATGTGGGCTGACCAGATTAATTAGTAAAGTAACACTGTATAATGAAGTATATATTTTTTTTTAAAAAAAGGTTATTTTAATGAACTGTTTTTACTTTAGCCACTCAAACAAATTAAGAAAAATGTAGTCTCTAGTATAAATACATCTGTTTACTCTTTTTCCTTCTATCCAAAGACAATATAGAGGAAATGAAGGACAGATGCGGGAGCTACAAGATCAGCTGGAAGCTGAACAGTATTTCTCGGTAAGTGAGAGTTACCTTTAACATCTAGACAGTTTGAAAATCTGACCTAAAACAAGCTATTTAGATATTTTCTGTGAGCTGTGATTCTTTTTCAAATGGCTATGACAAAATGTTCTCCTTTTCATCTCCATGTCTACATTTCCTGTCTGATTTTGGGTTCATGATGTGAGTTGTGAAGACGTGACTATGTGGAAGCAGTCACAGAATTGCCATGCTATTAATTAAAATACCAGGTATCTTCTTGCCTCTTAGTGAGCTCAGATGGTAAATTACACTCCTGTATGGCTCATACATGTACACATTAACATGGCCTTTAAATTTAAATTGTAGGTATAAGTAATGTTTAAGAGCTATTTCTTGTTTTAATTTTGTTCTTTGTATGAATTGTTTGGCTTTTTCTTCATACGTATTAGTCTTAATCTTACTTCGCTGTAGGCCAAATTATTTTTCGCTACTACTGTAATTTAGAGCTAATATTGAAGTCTCTGAATTACAGGTTTTACAGGGGGATTGCCGCGCTTGTACTCTGCCATTTCATTTCAACTTAACATTTATCAAGTGTTGCCCTTATAATTAACCCTGGTGACACGTGCCCTACAATCCTTATTCAGTGAAACTAACTGTCCAGAGTTCAGATTACACTGGTGAATATGCCCTAGAACCCAAGTGTGAACAATCTTAGAAGTAGCAATTTCTGCAGTTAAAAAACTGAGCTAATTTGTTAACATTGTATACAGTTTTTGCATATTGAGAGTTTTGTAGTACATCAGTGTTACACTGTTTATCCGTTAATAAACATTATAAATTTCTTCTGTTTTTTTTTCCCCCTTGCTTTATTAGGTTATATTAGAGTGATTTTAAATGCCTTAAAAAAAAATGGTAATTTTGAAAAATCTTTTCCTGAGTGTAGACTAAGCTTAATTATTCAAGATATATATTACTAACTTCTTCAAAGTAACCTATAGTATCCATACTTTGTTGTCTGTATGCCTCCACAGATAATTCATGTGATATTTCCAGACTTGTAGATGTATCAGATGACTTCTGATAGTTGCTAATAAGATGTTATGAACCAAATTTAAATTTATCTTTAATCTGGCCTTTCAAATTAGATTATTTTTTATCCCTTCATTAGTTAATTATAGAATTTAATTGTTTGGAGTCAGAAGAGATAAGAATCTGGTTCCTGAAGACAAAATGGATTAATTTTTTAAAATTAGAGCTCACTTTGCCTTTATTTCCATTCCCATAGAAATGTATGTATTTATTTTTTTTCTCTTGAGTGTTATTTCTTAGAAGAATGACTAAGTGTTCAGTGTACAGTAGTTCCCCATAGCTACTTGCTGGTCCTTACTGTTCCTGTTCTTTTTCCTCATCTTTCAAGCTAAAAGGGATACTCTACCACTTACCTAATTATTTAAATACAGGACGACCAAAGATGGCATATTTTTTGTTAATTTTCTTTCTTTTTCTTTTGTCTTTTGGAGTCAGGGTCTCACTATGCAGTTCAGGCTGGCCTTGAGCTCACTTTGTAACCCAGGCTGGCCTCGAACTTAAACTCACAGTGATCTGCCTCAGCCTTCCGTGTGCTGGGATTACAGACAAGCATGCGCCACCATGCCTGGCATGGTCATTCCTGGATATCTGAATCATTTCTAGTTTGGAGTTGCTATGCATAACACTAACGAAAATTCACATGTACAACTGTGTGGACTTAGATTTATGTTGTCATGAGTAAACATTTGGAAGTAGAATTGTTAGGTCATATGTTTCTTATTTAACTTTTTAAAAAAAACTGCTCAACTGTTTCTTACCACTTGTTTTGCAGACACTTTATAAAACCCAAGTAAAGGAACTTAAAGAAGAACTTGAGGAAAAAAGCAGAGAACATTTGAAGAAGATTCAGGAACTGCAGAATGAAAAGTGCGTCACATCCATTGTGTTGTACCTGAGAGTCAGCGCTGCACAGGGCATTCTTAACAGGAGTGGGGAGCCATACAGTATTCTGATGGCAGTGGTCTAACACATTTTATTGGCTAATTGAAAGCAAATTAGGCTAGGCTGAAATTTACTGTTAGAGTCAAGAAATAATGTAATAACCTAATACAACAGTAGCTACACAGAGATTCATCAAATTCTGACAATACATTGTTTTCAGGGGCCACTCAACCTTCAAAAGTTCGTTTTTATATAAATCATTCTATATTAACAAATCATTAAGTTAAAGATGTTTAAGAACTACTTCTTAATATTACTATGCATGTTAATTTCCATTAGTTGTATATGTCGAAGAAGAAAACCTGTGCTGGAATGTAGCTTGGTGGGTACAGTGCTTATCTAGCATGCATAATCCCTGAGCAGTGTAATCAACCAGCCAATAAACAGCAAACCTCACAGTGTAAGCCTAACAGCCTCATTTTAGAATTGTGCTGAGAGGCTCTAAAAGATAGTATCACATTGAGCTGGGGTCTCGTAGCTAAATAGTGTCAGAATGAACACTGGAACAAGTTTTCTGACATTCTCTTTCATACCCTTTGAAATAAATTTTTAAAATTTTAATTGTTTTATTATTAAGTAAATACAGTAAATCCCCAACTTACAAACAAATTCTGTTCCAAAAGGACATTCTTGAATTGGATTCCTTTATAAGTCAAACAGAGTGAGTCTTACATACCTTTGACAAAATATATGGTATATGTTGCTTTGCACTTCCTAGCAGCCCCCTCCACAGCACCATTGCTTTTCCTCCTGCATCCAGACTTTCTCGGCTCTGACTGAGCACTGCATTACTGTATACCATTGCACTGCACACTTAAGTGCACAGCTGCGACACTGTCCAGCAGGCATGTGAGCTGCTTCCACAGTTTGTTTGTAATTTGAGGTCTGTTCCTGTCTGTGCAAGTTCACAACTCAAATGTTAGTAAGTCGGGGACTCACTGTAGCAGAGAACAGCAAAACAGTTTTTTAAGTACATGACAAATATTATAACTACCACCTGCAAAAGAAATGGAACTCTCTGTCCACCTCAGAAGGCCACTGTGTGCCACTAATTATGCCTCCTTTCTTCCCCACAGAGGAGTAATCACTATCCTGTCACTTGTTGATTAAATAGATCTTCTGTCCTATAGAGTTAATCTTAATTGTGATTTTTGCTGATTTCATTTGCAGTTAGTTGAGCATTCCCTTCCTTTGTGTTTTCTGCAAATCAGTTATTAAATCTGGAGCTTCTCTGTCCAGTGTGCTAGCCACTAGCCACATGTAGTGATTTAAATCGATTTGCATAACATGGAAAGTTCTTCAGATACAATAGCTGTGTGTCAGATGCTCAATACCCACGTGTGTCAATGTCTACCTTAATAGACAATGCAGATGCAGAACATTTCTGTCATTTTAAAGAGTTCTGTTAGCCAGTCTTTATTGGGAGGATGAATCAAATTCACATCTGATTTTTAGAAAGGCTGCTTCATACATAATTTTGCAAGCTCTGCTTGCCTGTCTGTCTGTCTACCTATTTTATTTTTTTGGATTTTTGAGAAATGGACTCGTTACATAGTCCAGGCTGGCCTTGAGTTCACTTTGTAGCTTAGGCTGGCCTTGAACTTATGGTGATCTTCCTGTCCCAGTCTCCCAAGTGGTAGGATTACAGGTGTGTACCACCCTACCTGGTTGTTTGCCATTTTATTTGTTTTGTTAATAACTCTTGGCAATGTTTGATCCTTTTGTTTTGTACGTTGAACATTTGGAAATGGAAATCCTCCACTTTTATCATTCTTCATTTTTTTGTTGGAATATGTAACTGCATGCACATGTGCCAGAGAGTGAACGTAGGGCCTTGTGCGTGCTAAGCTTGTGCTGTACTCCTGAGCTGAGGAGAATGTGAAGGGGAGCTTCTCTTCTTACTGGTAGCATTAACATGAGCATATTTTAGTGAGACGTGGGAAGGAAATCTGGAAAAAGTTGCACATCTGTTCATTCTGAGCACTTTTTTTTTTTTTTTTTTTTTTTTTGTCTTTTTGAGACAGGGTCTCCCTATGCAGTTCAGGCTGTCCTTGAGCTCACTTTGTAGTCCAGGCTGGCCTCAAACTCAGCAATCCTCCTGCCTCAGCCTCCTGAGTGCTGGGATTACAGGCGTGTGCCACCATGCCTGGCCATTTTGAGCACTTTCTATGAGCTGCAGAATTTTCCATGCTTTGGAATATGGTAACAAAAAAGAACAAAGCCATTTCTTATAATCTTATAATCTAGAAAAATGTGGAATTATTGATAATTTGAGTTCTTTGAGGAGATAGGAGAATGAGTGAACTTAAAGATTAATAAGACAAGTCTTGCACCGTGCAGAGTTGCAAAGGAAATTTGGATGAATGTACCTGCAGATTTTACCGGGAATCATTTCATTCATTCTTGCATTCTCTTGCACAAATTCTTGACCACAGACAGAAATATGTTCTAGAATAAAAAGTTTTGGGTACCTTAAAATATAACTTAGTTACTGTGTGAATTTGATGTAAAGCAGTAACCTCAGATGAGAATGTCATGTACTTTAAGCTCTGTATTATATGTTCATGTAACATTGGCAGTATTTCCTACCTTTTTTTGATGTATTAACTCTTCGTCTATAACTGCTATTTTGTACCTTCTCTTCTTATTCCCATACTAAGCTAATAGCCTTGTTTCCTAGATAGTAGAAGAGAACATCTGTTCTCGCTTTCTACCTATCTGCATGTGTAGCTGTAAACCCTGTGGTTCTTCTGATAATGTAAATGGAAAGAAGGTGGTCTTACCTGATGATACCAACCCCTTGATCCCATCCCTTTCTGCCTGCTTAAGAGTGACTCTTAACAGTTTTCGCATCTTCCCTGTATAAATTTTCCCTTTCATTCCCTTTGTTATACAAACAATTACCTCCTTTAAAAATAACCTTTAACTGCACATCTACTTCCAACTACCATCCCATCTTTCTGCTTCATTTTATAGCAGTTTTACTTAAAAAATGACAGACCAGCTCTCTTCAGTCCTCCTCTCCCATTGTCTTGAGACGGCTCCAGTCTTTTGTATTCATCACTCTTTAACTAAACAGCCCTTCTCGTGCTCATTATTGTCTTCCTAATAAAGACAATAGTAAGAGCTCGGTCTTCACCTTATTTCTTAATTTAACAGCAGCTTTTGACATAATTGATTACTCTGGACAAAATCTTCACTTCTTTTCTGTGACAATAACAGTATTTCCCTTTAAACTGGGTACTCTTTCTCAACTTCCTTCGCCTTTTTTGTCCCTTCTCTGAGACCTACAGAGTTTAGAGGGCCCAAGGGAACACTCTACTTGTTCTCATCCAGCCTCATGGCTTTAAATAGCATCAGCATACAAGCACATTCTCCTCTGAATTCCAAGCTTATGTGTCCTGCTATTTGCCATCTCTCCTGAGTGTTTAGTAAGCATTCCATATTTAATGTGTCCCCTCAAAATCTGGACTCCCTCACCTTACCAGTCTGCTCTTCTTGTTTCGGTAATTAATAGTTGTGTTATTTCCAGTGGTTTAAATAAAAAATAGAGTCATCCTAGATACTTTTTTTCTACACTTTTTGTGCAGCCATTCTCACAGTTGTAACTAAAAATTATATGTAGAATCTGATCATTATTGATGTCGTCCAAACTGCCATTATCTTCAATATTGATATTTCAATAAACCCCGCCCCCCCCTTTTGAGACAGGGTCTCCATCATTGTGTAGTTTAGACTGGCCTAAACTCATATATAGCCCATGCTGGCCTCAGATTTGAGGAGATCTGCCTGCCTCAGCCTCACGAGTACTGGGGTTACAGGTGTGTGCCCCCACACCCAGCGGTCTCTAGCCTAATACTGTGTAGAGCAGCCAAGAATCTTTTTAAAACAGTGAAGTAGAGAATAAAAGCCATAGCCCATATATTGTTTTAGAGAACCTTACAGTGTTTGTTGTTCTCTTCCCTTTTCCTACAGCTCTGCCAACTTTTCTGCATCTCTCTGATCATATTAGCTTCCTTCAGGCCAGCTTGGGGCTCGTGTTTATTTGATTTTCCACTTTCTAGATAACCTGCATTACTTATTCTCTCACTCCCTGCAGATCTCTCTTCTTATGTTTCCTTAGCAGAGAGGCCTCTTTGGTCATCCTATAATAAAACTGTGACCACATTCTCAGACTTTTCTACTTTTCATCTTTTATTCTCTGTGGCATACTGTATATTACTTGTTCATTTTTTAAGTTGTCTGTATGGCTGTACTAACATACTCTCCTACTATATACTTCCAGGGACCAAGAATTCTGTGAACTCCGTGTGCCATAATTCCTAGAACAATGCTGCCACAGAGTAACGGTGAAATACATAGTTGTTGAGTGAATGAGTGTTCTTTTTTGTGAATACTCTTATGTCTTCATCCTTAAGTTTAAACTAGAAGATTTGATTTATAAACCTCCCTTGCTAGAAAATAAATAGGTAGCATTCATGTGTTTTGAAAACATTTACTGAGCATCTGTGGCATACAAGGATATTATGATGGTGACCAAGGTAGCTTATCCTAGTGTGGTTCCTTGGGAAGAGCAAGGCAAACTGCAGTAATCTTTTCCTGATCTGACTGTCAATTCTGAAGTTTTAAAGTCCAATTTCTAAGGCTGTTCCCAGATAGTTTACACATACGTGGTTTCTTTTTTTTTTTTTTTTTGGTACTGGGAATCAAACTCACAACCTTGTACTTGCCAGGCAGGTGCTGTGCCGCTAAGCGATATCCCTGGCCCTATATTTGTTTTCATAATCTCATTGAATTTCAGAGTTAGAAGGAACCTCACAATAATTTAGTTCAACTCTTATTGTACAGATTTGTTTAAATCACATGCAGGAAGTATAAGGACCTTACCCAAAAGTGTTCCTATCCTGTTAGTGATAGAGTGGAAGGAATCAGGTCTGACTTTCTGATTTACCAGCTAGTCTTCTCCAAAAGTAGACAGCTTGTCAGGTTAAGTTCATAACTTCTCTAAAAAATTTGAAATGGCGCCAGCCGTGGTGGCGCATGCCTGTAATCTCAGCACTCGGGAGGCTGAGGCAAGAGGATCGTTGTGAGTTCAAGACCAGCCTGGGCTACAAAGTGAGCTCAAGGCCAGCCTGAACTGCATAGCGAGACCCTGTCTTAAAAAGACAATAAAAAATAAAAAGTTTGAAATGGGTTTACTTTATCTAAAGCAATAAAATTAACTTTTTATCATTTAAAGGTAATTGTGTTTTTTAAGCATGTGGTTGAAGTTGGGAAAATGAACTGAATTTAGTAGATCCATTTCTCTTAAAAATTATTGCAGGGAAGCTCTTTCTGCTCAGTTGGATCTAGCAGAAACAAAAGCTGAGTCTGAGCAGTTGGCTCGAGGACTTCTGGAAGAACAGTATTTTGAATTGACCCAAGAAAGCAAGAAAGCTGCTTCAAGAAATAGACAAGAGATTACAGATAAAGATCACACTGTTAGTCGGGTAGGTAAATTATATAACTAAAATCAACTTTAAATAGGTCGTATTTTAAAATGTTAGAGGGTATGTATACATGCATGTTTGCTTACACTTCATATGTAAGGATCATTATGTAGTTGTGTTAAATAGTTTCTTTTATCCAAATTGTTGTTAATGATTGAAAATCTTCTTATATTAGGCTTTTATTTCTTTCTGTCTGTAGATCTCAGTTATATTTTATATGAAGAAATGTTTGGGTTAAGTCCATTTTGTTATTCTTCTGCTTCACTGAAATTGATTCCATGAGGTAGAATTCTTTAAAATTCAGTGAAAATATTTTAGCATGGGAAATTCTCTATGAACAGTTTTATATATATATTCATTATAAGCAACCAGTACAGCAAACCAGTTACCTATTCATGCAGTTTATACTATAGTCTAAATAGAATCACAAGACTAGAAGTGCAAGTTAGATTTTCTTCTTCTGAAGTCACCATCAAGTGCTATGGTATGAGTAGCCATGGTTTCAAATCCCAGCTTTTCACCTAAGAAATTATGTGATTTTAGCCACTTCAATTTCTGAAAGCACTAGATTCCTTATCAATAAAGTAGAAATAGTACCCATTCCACATGATTGTTTTGAGGATTAAATGAAAACAATATATATGAATGGTCAATAAATACATAAGTAGAAGTAATTAATAAATATTTTTAATTGTCATTTTCATCATTATTTAAACTAAGAAAGTGGCCGGGCGTGGTGGTGCACACCTGTAATCCCAGCACTCGGGAGGCCAAGGCAGGAGGATTGCTATGAGTTCCAAGCCAGCCTGGGCTACAAAGTGGGTTCAGAGCTTGCCTGAACTACATAGCGAGACCTTGTCTTAAAAAAAAAAAAAGAAAATCGAAGCCCAGAAAGGTGCTAACTTGCCATGGCTCACATAGTAAATTCATTTAGAGCTGGACAGAGCTGTGCATGTATACATTAGAAGTAATCTTTGGGAGCTAATAATTGTTCTAAAATATTTAGAGTTTAATTATATCTGTATATGTTAAAGTAGAAAATATGTATTTTCTATTCTTAAACAATGTCTGGTCTGTCCTAATGGAAAAGGTTTTAGTTGTGTGAAAAAAGCAGAGGCTATAGCTTAAATTTTTGTGGCTTTATTTAGCTTGAAGAAACAAACAGCATGCTAACCAAAGATAACGAATTACTAAGAAAAGAAAATGAAGAGCTGACTGATAAAATGAAAAAGGCAGAAGAAGGTATGTAGGAGTTTGTTGGTTGGTTTGTTTTTCAGGGTTTTTTAGATAGGTTCACACCAGGTAGCCGAGGCTGGCTGTCCTCAAACTCACACCCATCCTCCTGCGTCAGCCTCCTGAGTGCTGGGATTTCAGGCATGCACACCATGCCTGGTAGGATTTTTTAAAAGTAATCATAGGGTTAAATTAAAATCACTGATTAATGTTTGGGTATTTATGTTGTGTAGTAAGTTTTTAAATACCTGTTTTCATATATTAAATAACATGTATACCCTTAAGAATTAATGAAATTACTGAAAGTTACTAGTGTGTAGTAATTGAGTTTGAAATGTAAAAATTAATGCTATAGAGTAACATTTTATATAATTGGTTGGCAGAATATAAATTGAAGAAGGAGGAGGAGATAAATAATCTTAAGGCTGCCTTTGAAAAGAATATCAATACAGAACGAACTCTGAAAACACAGGTATGCACACTTTTAGCCTTTTCCATTGATTTACATTTGAGTATCAAATATTTAAAAGTTCATAATTTGAGGATAGTAGGTGCCTGCAGTGAAACTCAGGACCTCACACTTGTGAAGCAGAACAATTGTTCTTTATGTACTTTTTCCTAAAACTGAAGTCCTAAGATTTAAGTCTTTCATTAAAACAAATAAGCTGGGCATGGTGGCACATGCCTGTAATCTCAGCACTTGGGAGGCTGAGGCAAGAGGATTGCTGTGAGTTTGAGACCAGCCTGGGCTACAAAGTGAGCTCAAGGTCAGCCTGAACTGCATAGCGAGACCCTGTCTCAAAATATATACGTTAATTAATTAATTAATAATAGTAGTAATATTCTTTCATTACTAAGTGTAGAAGACTTATGTGAAAAAAAAAGGATTTCAGTTAAAAAAGCTAGTTTGTCTAATAAGAATGTGATTTAAATTATGTTGAAGAGCTGCTATTGATGGTAGGAAAACATGGTGAAGAGAATACACATAAGAGATTTGGGAATAAGTCAGAAAGAAATGATAGTGATAGATTATCATCTTGCTTTGTATTTTATGATGCATTTAGTCAGGTTATTTTTTTCCTGTTAACTTGATATCTTTTCATTTTATTAAGTTCTCTAGTAATTAAGATTACTCATTGTCTATTAAGTTCTTCAGTTGATTTTTATAGTAAAAAGTTTTTCCTTATCCCTTGTAATGACATGATTGTGTGGTCTCCTTAAATCTCTCATTGGTCCTTCATGTTACAATGTAATCTTTCAAAAATATGCTTAATAGATGTTGAAAACCCTTCATTGCAGATTTTACTTAACCTTTTACCAAGACAGAAAGCACAAAGGAAAAGATTGATATTTGTTACAGAAAATTTCAAATGCCTATGGAGCAAAACACTATAAGTTGAAACAGAATATTTAATAGCATTTATTTTTATAAACAAGTATAAACAAGAAAACAAAAAAAGGACGATTGAGAGAGAAATAGTGGAGATTTAAAAAATATTCAATCCCAATAATAAACCAAGAAATAAAAATTTAAAATAATAATGAGGTATTGTTTTGAAGATAATCAGATTTAAATGAGACAAAATACCCAGGTTTGTCAAGAACACGGGGAAAGTTCACTCATACACTATTATAGGGAATAAACTGTGAGAATTTAATGTACATTTTTTTTTTGATGCACTACTATACAATTTAGCCTACATAAAGACTTGCATAAATGTTTAAAAGAAATAAATACGGACAGATATGGTGGTGCATGCTTGTAATTGCAGCACTCTAGGAGGTTGAGGCAAGCAGATCACAAAGTTGAGGCCAAGTGCAGATAACTTAGTAACATAATAAGACCCTGTCTAAAATCAAAATAAATAAAAGGGCTGGGGATGTAACTTAATGCAGAGGCCCAGGTTCAATCCCCAGTAGAGAAAGAAAAGAGAGAGAAAGATGGGGGTTGACTGTTGTAACATTATTTTTTTGATAGTGAAACAGCTTATCTATAAATCATGATACATACAGTGAATGCAAGAGAGCCTTTAAAAATAATGAAGTAGACTTTTGTGTAATGATATGGGAAAGTGGTATACCCCATGATATAGTGTTAAATGAAGAAAAGCATGTTGTAGTGCAGAACGTATGAAATATAATCAAAATAAACAGTGAATGTTTAAACTTTTTTGTTTGTCTAAATTTTTAAAACAAAATTATTTGAGTAAAAGACATGGTGCCATCAGTCCTCCTCAGAATACTCCCCTTTGCTTCAAACCCATTTACTCCATTGTTCTTGCCACTTTCTGAAGCAGTTCGAAGTCCTCTTTCCAGAGTGTTTTTAAGAAGTATTGTCAAAAACTGGTGAATGCTGCTTTAAGTGTCATGGGACAGAAAGGCAGGCTTATGAAAACATTACAGTGTGTACTCAGCTACCTTATTCACCAGGTCTGGCTCTGTAACTTCTGGCCCTTCCTCAATATCAAAATGTCCATAGAAGGTAAATGTTTCGAACTGATTCAAGACATTGAGGCGGTCATAACAGCTGAACTAAAGACACTTAGGAAAAGACTTCCAGAACTGCTTCTAGCAGTGGCAAGAATAGTGGAATAAATATGTGTGAAAGGAGGAGGAGTACTTTGAAAGGGATAGATGGCAGTGTGTCTTTTACTGTAAAAAATTTTTCTTAATTTAACTGTAGGTGTAATTTATAGTTCTGTCTGGGAAACCTGAAGATAATACCCACCCACCAGATTGAAAGAAAAACAGAGAAGGCTTTAGCAAAGGTGTCTTTAAGGGTGTGGCATTACTTGGGTTGTTTGTTGGTTTCTGTTTTTATTTTTACATTCTGTGTAGCATTTGATGAAGGGACAACCATGTTAGATTTATTTTAAAAACTCACATTTGCATGTGTGAGTTTACTACACTGAAATTTCTCAGGGGGTTCTCATTGTTAGCGAAACCCAATCTGTGTGGAAATAATGACGGTTAGGATTTTCTTCCTCTCTTAATGGGGAGATATATATATATATATATTTTACATTACTACCGAACAAATACACCATGACTTACGTTTTACAGTATATGTAGCTAATCTTAAATGTTTTTAGTGGTCTATCTCATTTTGAATGTGCTTTCTCCTTCTGGGGAGGGGGGCTGGCCTGAACTGTATTTGCATACCTTTTTACTTTGAAAAGGACCTCAGGATGACCTACCTAGTCAAATGGATTGTCCCCGTGCTTTCCTCCTTGTCCAAAGGGATAATGTTCTCTTTAGCCTTTTTGCCTGCGTACTACTTCCTGTGCTTCTGATGCCATCCCTAGCTTCCTGCCTTATCGTTTACTCTTTGCTCATCTAACTTTTCTTTGTCTTTTAAGAAACACATGCACCAGTACTATAGGAAACATGCACTGACTTCTCAGAACCTCACTTTGACACTGTTCTCATGGTACTCTTTTGAGTCTCTTTACTTACCACTCCGTTCTGTGTTTCTCCTCCAGACTAGAATGGCTTGGGAGATGACTACATTTCTGTCTTTGTGTCTAGTACCTAATAGAGTTCCTACACCATAGTAAGTGCAGAGTAATTGTTGAACAATGAATGGGTTTTTGCAAGCCTGTCTGGTTCTTCCATTGAAATAGAGAAAATAAGTCAGCATTAGTTTTTTGGTACTATGTTTGTAGGACTGGGGATCAAACCCAATGCCTACTGCATGCTGGGCAAGCATTCTATCACTGAGCTGTGTCTCCAGCTCTAATATTAGTTACTAGTGTTACCAATTATCGTATCCCAACATTTCATACCCACAAAGAAAATCTGCTTCCTGATTTTGAAGGAGAAAAATATTCAGTGAGGATTTAAACTCAACAGCTATAAATAAGGTCTTACTAATAACATTTTCATATTTAAATAGGCTGTTAACAAGTTGGCAGAAATAATGAATCGCAAAGATTTTAAAATTGATAGAAAGAAAGCTAATACACAAGATTTGAGAAAGAAAGAAAAGGAAAATCGAAAGTTACAACTGGAACTGAACCAAGAAAGAGAGAAATTCAACCAGATGGTAGTGAAACATCAAAAGGAGCTGAATGAAATGCAGGCGGTAAGTTTGTGTGTGTGCACACTGAGGCATGTAGGGTCATTGTCTTATACTGTTACTTCTTTATGTGCTTATCTCTTTGTATTGCTTAGAAAGGTTTTCCTAGCTTAAAAAGTTTCATATTTTAATTTAGAGCCTCACGGTTTGATCATTATTTTGCTTCTAGGAACGCTAACCTTGAACAACTAGAAAGATGCCCTGTTGACTATTAGTTACTACAACTTGAGTTTTTACTATTTAGCAGCTGCTTTAAGACAGACAATCAAGGGTTTTGTTTGTTGTTGTTTTTCAGACTGAAAGTAGAGTGTGGCTTTTACCAGACTTTGTGCAGTGCTAGGGTTCAAACCAGGACCTTGCCTGTGTAGGACAAGCACTCGTCCAAAGAGCTGCGTCCTAACCCTTCTGTTGTAATATGTCCTGTGGTGGGGGCAGAGGTCCTCTAGTAAAGTCTTTTCTGAAATCCAAATGCCAACTTTAATTTTTTATTTTCCTGGTATGTTAATAACATAAAATGGTGAACATAGTCTCTCATAGAATATAAACCTGGATCCAGTTTTTTACTCCATTGTTCGTGGTTCTGCCATCCTGAGACCTATTGTTTACCTTTTAAACTAATTCATTTATAGCCAGAGAGCATTTCCTAATGTTTTAGTCTCTTTAATGCTTAAATTAAAAACACAAGTCAAGGCCAGGTGTGGTGGCACATGCCTGTAATCCCAGCACTCGGGAGACTGAGGCAGGAGGATCGCTGTGAGTTCCAGACCAGCCTGGGCTACAAAGTGAGCTCAAGGCCAGCCTGAACTGCACAGTGAGACCCTGTCTCAAAAAGACCAAAAAAAAAAAAAAAAAAATCCGCAAGACAGACAAACAAAAACTCTCCTAAATGCAAAGGGGAAAATAGCTTAGAGCTTATCCTAGCATCACGTTACTGAGAAAGAGATTGTGTTTCCACATTGTCTCACAGTCTTGGGCCAGGCATAGTGGCATGTGACTATGTTCCTGGCTACTCAGGAGGCTGAGACAGAGGGTCACTTGAGCTCAGGAGTTGGAGGCCTGGGTTACATAATGAGATCCTGTCTCACTCCAGAAAAATCCTGTTGTGGGAAACATACATGGTTTATATTAAGTGTTTTCATGATTGCCATTTACATTAATTGTGCTTAAATTAATTCTTAATGTTGGAAATTTATGACCTTGATCACTTATATTGTCTTGATATTTTTCAAAAATAGCAATTGGTAGAAGAATGTACACATAAAAACGAACTTCAGATGCAGTTGGCTAGCAAAGAGAGTGATATTGAACAATTGCGTGCTAAGCTTTTGGACCTTTCGGATTCTACTAGTGTTGCTAGTTTTCCTAGCGCTGATGAAACAGATGGAAACCTTCCAGGTAAGAATAATTCTGTTCAGTCATTTAAGTTTGATTAAATGTCATGGAAGTTATTTTTTTAATTTGGTTTTCTACCTCTTTGTCATTATGTCTGTGGATCTTTGAGGAGGAATTGTTTCTGATAGCCAAGACCTATGATGATTATATACTAAGTATACTTTGTTGAATAAAAATTATCATCATGAGTCAACATTTTCTAGAATAAAAATAGTCATTATCCATCTTAGACTATTCACATGGACTTCAGAAGCTTTACTTGAATAGAAACCTGAAGTGTATAAACTTACTTTGAGCACCCTGCCATCATGGTGAAAGTCAAAGCTGTCCCTCCAGGCTTTCACTATTTAAAGAAAATTGTACTTGTTTTTGTGAGTAACAGCTGTTTGACATTTTATAAATTCTGGTACTAAAGCTAAGAACTGTCCTAACATAATCAGAGCCAATAGCAGCTGTATGTAGAAGCCCACCCGCCATAGTAGTGATACACTTTAATCTGACTTTGTCAAGTTTTAAATTGGGGGTAATAGATGAAGAGAGTTGGAATGGAACATGCAGTGAGGGAACAGAGAACCAAGGAAAGCCAGAGGTAAGTGGCAGAGATTTCAGACTTCCCTTTTCTCCTTTTTGCTAATGGAGAATCAATTTCTCGTTCTTGGCCTAGCTGTAGAAGCATTGAAGTGAATAGGTTTACACACACGCACCCGCACACACATACATATGACATGCCGCACACTCTCAGTCAGGGGTTTGGGATGTTTGGTTTACATGGTAGTAAACTTGAAAATAGATTTTAATTAGCATATTTCAGACTGGTACATGGTATTTGTAAAGCAACATAAATTATTGCAAGGATTCTATCTTAAAAGAATATATTGCTTTTTTAAAATGTGATATCAGAAACTTGATAGATTACTTAGAAAATTTTATGGTGTTTCTTGATCAAGAAAGTGGGACTCAGAATGGGAGGTGAGTTTGACTGCTTGCTTCATACCTTGTGATCCTGTCCCGCATCCTTGGGGAGCTTTGCTAGTCCAGAAGAGTCAAGTGTCTGGAGAGGGAAAACAGGAAGGAGATTTCCTGTTCTTCTATTGGGAACTGAACTCAGGACCTTGCACTTGCCAGGCAGGCGCCTATGCCAGCCCGAGATTTCCTATTCTGGTGGTTGGGGATTCTGTGGTTTTCAGCTTGGGGCTCTCTGAAACCACCTGCCTCTTGAGAAACGTGTGGGCACATGGCACTGTAGGAGGATGAGTTTGACTTTAGCAAAACGTGCAGCTTCTGCTGTTTGAACAGCCTTCTAAAGGTGGATTTAATCAAAAGAGTATGACTTCGAGGTTTCCTTGCCTCATTGCTTCAATTTTCTCACTGAAGCTGTAGTTCATTCCCTCTTTGTTAACTCAGTTGCTTCTAGAATAAAGGAATTCTTAACTCTATTTAGTGTCAGTGAAAATCTTAACTGGGGCTTTTTGTTTTATCCCATTCATTTCTCTTTATAATGCCCCACCTCCCTTTTTAAAGACAGGATCTCACCATGTAGTTCAAGCTGGTCTTAACTCTTGACACTCCTACCTCAGCCTCCCAAGTACTGGATTTACAGGTGTGCATCAGCATGTCCAGCTTAACATTATAATGTCTTAATGTGTGCGTAGGATTTTAAAAATACTAGGTTAGGGCCGGGGATATAACTCAGTGGCACAAGCACTTGCCTGGCAAACACGAAGTCCCAAGTTCGATTCCTGGTACCAAAATAAAATAACATAAAATAAAAATCCTAGGTGAGAAGTTCAGAGATTTACACATTACTGGTGAATGTGAATAGAAGATTTAAAAGATAAGTTGCTGGGCCCCCACAAAAGAAAAGGTGATGAATTTTATGCTGCATCCTGGCATATTCAGGAAGGCTAAATGCAAATGATCCTCAGATGCTTTGATTGGCAGCCTTAGATTTCAGAGTCCTGACCTAATTAATTTATAAGTCAGTCAGCAAAACATATTTAAGTATTTCTACTGTCTCCACTCTGAATTTATTCCCTAGAATATTAGTGTATACTCAGACTTTATTTGAAAGATTTTCAGACTTCAAAGTGCTGATAACCTCCATTGCTACCAAATGAGACCAGTGAGCTGCCTCTTTCCCCTCTCCGTGTTCTCAGTGTGGAAGCGGTGAGGATCTCGACCGTGCTGAACCTCAGCTTCTCAGGCTGGAAGTAGGAATGAGTAACCTTGGTCAATACTGCATTTGCTCTCTGCTTTGGATACTGTATTGCTAATAAATTAAATCCACCATTTGCTAGCTGCTTCAAAATGGTTCTTGGCAATAAAGCTAAGGTTTTGCAGTCATATCTAGGAGGAAACATTGAAGTATTTTTGTGTTATTTTTGTTTTTGTGGGGTTTTTTTGTTTTTGTTTTTATTTTTTGAGACAAGGTCTCCCTATGTAGCCCAGACTGGCCTTGAACTCACATGATCCTCCTGCCTCAGCCTCCCAAGTGCTGGGATTACAGGCATGCGCCATCATGCCTGGCAAAGCTTTCTTTTCAGTGAAGAGAAATTAGTAGTATAACTCTCTCAACTGTCTTTTTTTTTTTCTTTCCGCTTCTTTCTTTTCTCCATTCCCCCATCCCAGTTTCTCTTTCCTTTTGAAGTTTCTCCCCATTTTACAATATCTTTTGTACATTTTGGATCTTATTTACTCTTTCAGCTTCTCACACTAGGGAGACAATATGATGTTTATACATGTGTGTCTGGTTTATTTTACTTACAAGTATAGTCTCGAGTTGCATCCATTTACCTATAAGTCTCTAAGTTTATCCTCTTTATGGCTGAGTAGTACTCCATTGTATAAAAATACCACATCTTTTTGAGCCATTCCTCAGTTGATGGCCATTTAAGTTGCTTCCAAGATCTAGCTATTACAAATTCATGGGTGCACCTATATCACTGCAATACGATGTTTTTAATTCTTCTGGAAAGATACCCAGAAGCGGAATAGCTGGATCAAATGGGACCTCCAGTCCTAGTTTTTGTTTTTTTGTTTTTTTGTTTTTGTTTTTTTGGGTTTTTTTTTCCAGTACTGGAAATTGAACTCATGACCTTGCACTTGCCAGGCAGGCACTTTGCCGCTGAGCTAAATCCCCGCCGCCCCCCCTCGCCCCCCCCCCGCTTTTCTTTTTGGTTTTTCCCCGGTACCAGGAATTGAACTCACAACCTTGCGCATGCCAGGCAGGCACCGTTCCGCTGAGCTAAATCCCCAGCCCCCAACCCTAGTTTTTGGAGGAATCATCACACTGAATTCCACAGTGGTTGCACCAGTCTGCACTCCCATCAACAATGAGGAAGAGTTCCTTTTTCCCCAAGCCCCTCCAGCATTTGTTATTGGTTGATTTCTTGATGATAGCCATTTTTTCTAAAGTGAAGTGAAATCTCAGTGTTGTTTTAATTTGCATCTCTGGAATGACCAATGATGTTGAACATTTTTTCATATATTTATTTGTTGGTTGTATTTCTTCATCTGAAAAGTATGTATTCATCGCAGATGCCCACTTTTGGATTGAGTCTTTAAATTTGGGAAGTCTGATTTTTTTGAGTTCTTTATGTGTTCTCAGTAGTAATCCTTTGTCTGAGGAACAGCTGGCAAACATTTTTTCCCACATTGTGGGTTGTCTCTTCACTCTGTTGGTGGTTTCTTTTGTTGTGCAAAAGCTTTTTCATAAGATGAGATCCCAGTTGTTTCTTTGTGATAGTTCCTGTGCAGTCGGAGTGTTATTTGTAAAGTCTTAGCATACACCTGTGTCTTCAAGAGTTTTACCTATTCTGTCTTCCAGCAGATTTATTGTGTCTGTTTTAATATTTAGATCTTTAGTCCATGTTGAATTTAGTGCATAGTGAAAGAAAGAGGTCTGAATTCTTCAGTATGAATGGATTTCATTTTCTTTTGTATGTCACTTTTGAATATAAGAACTATTTTATAGTGGTCCTCTATCTCTTTCTTAAGCAGTATGTGTTATATCCAAGTTAACTTTGGTAGTCTTTACAGGTTAACGTTAATGTGTAAAGTGGCTATATTGGATAGTATTTATATATAATTAGGCATTATGGCTCTTGGTTGGATTAAAGAATCAGTTAGCAATGTTGAGATAATATCTAATTTTTTGAAAGTTAAAATTCCTGTACAAATGTATAAAATCTGGAGTCAAGGTGTTCATATACTTCTGTAGCAAACTGTTGTGGTAATGTAGACTTTGAAGATCTCAGTTTACTTTACAAATTATCTGGAGAAACTAATTTCTGCATTTTTCATGTAAAAGGTGAATTTACAGCATTTTACTTCAGATTGCCACTTAGGTCGCTACTAGTCATGGTTTTGGAGGGTATCTTCATATATAAAAACTAGTAGGTATATTACCTTGCATCCAAAACAGGAGTGTGGAAAGGAAATAGAAGATGGTATATATGTTTTTCCTGTCATCACTGAACATAATTTAGTTCCTAACCCAAACCTACAACGACAAAGCATGAATATTTTGGCATTTCTTTTGATAGAGAAATAACTGGAAGAGTTGGAATATTTTGGAATATATAGTTTTGTTTAAATGTCAGATTTTCAAAGGCTTTTATTTTCAGTAAAGAGTTACTGGGAGCAAGCAACCATCATTGTATTCTCAAATATTAAGATTACTTTTTATTCCAAGTCATGTTTATATTAATGTCTATCAGTCTACGCTTTAAGAGCTATAATTCTTGCCACGTTGACAGGAAAATTCCTAATAACTTTTCTTTCTTATAAGAAAATACTTATGAATGATTAACATGTGATCAGCAGTCTTCTGCATGTTATTTAATATAAAGCTGCCTGTTTGATTTTTAAATTGTAACTATTATTTACAGGTAATGACTTTAATTGACTGATTCAGAAAAAATACAGAATAGCAAGTAATTAACATTTATTTATCCAGCACCTTTTCTGGTATCAGTTGCCATGGGGTACATAAAACAGGTATTAGGATATGCTCCCTGCTGTCACAAAACTTACAAAGGAACTATCTAAGAAAATAAAGTCATTATTGATGAACTAAATAGCAACAATCAAGAGAAAGGGGGCGGCTGGGGGTTTAGCTCAGTGGCACAGCGCCTGCCTGGCAAGCGCAAGGTCGTGAGTTTGATTCCCTGTACTGGGGGGCGGGGGGGAAGAAAAAAGAGAACTTGTTTTGAAACTTTTTTTATTTTTTTTATTTCTTCCAAGCACCAACTACAATTTGTATGAAGGGAAATAGGACAAAAAGAAATTTGGAGACATTAAGTATATGGTGTAAGTAGGCACAGGAAAACATTAGCTACCATTCAGTGAATTGCAAAGTTTGTTTGGGGACAGACTAACATTGTGCTGTAAAAACAAGTTTGAGCTCTGGAGCTTTTACAGATGCTGAGAGAATAGCCTTGGACAAGGCAGTTCACCTTGCTGAGCCTTAGTCTCTCCATCTGTAAGTGGAGGATGATAGTAAAACTTACCTATAATCCTAAGCATATGATAGCCTAGACTCATGGGCAAAGGTTAAACATGAGATACTAATTGTAAAGCACATAGTAATTAATAAATGTTCAGTAAATGTCATCTGTTGTTAACCATTACTGTAAGACTGAGCTTTATAGCTTTAAATTATGTGGAGAAGGGCAGTATATATTCCCAGAGGATCATAATTTGAGCTGTAGTATAATAATAAGTCACATTATAGCATCATGCTTTAAAATGATTCCTTTTCTTTTCTTTTTGAAATACAAAATTAGATACTTAGCTGGGTGTGGTGGCACACACTTGTAATCCCAGCACTCAGGAGGCTGAGGCAGGAGGATCATTGCGAGTTCAAGACCAGCCTGGGCTACAAAGTGAGCTCAAGGCCAGCCCGAACTAAAGATAAAACAAAACAAAAAAAAGATCAGATACTTAAAATACTTAATTTGGGCTTTCTTACCTGCACCCTGATATAGTCATTTCTAGTGGGATTGTCTTTATCCCCCAAATATTTCTAATAAACATTATATTTAATGTGATGATAAAAATAATAGTAATAATGTAATGATGATTATCAGAAAGGCCTTGATCGAAATAGTGAAGAAATTTATGGTATACACAAATGGTTTAACCGTTAGCAATTAATCAGCTGAATTTTGTGCCCTTTTTCTGTTCATTAAATTGTAGTGTTACAAACTTAAAAGCCTGTACATGTTTTTAATTTGAGAAGAATTATAATTGGACTTATTTATGGAATTAATTTCCTTTCCAATCAAATTTGGACAGTTTTATTGAAATTGTTGTGTTTTACCTAAAAAAAATTACCACAATACTGTACTGAGAAAACAAATAAAATGCTTGTCTCTTATTCTTTATATCTAGTTGATTCTGCCTGCATTCCTTATTTATTTATCTTCTATTCTTGTCTTCTGTGAGTAATAGGACACTTGTGTACTTTTGCTTGCTCTTCTTGTGTAAATCATGGCTCTGATTTGTTCCACTTGCTGCATATTTCTTTTTTTTGTTTCTTTTTCTTTTTGCTATATATTTTTTATATGAATGTTAAGTGATATTTAAAGTTTTCTACCATATCTCATTTAAGCTGCAATCCATTCCAGTCTTGCCTGGCTCTGAGAGACATTGTTACCTCATACCTCTGTAATTGAATACTAAATGTTACTTCATGAGAAAAGTGGCTTGGGGTTTTTTTCTGCAATATCTGTATGGCCGTTGAAGTTGATTTGTGTGATTGAAGCATGGAAGAGCAAATTGTAGCGTTTTTTCATTTAGCTGTCTTATTGCTTGTTGCTGCATGCTGTCAAGCGACTGCTAAGGGTGTTTCCTCTGGCTAGAATTGAAGACTGACTGCTGTATGTTCTTTTTCTCCTAGAATCAAGAATCGAAGGTTGGCTTTCTGTACCAAATAGAGGAAATATCAAAAGATACGGCTGGAAGAAGCAGGTACTGTGTGCCTAATATTTTTCTGAAGTTTTGTTATATATTTTGCTTTGAAGGATGAAACCTTTATTACCTACTCTATTACCAACATTGATTTAGATTAATACAGTGTCATTCTAGACATAAATATGACGAATATACTTATTACTGTAAACCAAGTTAATGTTCCTTTTGTAACTTCTTTTTTTCTCATTTCAGTATGTTGTAGTAAGCAGCAAAAAAATTTTGTTCTATAATGATGAACAAGACAAGGAACAATCCAATCCATCTATGGTATTAGACATAGAGTAAGTTGCCTTTTACTGAATTTTAAGTCAGCTAAATGTTAACTTGTGATTAGTGTTACTTTACATTTTGTGTTATTTAATGTTGCCCAGTTTTCTTAACAAACTTCAAAGTCTTTAGTAAAATGTGAGAAGGAAAATTTTGCATACCTGGTTCATGTACTTGAAAATCAAATTTTATATTTTAAATGTTTAGTGGTCTTGAGTTCAAAGAGCATCTCAAAAAGTATAGGATCTTTGATCATAATTGAGAAGAAATATAAACATATCTGTTCCTTTTTAGTAATGTATCGAAGTGTAGGAAGGAGAATTTTTTCCTTTAGAACTTTCTAAAATGCTGTATTGTCATAGGTGCTGTGTATGTATAAAGGTACACAAGTTCCATATTCAAGAAGCTTAGAGACAAGTAATAGAAAAGGTGAAATTGCAACAAATACAAAGTGAAGTGAGGCAAGTGCTTTTCAAGAGAAGCAGAAACTTACTTGAAGTATTACCATTCCTTTGCAGTTAATATTTGTAGAGCTCATTATGGTTAGAATGTTAACAAAATTCAGCAGGTCCTAGAAAATTCTGATTTATTATGTCCTTTTTTTCCTAAACATTAGTTGTAAGTGAAAAGCTTAAATAAACTAACACATAACATGAATGTGAAAGACACATCTTTTAACTAAATTAAATATGGAACTTTTTAGATGGATGAAGGAGGATTTGTCTGCTTAGGAGGATTTTTTCTATTAAGGTGTGATTTTATATAAAATCATAGCTCTTAGGTGTTGAATTCAGTGAAATATGGCAATTGTGAACACACCTGTAATTACCACTCAATACAAGATGTAGAACATTTCCATTACCTGATCTGGTTTCTATCACTGAGATAAGTCTTACATATTTTAGAACTTCATACGCACTTAACTGTATAATATGGACACTTCTGTGCCTGGCTTCTTTCACTTAGCCTAGTGCTTTTTGAAATTGGCCTTTGGCATTGTATGTAGAGGTTGGTGGTTGTTGGATTTCTCTTTTTTGTTTTGTTTGAGGCGCGGCGATCGTTATTTTATTGTTACATTGTTGTTGATTTGTTTGCCCAGGCTTGGCTCAAACTTGATATATCCTGCTTCAGCCTCCCAAAGTGCTGGGATGACAGGCAAGCCCACCACACCCAGCGTGTTCTTATCTTTTGCTGAGTAGGATTGCACTGAATATTTCACAATTTGTCCATTTTTCTGTTGATGGACAACAACAGAAACTGCTTCAAGTTTGGGATTACTATAAATGAAACTGCTGTGTATATATTTGTTGATTTAAATTTTCATTTCTCATGAGTAAAGTACTTAGAAGGATAATCTTGGGTTATGGAGTACATCTGTAACTTTTTAAAAATCTACTGAGTAGTTCTCAAAAGTGACTGTACTCTATTTTATATTATAGCCTTTAGCACTATGGGCATTTAAGTTGTTTCCTGTACTTTTTTTTTTTTTGCAGTACCGGGGATTGAACTCACAACCTGTGCTTGCCAGGCAGGTGCTTATACCATTGAACTATATCCCCAGCCCTATTCCTGTACATTTTTTAAAGCTCTTCTCATGAATATGAAGCACTCATTGTTTTAAATTGCATTTTCCTCATGACTAATGATGTCAGAAATCTTTGCACATGTTCGTTCTTTTCTTGAGAGAACAAGAGAGACAGAGAGGGTCTGCCTATGTTGCCCAGGCTGGCCAGAACTCCTGGGTTTAAGGGATCCTCCTGGCTCATCCACTGCAGTAGCTGAGACTACAGAGAATGCACCACCATGCCCAGATTATTGACCACTTTTATACCTTTCCTAAAGTGTCTCCAGGTTATTTACCCTCTTTTATATTGTTTTTTGTCTTTTTTTGATTGTTTGTAAGAGGTCTGTGTATATTCTAGGTAAGAATTGTTTATTTTAGTGGTACCTTTTAATGAAGATCAGTGTATAAAATTTTTAAGTGATTTGTCCCTTTTATAAAGTGTTCAAGAAATGTTTGCCTGTCCAACAGTTGTGAAAGTATACCTTTAACTGTTCCACATTTTATAAAGTTTTTTGTGGTTGATTCCAAATTAATTTTTGTGTTTGGACAATAGTTGAGGGTAGGAATTTGTTTTCCATGTGGTTTGTTCCAACATTTCTTTCCTTTAAGTCTGCAATAGACATTTTAATGTTGACTTTGAATTGGCTAAGCTTGCCATATATTTATTAGTTTTATAAGAGTTTGTTTTTCCTTTTTCTTTTCTTTTTTTAGGGGGGCTTGTTTCCATGAGGCTTTCCCACATAAACAATCACATCCTTCCCAAACAATGGTATAATTTCATGCCTTTATATTAGACATATATTCATATAGACCACCACCACAGCCAAAATACAGAATACTTGCTTTTTTTTTTTTTTTTTTTTGGTTTTTCTCTGGTACCAGGAACCGAACTCACGACCTTGCGCTTGCCAGGCAGGCGCTTTGTGCCGCTGAGCTAAATCCCCAGCCCCTAATACAGAATACTTTCATCACACTGATCGCTGTGCTATCCTTTATAGCCACAGGAGCCTCCTTCCTGCGCTTCTCATTCCTGGCAAATTAATCTATCCTCCACCTCATTTTTTGTGATTAATTTTTCTCACTCTGAATAATTCCCCTGAGATAAGCCAAGTTATAATTGATTTGTCTTTATTATTATTAAGTTGTACAGTTGACCCTCCACCATATGTGTGGGTTTCACATCCCAAGAATTTAGCCAACTGCAGACCACAAATATTAAGGCAAAATTTGTGTGTATAGTAAACAAGTAGAAATATTTTGTCATTAGTCCCTGAACAATACTGTATAACAACTGTGTACATAGCATTTATATTGTATTAGGTAGTATAGATAACCTAGAAATAATTAAACTACAGTGTGCAGGAGGTTCTATATAAGTTATTTTCCAGGTACTACACCATTTATGGAAGGACTTAAGCATTTTGGATTTAGTATTTACCGTGGGTCTGAGAACCAATTCCCTGGGAATACCAGGGGGACAGCTGTATACCATGACACAGATGATAACTACAGTTTGTTTAACCATTTATTTGGGTTGTTTCCAGGTTTGGACTACTTTATTATGAGTAAAGTTACTATGAACATTTACACACAGGTTTTTGTGTAGATATCAATCTTCATTTCCCAGAATAAAACTAAAAAAGTATAATTGCTTTGTCATATGGTAAGTATATGTTTAATTTTGTGAGAAATTTACCATATTCTCTTCCAGAGTGGATCTGCAGTCTTACATTTCCACCAGTGTTATATGAGCAATCCAGCCTCTCTGCATCCTCACCAGCATTTGGTGTTATCACTGCCTTAATTTTTTTTTAATTCTTATAGATGTGTAGTGATACTGATTGTGGGGTTCTTTTTGTTTTTGTTTTGTTTTTGAGACACAGTCTCACTATGTAGTTCAGACTGGCCTTGAACTCACTGTGTAACCGAGGCTGGATTCAAACTCACCACAGTGATCCTCCTGCCTCAGCCTCTCAAGTGCTAGGATTATAGGCATGTGCCACCACACTTGGCATTCATCATAGTTTTTACATTTCACTAATGACTGAAGATGTCGAATGTGTTTTCATTTGGTTATTTATAGCTTATATGTCTTCAGTGAAGTGTCTGTCTTTTGTTCTAAGTAAGTTTTTATAGTGACTTACATGATATTTCTTTATCATTTTAGTAAATTGTTTCATGTTCGACCTGTAACCCAAGGAGATGTATACAGAGCTGAAACTGAAGAAATTCCTAAAATATTCCAGGTAAAAACTGAAATTATAATTTCAAAGGCCTTTTTACCTAAATACTAAGTGCTTTTGTGAACAAATTAAAAATCTGCCAGTTTTTTATACATTTTGGTTTTTCTTGGGTTTTTCTTTTTTTGGTTTTTCTCCGGTACTGGGAACCGAACCCACTACCTTGCGCTTGCCAGGCAGGCGCTTTTGCCGCTGAGCTAAATCCCCAGCCCTTTTTTATACATTTTGAACTTTATTCCTAGATTAAAATCTTTTTTCTTCCTCTCACCATTTCTGAATGTAGATACTATATGCAAATGAAGGTGAATGTAGAAAAGACATAGAGATGGAGCCAGTACAACAAGCTGAAAAAACTAATTTCCAAAATCACAAAGGCCATGAGTTCATTCCTACGCTCTACCACTTTCCTGCCAACTGTGAGGCCTGTGCCAAACCTCTGTGGCATGTTTTCAAGCCACCCCCTGCCCTAGAATGTCGAAGATGCCACGTTAAGTGCCACCGAGATCACTTAGACAAGAAAGAGGACCTAATTTCCCCATGTAAAGGTAAGGCATGGCATTTATTTTTTCCAACCTATTACTAATTTAGTTCCAAGTCCTAATGAAATAACTTCTTCATTTGTAGCAGTTTCTGTACCAAGTGGAAGAGGTGGGTTATAGTAAGTGATAATTTGGCTCTGACGGAACAGTGCACAGGTTTTCACAGCTACAGAGTTAGCTCTTGAAGAGGAGCCTCACCACCACCTTAGGTGCTCCTGGGAAAAAGCCCATGAGTGCTTTGCCACTGAGCTACGTCTCTGCCCCTTTTGTTATTTTTTTTTTCTTTTGAGAGGAGGTTCAGAGATACTTCAACTTGCAATCTTCTTGTCACCCTCAAAAAGTGCTAGAATTACAGGTGTGCATTATTGCACCAAACGAATTATCCCCTTTGAAAAAAACCCTGGCCAACCAAGCCTGGTGGCGCACACCTATAACCCCAGCACTGGGGAGACTGAGGCAGAAGGATTGCCATGAGTTTGAGGCCAGCTTGAGTTACAAAGTAAGTTCTAGGCCAGTCTGAACTGCATAGAGAGACCCTGTCTCAAAAAGACCAAAAAAAAAACAAAAACCCGTTGCCACTTAGAAATTATTCCAGGTTAGAACAAAGACTGTAGGTGAGTTCTGATATAGTCCTCTGAATTTTTCCCTCTTGCTTTTTTTTTTTTTTTAATCTTTTTGAGACAAGGTCTTGCTATGCAGTTCATTCAGGCTGGCCTTGAGCTCACTTATGTAGCCCAGGCTGGTCTCAAACTCACAACAGTCCTCCTGCCTCAGCCTCCCGAGTACTGGGATTACAGGCGTGTGCCACCATGCCTGGCTCCCTCTTGCTTGTTTTCATTCTGTTTCTTTCTCTGCTGGGACCAGCATGCTGTATCAGAAACAAAATGTCTTACTTAATAATGAGAGGCAACTTAAAGGAAAATAATGCAGACTATGTCTATTTTAAGATAAGAAACTTGAGTTCTATAAATAACTTTGTTTCACTTTTTTATTTTTACTTTGTATGTCTGATTTACTCTACTGGTTTTGATTTATTTGTAATTAAAGTGAGAAAGAGATAAGTTTCACAGATAATTAAGCATAGTAAATCTTTTAAAGCTTTAAGAACTTGAAGAAATAAACATTTGATAAGTTTATGTTTTTTTTACTATTACATGGCTTTAATTGTCCTTTTTTTTTAATGTAGTAAGTTATGATGTAACATCAGCAAGAGACATGCTGCTATTAGCATGTTCTCAGGATGAACAAAAAAAATGGGTAACTCATTTAGTAAAGAAGATCCCTAAAAATCCACCTTCTAGTTTTGTTCGTGCCTCTCCTCGAACTCTTTCTACAAGATCCACTGCAAATCAGTCTTTCCGGAAAGTGGTTAAAAATACATCCGGAAAAACTAGGTAAGGATTGAATTGATAACTTTCTTAACAATGTAAAACTGATCACATAACACTTATTAAAATCAGAAATCTAATTCTTTCCCCATATTGCATATCATTTGTAGCTGGTCTTCATAGATGATTTGCAGTTACTTTATATATAATATTTCTGTTATATGTTAATAAATGTAACATTTAGTTCATGTCAAATTTTATTATCACAGGTTGTTATACATGGCATATATTTAGTCCTTAATATTGTAACCAACTAGTAGTTGGTTTTAAAATTCAAATACGTGTATATAAAACTTTTCTTATCTTTTTCTAATTACATTAGCATAGCTTTTTTTGGAAATCGAGAATTATTTTATTTTATTGCTATAAACTTTCCAGGTATGTGCCCGTCTTTTATTTTTGATGCATTTTTCTTCAAAAATATTATACTCTGTACTAAGAGAAACAGTTTTGGGACTTACAGATTAACAGTCTATCTCAAGCGGAAAGTAGTAGCTCATTAAATCCTCATTTTACATATGAATAAAGCACAAAGAAATTAAAGGGCCTTCACAAGATTACCCACCCTAAGGATTGAGACTCTTTTATTTTTATTTTTTTAATTCTAAAGCCTGTTCAGGGGCTGGGGATTTAGCTCAGTGGCACAGCGCTTGCCTGGCAAGTGCGACGTCGTGAGTGTGATTCCTGGTACCGGAAAAAAAATAAAATAAAATAATAATAATAATAATAATAAAGCCTGTTCCAAGTACCAGCTCTCCCTCTAGTGTAACCCCAGCTTTAGAATCTAGATTCGAATCTAGAAGCTAAGACTAACACTGCTTATGCCACCCCTGTATTTGAACAGGCTTAAAGCCTCTTAGTCTTCAGTTCATCTCCTTTCTTCACTGTCTGCGGTTGGTAACCAGGTCTGACTCTTTGAAATGACTCGTAGCATTTCCTTCTAATGTATTCCTCTGCTGCCATGCTATTCCAGTTCATGTCATCACTGTTGACTTAATTCTGTAGAATGCTGAACCAACCACCTGGACATAGGGCATGTGCTGGATCTAAAATGATTTAAAATAGGAATATAACTGGATAAGAAAATATATTTGAAGAGTGGAACCAAAGAGGAGATAATATTTTGTATAATTTCACTGGTTTCCAAATTTTATATAATTGTAAATTACATAAAAATAATGTTTCCCTCTCTCTTACATGCGTGCATGTGAGTGTGTTGTATGTATGTGTTCTGGGAATCAAACCCAGAGCCTTGATCGTGCTAGGCAAGTGCTCTGCCCCTAAGCTATGCCCTTAACCCCCACTCCAGCCTGTTTCTTGTATTGTTACACTGAGTGTATCTCTTAAATTAAACTCTCTTTTCTCTCTACCAACAGTTAACCACGTGACCTACTGCCTTGGACTTGTGTGGGATGCTACCTGATGGACCAGGCTTCTTTAACCATGCAGAGCGACAGGCTGTTTCTTTGACACAAATATCACAGGCTTCAGGGTTAAGATCGCTGTTATTCTGTCCTTGCTTTGGCACAAAAGCACACTGAGGGGTTTTTTTAAATTGCAGGTTTGCCTAAAGGTAGATTAGATTAATTATTACTGTGTAATGCAAGTACAATTGGGGGAAAGCTTAGCTAGATCATATTTTTCTAAAAGGTGCTGCCTTTCTGAATTTCTGAGAAAACGCCTGTCGGCTGTGATAGGACAGTTTTCCTCGTATGAGTGAGAGGAGGGACTTTTGCTTTCAAGTGGGATGGCTGTCACTGTCAAGATCTGCTCATGGAAGGAGTAAAGAAAATATCTCAAAATGAGACAAACTGAAGTTTTTTTTTTTTTTTTTAAGTGACTTTTTTGTGCTCTTGCAAGATTATACAAAATATTTTAAGGAAGCAGTGAAATCACATGAACTTCAGTGCTCTCACTGTAGAATTTAAAAAGCCTTACTATTGATTGCCCATGGTGGACTTGATGGAGAAATTAAATATATTATGCTTTACAAGATACTGTATATGTCTCAGCAGATTTGTAGATCGGGGAATGGGAGAAGACAAGAAAAATTACATTTAATCTATGCAGTTTTGCCAAGCCATATTGAGTTATTTTACTACTAGAGATGTTAGGAACTAACTGTACAAAAGAACCAAGTTTAAAAGCATTTTGTGGGGTACATCATTTCTGTAATTGTATAATGTATTTCTTTGTGGTTTTAAGTGATAAAGACATTAAGTTAACAAACATATAAGAAATGTATGCACTGTTTGAAATGTAAATTATTCTTAGAACACTTTCAGTGGGAGTTGCATTGCCCTTTTAGTGCCTTAATTTGAGAGAATTATTTTACTGCCATGAGTAAGTATAGAAATTGCAGAACAAGAGGGTTTTCAAAAAAAATTATGTGTGTCAGTGGGTTTCTTCATTGATAATTGGTTTAATTTAAAATATTTAGAGGTTTGTTGGACTTTCATAAACTGAGTACAATCTTTTCATCAAACTACCTGCTACAATAATGACTTTATAAAACTATCTGAAAAATTATACAAGGTTGCACCAGTATAAAAAGTATGTCAGTACATCCATGATGTTTTCCAGTTAACATAGGAATAACCAGATAAATACTGTTAAACTCTTGTGCAGTAACAGGAGTTTATTTATATGGGCAGTATGATTTATTGTTTATTTTTTTAACCAAATACCTCCTCAGTAATTTATAATGGCTTTGCAGTAATGTGTATCAAATAAGAAGCACTGGAAAACTGATTGTCTCTAGGATGATATGCATGTTTCAAGTGGTATTGAAAGCCGCACTGATGGATATGTGATAATAAACATATCTGTTATTAATATGCTGATGACTCTGCTCATTTAATGAGAAATAAAAGTAATTTATGGATGGATACTTTTAAGAGTGACTGCTATGGTGTTTTCTAATGGCTAAAATGAATAGAAAGCATACTACAAATTAGTCCTGATTGTCATATATGTGTTAAATTTCACAACTAGATTAAAGTGTAGTTTTGAAAGATGAGTCTTGGTTGTTGAAATGTGCATCACTTACAGGAAGCACCTTACAGCCTTTCTTTGGCATGTCTGAACTGCAGCAGTACTATGCTTGCACTTTGGGGCTATGATTTTTTTTTTTTTTTTTAAAGATAAAAGGAGGGAAACATTAACAGACATACAACATTTTACAACATATCACAAGCACAATACAGACAATACAGAGTTACAAACAAAGTGGTAGGGAATTAACAATGGTGGTTGTATTACATATTGATATCTTCAAAGTGGCTTCTGGGGCTATGATTAAAACAAGGGTTATTTGAACACAAGCACTGTAATACCACAGTCTTATACCAAAGATGCCTGTCAGGTGACTCTGGGTCAGTAGTGTATACAGTGTGGATACGCTGACGCACAAGAGTCCATCTTGCTACTCAGAACAGCATATGATTTAAAACTTACGAGTACTTCTGAGATTGTATCGCCCACAATTGACTATGGGTAATGGAAACTGCAGAAAACCGCACTTTAGATCGATTCAGGTAGTAACCAAATTTAACCATCACATACGTCACTTCATTGCCTCGGTGAATTGCAGATTTGAATTTTTAAGTTTCTGTTTTCCATTGTCTAATACTTCTAGAATGCTCTGCTCAGAAAACAAATCGATTAGCTAGTAAATATCTTTTTAAAAAATTGGTTGTATATAGCCCTTTTTTCTTTTAATAGTATCTTGATGCATAAGAATTTTAAATTTTAATGGTCCTTTTTTTTATCTCCTTCATAGTTTCTTTCTTTCTTCCTTATTCTGCTCTAGAAATCAGTGTCATTCCAGCATCATTCCAAAGTAACTAAAAAGGCTAGGCAAGATAATTCAGGCCTGTAATCCCAGCACTTGGGAGGTTGAGGCAGGAGGATCACCACGAGTTCGAGACAAGCCTGTGCTACATAGTTCAAGGACAACTTGCACTACACAGCAAGACTCTCTCTTTTAACAACAAAAGATGGGTTTTTAAATAAATGAGTACATGTTTGCTTGGTGTATAAAACATGATTACAGAATACATTTAAATATGTGCAGGAAGAAATGTAAAAAAATTCATGTTAGGAAGTCCTTTTACAATATATGGATAAAGAATCTTCTGGGTGCAAATGGAAAGTCCATCCTTACTTGGACATACCACACCAGAATGTAAAGGAATTTCTTAATGACATAGAAACAGGTTTTAAATTAGTCTTATTGCAGCCACCAGTGTCCACTTTAATTGTCTGCTTTGGTCTTCCAAGTTTTGCTCCAGTGTACATGATATGCAAATTATTGTTTATCTCATTATAAATGTGTGAAAAAGAATACAGTGAGAACTGGTAGTTTTGGATACACTCAGTAAAGTGCAGCTCAGAATATGCATTAACATTTTAAACAGAAAAAAGATTAAAGCAAGTAGTTCACAAATTGCTTTTCAAGGATCCTGGCATTGTGGAAAACAGCCTTTCACTTAAGCTTCTTTTTTTTTGATTTGGTCTTTTTGAGACAGGGTCTCACTATGCAGTTCAGGCTGGCCTTTAGCTCACTTTGTAGCTCAGGCTAATCTCGAACTCCCAGTGATCCTCCTGCCTCAGCCTCCCGTGTGCTGCGATTACAGGCGTGCGCCCCCACCCCTAGCCCTTCATTTCAGTCTTGTCTAAGGAAGCCTGTGTGTTTCTGTACTAGAACAGTGAAATATCTCTTCCAAAGTTTTCTGGATTTAGAACAAAGTAAATGGCTCCCATTTCCATGTAAGAACTATGGAAGCAAGCATGAGTTTCAGTAATATCTTCTCATGTTTAAGGGTATAGTACATACATAAATCGTATTAGATTCCCTAAAGTTTAAAGATGTTACTGTAAGTAAATCTACATAGGCAGAAAGGGGGGACCAGTGGTATAGCTAGATCTTGAGTGTCCCCTAAGGGCCTGTCTGGTATCCCCTTGGAAGATAGTGGGGCCTGTGGGAGGGTCTTAGGTCACTAGGGGTGACCCCAGCCCTCTGCTCTTCCTCTTTCTCTCCCTGGCCATGGGAGAAGTTCTGCTTCTTCACCTGCACTTCTGCCACAATGTACAGGCACTGGCCCAAAGGAATGGTGCCAAATGATTACAGGTCAGGCCCACCAAAACAAACATTTTCTCTCTTACAGTTTGATTAGCTCAGTGACAGCCAACATGGTAGTACAATTTTTTTTTTTTCTTATTTTTTTGTCTTTTTGAGACAGGGTCTCGCTGTGCAGTTGAGGCTGACCTTGAGCTCACTGTGTAGCCCAGGCTGGTCTCGAACTTGCAGTGATCCTCCTGCCTCAGCCTCCCGAGTACTGGGATTACAGGCATGTGCCACCACGCCCAGCTGGAAGTACATTTTAAGTGTCCATCATTACCATAGTAGGAATATCACAGAGGGAAAGTGTTCATAGTATAAAAAGACAGCAATAAAGGGGCAGGAGCTGGGATTGTGGTAGGGAACTGATTAAAGGATATTTTGCTAATTTCATAGGAATTGTGCTGTGGGACTTGGTTAACCTAAGTATACTTGCAACATGATGATCACCATTTTTTTTAATCTTTGTACATGGTGTTGGTGAAGACTTAAGATTTTATTTATTTTTCTGAGAAAAGGTCTCACTATATCGCCCAGGCTGAGTTTGAACACATGTCCTTCAGCTTCAGCCTCCCAAATAGCAGGGATTATAAGCACACAGTGGTTGGTTGGTTTGTTTGTTGGGGTTTTTTGCGGGGAGGGGTACCGGGAATCAAACTCAGGGCCTCACCATCTTTTTAGTCTTATTTGATGGCAGGACCAGACACTCACTAAAGAGAACATTTTTAGTTGCTGTTTAACATCCATTTGGGCTGGCATCTGGTTTTAGAACTGTAATATTTTGGAGAGTCTGGGAAAAACTTTCCTTCCACCACTGTACAGTGTTCTGTTGTGACTCTCAGTTAAAATGACTCCCTATAAATAAATAAGAAAGACAGACAGACAGACTGCCTTATTGAAGAATATGATTTGTGGTCTAACAGTTGTGGTTAATTTTATGTTTCAACTTGACTGAGCCGTGGGGTACCCAGATACTTGGCCAACCATTGTTTTGTGTGTGTCTGCAAGCTTTTTGCTGAGTTACTTTAACAGTTGAATTAGTTATTACATAGGGGGTTTTTTGGTACCAGGAATTGAACTCAGGACCTTGCACTTCCTAGGCAGGTGCTTCTGCCACTGAGCTATATCCCCAGCCCTACATACAGTATTATGTAGTACAGTGAACTACTGTTTGGTCCTAAAAACAAATGAGCCAGGAAAAAAATGAAAAGAAATTCAAACATTTCTGAGTGAAAAAAACCAACCTGAAAAGGCAGCATCCTATAAGATTGCGGGGGGGCGGGGGGGATAGAGAGGTGGGACATTAAGGGTTTTAGGGCAGAGAAACTATTCTGTATGAAACTGTAAGTGTGAAACAAATAGAACTATATGTGGTAAACCCTAATGTAAACTGTGGACTTTGGGTGGTAATAATGTGTCAGTGCTGGTTCACTGTTAATAACAAATGCATCGCTGGTATACCTGTAATCCCAGCACTCAGGAGGCTGCAACAGGAGGATCGTTGTGAGTTCAAGGTCAGCCTGTGAGCTCAAGGCCAGCCTGAACTACGTAGTGAGACCCTGTCTCAAAAAGATCAAAAAAAAAAAAAAAAGAAAAGCATCACAGTGACCAGAGATGGTGGTGTGGGATGTTGAAGAGGGCAAGCTATGGAAAATCTCTTAATGAACACACAGTTTTTATGTGAACCTAAAACTGTTCTAAAAATAAAGCCTATTAATTTAGAAAATAATGAAGGAGAAGTTCCTTCTCAGACATGTACACACAGCACAGACATAACCTTACAGATGGGCTCCAAAACAAGATGAACCAGAATACTCATTTCAAACACACTGATCCCATTGTTTTGCCGCTTTCTGAAGCAGTTCTGGAAATCTTCTTTCGTGAGATCTCTTCATGGCTGCCTTGATGTACTGAATTGTGTATTTGCAGAAACATATGTACTGTATATTCACCACCAACTTACTGTAAAATATCCCCTATATACAGTACACTAAGGAACTATTAACAGTTAATAATTTATGCATCTGAGCAATATTTTGAGAAGACTCACTCCCAGCAATCATTCTTCTTCCCCTAGTCCTCAAAAATTCATGTAATCTTTGTCTATGCTTTGTTAATTCTGTAACATTCTTACTTTCTTCTGTTAGAAATCTTTCACTGTACAAAAGATACGGTGTTCTGGACAAACCTGATCCTAGTGTATGAGAACCAGCCGCGAGGTGCCATGAGACTAAGAAGCAAACAGATGAAGGGTTGCACAGTATAATTTATTGGGGTCTGACAGAAGTGTGTTGGGTGGCAGCAAGAGAAGTGTACGTCTGCAATCTGAGTCAGAGGAGGGGGCTCGGTATGGTAGAGGACCAATGGAGTTCGCCCATGCCAGAATGGGTTTTTCTCAGCTAGAGATGTCAAGTGTGTTTGTGGCCCTGCTGGCCCTGGGTCCTGTCATAAAGCTCCAGATACTACTTAATGGCTTCCTTTATTAACAGTGTGCTGGGAAACAGGGGAAACAGACCAGAGTCAGGGGCAATCGTGGTGGCTATGATTCAACATGGCCGGAGTTTGGCCAAGTTAGATTCTTACAAATGATAGAGGTAAAAGTAAAAAGGGGGAAGGGAAAGCTAGAAATTCTCGTGTTCTTACGTTACATTATAGCAGTGTAAGGTTATGGAGCAAGAAACAGCTTAAGACACTGAGATTTGAGTACGTTACAACTTTTAATTTAAACAATAAAATTACAAATTTATAATTATAAAAAATAGGGATCTAGGAGTGATGGTGCATACCCTCGTTCCAGCACTCTGAGAAGCTTAGGGAGGAGGAACACAAGTTCAAATGTAGCTTGGGAGACCTGGTGACTTAAGGAAACACCATCTAAAATCAAAAAGGCTGGGGATATAGCTCAGTGTGAAGGCCCTGGTTCAGTCCTTGGGCCTGGAGAAAAACAAAGGAGGAAGGGGAAGGGTGGTAGGTGTAGCACAACAGTCGCAGAACAGACACATACTGCCGTTTACAATGGAGCTCAACAGATGCTGCTTAAACCATAAGGTTATAAGCATTTCGTTTAGAATTATGGAGATCTAAATCACAAGAGGTTAAAGTCAGATGCTTGTAAAAAGTAAAATTAAAAGTGAGGGTGAAGGGCTGGGGATGTAGCTCAGAGGCATAGTGCCTGTGAAAGAAATGAAAGAAAGAAAGAAAAAAAAAAAGAAAGAAAGAAAAAGAAAAGAAAGAAATGTATGTATAGGGGCTGGGGATTTAGCTCAACAGCAAAGCGCCTGCCTGGCAAGCGCAAGGTCGTGAGTTTGGTTCCCGGTACCGGAGAAAAACAAAAACAAAAACAAAAAAAAGAAATGTATGTATGTATGTGAGGGTTACAAGCTTCCGCCATCTGTTTGAATTTTGAAGACCTCCTACAGCTATTACTTTATTAACTTTAAAAGTAGGCCACATTAAAGTGGATTTTCTGCCTTGACTCATGGGGATCTTCGTACAAAAATTTTTTACTAAGAATAGATCTTTGCTTTAAAATCAGAAGTCTTCTGGAATAGTCCACTACATAGAAATGTCAATAATACTGTGTGGTGAATAGTAATTTCAAGAAGAACTCCACTTAACTGAGGCTGAATTTTTGACCAGGGCAGGCGGGCTTTCTGTAGCCACCTCCCGTATTATCTGTCCTGCTTTATCTGTTACCACAGCCCACATATGTCCTCTGCTTTTTCCCAGCTAGTCTGCTTATCTTCCACATGCCTTGTATGTTTTAATATTTTTCTCCAGTTCTACATTTTCTTTCTTTCTTTCTTTTTTTTTTTTAGACAGGTCTCACTGTGTAGCCCAGGCTGGCCTCAAATTTGTAGTGACCCTCCTGCCCCAGTCCCCTGAGTGCTGGGGTTACAGGTGTATACTACCACACCCAACTTTTTCTCTATATTTTCTGGTGGACTGTGAGCTCCTAGAATACAGAGTCCCTGGGTATAAAATCAATAAATAACTGTTGAATTAATGAATTTGATACTTTAAGATTGTGCTTTTTCTATGTCTCTACAACCCTCTGCCTCCACTGTCTTGCATCTCCTTCAATTTCTTTCATCTCTGAATTCCTATCACCACTACCCTTAGCCCACCGCTATCATTACTACCCTTAGTCCAGGCAGCGAATCTATAGGATGCCTACCATTGCCTGCTCTGTTCCAGGCTATAGTGTTTATCTACTTGAGATCTGACCCAGGTGTCCTTGGCTGTGATCTTGTCTTGTCCTTTGAGGCTTTCTGGCTTCATCTACCACTACAGGTTCTAGTACTTTCTATGAGGTTCGCCATTTCCAGATAAGGAGCCGAGGCCTTGGACAGATTCACAAGTGAACACGGAAAGCCAACTGGTTAATATTAAATCTTGCTCAGAGCCCCTTTGTAGTGGTCTCCAACAGGACAGGATTTGTTGGCCAGATGAGCAGGTGTGTGTGGGGGTATTCCAAGCAATAGATCACAGGCAATAAAAATTTTTTCTGGTACTTTGCTGTATTTTAGAGGATTGACTTATTCATAAACTTGCAAGTTAGGGTCTTACAATGACATGCATTATTCAAAGTGAAGATTATCCATTAAACACCGACAGGCCAGGGCTTCGCCAGGTGTGGCACTTGGGAAGCTTGTCATCTTCCATGATGCTTTCTCACATGGACCAAGGCAGCTTCACACGTTGCCTTTTATGCTCCCTTTGGATTGCTAGGGGATTCCACATCCTCACTCTGCTTCCATGCATTTTAAACTTTGGTCAGGGGAGCCCCAGAGAGACTGGGAGAAGTTAGTAGTACCAAGCGCTTGGGGGATGCCGAAAAGGAGCTCAGGTGGAGATCTAAGGATGCTGGTCCTATATCAATCGGCAGCACGGCGCCTGCCTGGCAAACGTGAGGTCGTGAGGTTCATTACCGGTACCAAAAAGAGAGAGGACGTTGGTTTCACGTTCAGCTCTCAACTACCGTCCTGTTTAGTATAGTGGTGAGTATCCTCGCCTGTCACATCCAGTTCTCACAGTGTCAAATAATGCCGGGTACCTAATGAACCCTCTCATAGTAACCTAACTGTGGCTGTGGCTCCTGTTTATTCACATATTAAAGAAACACAAGTGTGGCCGGGGATATAGCTCAGCAGCACAGCACCTGCCTGGCAAGCGCAAGGTCCTGAGTTCGATTCCCGGTACAAAAAAATTAAAGAAACAGAAGTGATGAGAGTTGCTAGCAAGAACACACGAGGATGCAGGGAAGCAGTTCAAAGATTAGTAGGCGAATTGCATAAGGATCCTTCTATCTTTAAGGAATCCGTCAGCCTCTAAGGACAGCAACGTTTTTCACAGATGATCAATGCACTGTATTTTTAAAAGATCTATTTTATAGAAGTATGCGTCCAGACATTTGGAAAACAGAACATAAAGCTACCTGAAGCCTATATTAAATCTCGCTCTACAAAATCCCTTTCGAGTCTTCGCTCTGTATTATGTAATAGTTACCATTTATTGCATGCTATGTGCAATGCACCGTGCGGAGCATCTTTACACAACCTTATATTACTCTCGTGACAATCCTATCACAAACAAGCTTTTCTCCATTTTACAGAGAAACCGAGGTGCAGAGGTCACCTCGCTAGTAACTGAGATTCAAGACAACCGATTCTACAATCATTAATTTTGTATACTTACAATCTCTTTTTTTTTGTTTTTGTTTTTCTTCCGGTACCAGGAATTGAACTCATGACCTTGCGCTTGCCAGGCAGGTGCTGAGCCACTGAGCTAAATCCCTAGCCCCTTAGACTTACAATCTCAATCTCAATATATTATAGTTCCCTCAATAAACATTATAAAAAAAAAAATTTTTTTTTGGTCTTTTTGAGACAGGGTCTCGCTATGGAGTTCGGGCTGGCCTTGAACTCACTTTGTAGCCCAGGCTGGCCTCGAACTCGCAAGGATCCTCCTGCCTCAGCCTCCCCAGTGCTGGGATTACAGGTGTTCGCCACCACGCCCGGATAACATTTTAGAAGCCTGCACATATCCATACACACAGCAAGGCCTCTCAACATCCAGCTCTTCTACTGGATACATTAACAAGAATAAAATCCTCGGCTGCCCTGACCACCACTTTTGAAAACGAGATAAGTCATTTTCTAAAAAGACAGC
>NW_004955402.1:9741515-9743077 GCF_000276665.1 Chinchilla lanigera | reverse complement strand
GCGGGAGCGCCTTCCGCGAGGGCCGGCGGGCGGGCGGGCGGGCGGGCGCGGGGAAGCCTCCCGGAGCCGTGACTCTGCAGAACAGTTCCCGTCGCCGCCGTCCTGTGCTGGGAGAGGGGAGGGTGTGTCCCGGGCGCCGGGGCCGGGCTGGAGGTGTGGAGCGGTTCCCGGGCCTGTCGAGGTGAGCCTTCCGCCCGCGTGGGCTTCTCCTCCTGCCTTCGCCTCGCCACCCCTTCTGTAACAGTTTCAGTTCAAAGCCGAGGCAGCTTACAGACCTGTGTTTTTCGTTCTTCATCTGTTGTGTTGGATTTATCGGAAGCGGAGTGTTGGCTTGGAGAGGTAGACGGATGCAGGTATCCACGGACGTCGTTTATGTTTGATTGACATTTCACAGGGATCTTTCGCTTGACGGCTGTCTATGGTATTGGTCAGAAATCACATTTTTACTTAGTTAATAGACATTACTGTTTCTCCATCGTATTCAAAATGGCACCTAAACTGTGTGTGCTGGCTCCACTTCGTTTTTTGTGGTTTTTTGGGGTTTTTTTTTGTCTTTTTGAGACAGGGTCTCGCTATGCAGTTCAGGCTGGCCTTGAGCTCCCATTGTAGCCCAGGCTGGTCTCGAACTCGCAAGGATCCTCCTGCCTCAGCCTCCCGAGTGCTGGGATTATAGGAGTGTACCACCACGCCCAGCATTCCGCTTGACTTTGGATATGTGATTCATTGACCATTTCTGACTCTTCTCTGTCATACTTCCTTTATTGATTTAAGGATTTTCAAAGAATGATATAAATCTAAGGAGTAATTTTTAATCTCAAGGTAAATTCTTTCTTGATACTCAGAAACATCAAATCAGTCCTTTAGTAATGATGATTCAACCCCCTTCTGAGACCACAGCAATTAACAGTGGAATGGTTCTTGACATATTCTGTTAGTGCATTATAAAATTTAGGGACATTAAGTAACGGTGATGGAGAAAACAAAACCAGCCTCTTTGTTCTGAAAAAAATAAAAATAAAAATAAAAAAGCCGCCATCCACCGAAGTTTCTATTTTAAAAATTGAGTCTGTCTTTAATATTTGTTCAACGCTTTTCCTTATCCCCCAAATCGTGTGTTGAGTTAGAGTTCTAAAAATCTATCCTTTCACATCTCCATATTGAGACTATTCCTAGGGTCAGCAAAAAGCCTTATATTAAAATGCAGAGAACATTTTAAGTGTTATTTCCTAAGTTTCAATAAAACTATCCAAATACTTAAGTGGGCTAAAGATTATTGAACCCCTCCTGTGTGCCTGGCATAGAGCTCAGGTTTTGTATGTGTTATTTGATTTGGTCTTCAGCATGATCTTGTGCTACTGGTGTCACTCCCCGTTAATGGACTAGCACAAAGTTTAAGTAGCTTGCCCGTTGTGGCCCAGAGAAATAAATTTCAGTACTATTTTGATTTAGTCCCATGTCATCTTCAACTTGTACCATTGTCACATCTTTTTTTTTTTTTTTTTTTTTTTTTTTTTGCTGGAATTCTTTTTTTTTTTTTGTTTTTCTCCGGTACCGGGAACCGA
>NW_004955402.1:9713463-9741415 GCF_000276665.1 Chinchilla lanigera | reverse complement strand
TTTTTTGGTGCTGGAATTCTTTTTTTTTTTTGGTTTTTCTCCGGTACCGGGAACCGAACTCACGACCTTGCATTTGCCAGGCAGGCGCTTTTGCCGCTGAGCTAAATCCCCAGCCCCAGGTGCTGGAATTCTTAACTCGGGGTTTTGTGCTTGCCAGGCAGGCACTGTATTGTCGTATTTTTCTCTTCAATTCTTTTGTGGTGCTGGAGAGTGAACCCAGGGCCTTGGGCATAGTAAGCAGACGCTTTGCCCATGAGCTAGGACTCCAGCCAGTTATTGTCACACTTCGATCTTACCTCAATGATTATAGTTGTGCCTTCAACTCCATTTTCCCCTTCTACTCCTAGGACAGCTAATGATATTCAAAGCAGACCATAATAGCCTTCGTGAAAACTTCCAGGATTACACATTGCCTACAGCATAAAGCCCATATGTATGTTTTTAAGTCTTAACTTGTATGGTCCTTCTGACCTGATCCTTCACCAGTTTCTACTTTCATCCGTTTATCGTGGGGATTACTTTTATCTCAGCACACCATGCTTCTTCAGGCTGTTGATTTTTTTTTTAAGAATAGAAGTCTTTTCTTACTCATCATGCTTTTGTCTGTTTTCCCCCAGAGTATGCCAAATTACATTGTTAATTATTTTAACAACCTGTGCATCAGTAATGCTTGTTTTTAAATGAGTGATCACCACATTCATTGAACTTGGATGAAATTGGGATTTGGAGACAGGGTCAGGTTTCACATTATGCTTTCAGAAGTTGTAAATCAGGCACCTGTTCCTTATGGATTCTTGTGTTTGAGAAGATACAAAATTTTTAGTGGAAACTGTGTATTTATTATGTATTTCAAAAGTTAGCCGTTTTATGAGGCTGACAGAGTTTTTTTGTTTGTTTGTTTGTTTTTTCCTCCGGTACCGGGAACCGAACTCACGACCTTGCGCTTGCCAGGCAGGCATTTTGCCGCTGAGCTAAATCCCCAGCCCCTTGTTTTTGTTTTCTGTTTTTTTGTTTTTTTGTTTTTTTTTTTTTTTTTTCTTTTTTTCTGGTACTAAGGATTGAACCCATGCATGGTAGGCAAGTGGTTTATCCCTGAGATACATCCCCAAGCCCACTTTTTAAATTTAATTTTTCTTTGAGGTAGGGTTTTGCTGAGATGCCCAGGCTGGTCTTGAATTTGTAATCCTCATGCTATAGCCTCCCAAGTAGTTGGGATTACAGATGTGTGCCACCATGCCCTAGTGTGATTTGTGTGTGTGTGTATGTATGTTAAAATATTTGTAACAAAATTGTGATCCTCACACCTTGGCTTCTTGAGTAGCTCAGTCTGTAAGTGTGTACCACAGCACCCTATTTTAACCACTTTTAGTGTTAAATAGTATGTCATTTGAGTTTATTTATTTCTCATCTTTTCTTGCGATACTGAAGATTGAACTCTGAGCCTTCATATCTCTAGCCCTTTTTATTTTTTTTCCAGACAGGGTATTGTTGAGTTGCCCAGGCTAAGCTTGAATATAAAGTCCTCCTGCCTTAGTGTCCCACAATGCTGATGTTATAGACATGTGCCACCATGTATGTTTATATTAATATTTGAAACAACCATCATTACCATCTATCTCTAGAAATTTTTTTATGTTTTCAAACTTAAACTGTACCCACTAAATGAAATTTTGAGCTGTGCTTCATGGCACACAGCTAAAATCCCATCACTCAGGAGGCTTTCCAGCCCCAAGTTAGCCAGTGCTACAGAGCAGGTTCAAGACCGTTCTGGACTGTATAGTGAGACTTTGTCTCAAAAAATCGAAAACAAAACTCGATTTTTGCTTACCTTAGCCACTGACAGCAGCACTTGCATTTTGTCTATGAATTTGACTATTTTGAATACCTCATATATGTAGACTTATACAGCATTTGTCTTTTTATGACTGGCTTATTTCAATATAGTGTCTCCAATTCATCCATGTTGTGGCATTTGTAAGAATTTCCTTCTCAAGGCCAAATAATATTCCGGAGTGTGTTATTCCCAATTTTTCTTCAGCTGTACTATGAACATGAGCAGATAAATACCTGACTCCCCGCTTTCAGTACTAGTGGGTACAGTTGTATGTGGTTTTTCTGTTTAATTTTTTGAGAAAATGCCACATTGTTTTCCACAGTGGCTGCCGTTTTACATTTCTACCAACAGTGCCTAAGAGTTCTAGTTTCCTCCATATCTTTGCCAACACTTACTATTTTTTGTTTAAAGAATGATTTGTTTTTGGTGGGGGTGGGGAGGGCAGTGCTGGAGATTGAGCCTAGGGCCTTCTCACTGAGTTACATCCTTAGCCCTTTTTAAATTTTTATTCATTTTGTGATGGACTCACTCAGTTGCCAGGTTGCCTAGGTTGGGGTCAAACTGGATTCTCCTGCCCAGAGTGCTAGGATCATAGATGTGCATTTTCTTTTTTTTTGTTTGTTTTTATTTTTCTTCCGGTACCAGGACTCAAACTCAGGACCTTGCGCTTGCCAGGCAGGCGCTTTGCCGCTGAGTTAAATCCCCAGCCCCATAGGTGTGCATTTGCATGTCTAGCTGTTTAAAAAGAATAGCAGTCCTAATGGCTGTAAAGTGGGATTTCTGTATTTTTTAATGATTACAGTTTATCTTCAGATACTTAATATTTGAGCACCTCTTTCTCAGGAATAACATCTTCTATTCCTCCCACACCTTTATCTTATTCAGAGTTTGTATTCCTTAACCTGTCCTCACTGTCCTTTTTCTCCTGAGATTTTTTTTTTTTTTTTGAGACGGGTCTCGCTATGTAGTTCAGGCTGGCCTTGAGCTCACTTTGTAGCCCAGGCTGGCCTTGAACTCAAACTGATCCTCCTGCCTCAGCCTCCAGAGTGCTGGGATTACAGGCATGTGCCATCATGCCCGGCTTCCATTTGTTTTTTAATTTTTTTTTCTATTTGTAAACTAAGCTTTTCCCCTTTACTCTGTTGAATGATTCTTTCATTAAACACATCATGAAGGTCATGAATTTTATTCTAGAAAATAATTCGGCATGATCAGAGATTCATTTCAGTTTGGAGAGATAGGTGGAATATGATTTAGAAGACTAGGGTGTTTATTAACCAATTTTGTGACATTTATTTATTTATTTATTTATTTATTTTTTTATTTTTTTGGTTTTTCTCCGGTACTGGGAACCGAACTCACGACCTTGCGCTTGCCAGGCAGGCGCTTTTGCCGCTGAGCTAAATCCCCAGCCCCCAATTTTGTGACATTTAGTGTATCAGTTTCTCTTTAAGTCTCTGTTTATATAATGAAAAGTTGAATTAAAGCCAGTGAAATTTTATTCAAGACCTACTACATGCCTGTAATTTTTTTGTTTTTTGTTTTGAGATGAGATCTGACTATATGGTTTAGGCTGGTCTTGAACATACTGTGTAGCCTAGGCTGGCCTCAAACTCGTGGTGATCCTCCTGCCTCAGCTTCCTGATTGCTGGTTTACAGGCATGCATCTGCATGTCATTCTTAAGTAAATATTACTGGTATAAAAAGATAAAAAACATGAAGGGCAAGTTTGATTTTTGAGAACAGCCTAAATCCAGACTTGATGGTACCTGTAATTCCAACACTTTAGCTTAGTGAGACCCTGTCTCAAAATAAAAAAATATGAAAGGCTGGGAATGTAGGTCATTAGTGAGTTGCTTGCGTAGCATGTGTGAGGACTTGACCTCAGTCTCCTCCAGTATGGTTAGAGGGGTAGAGGGGGAAGAATTAGCCTGATAGATGATCCCTAAGGTTTTTTTTAAGTCTGAAACGTTATTTTATAAATGAAAAACACTTATGATTTTGTTTTCAGTTACTGTAAAATGGGGAAAGGAGAAGTTCGAAGGTGTAGAATTGAATACTGATGAACCGCCGATGGTGTTCAAGGCTCAGCTGTTTGCGCTGACTGGAGTCCAGCCGGCCAGGCAGAAGGTCATGGTGAAAGGAGGGACACTGAAGGTACATTCCACCCTGTTTCACTGTGGAAATGTTCATGTTACTGTAACATTGCAAGTATTTTTTATTTGCTGAGGGTATATGGTCTGTGAGGTTTGCCTATTCATGTTGTATAGGAGGAACATTGTACCATTCAAAACACTATGTAAAAGTATCATTCATTTATTTATTTATTTATTTTTGGTTTTTTCTCCGGTACTGGGAACCGAACTCACAACCTTGCGCTTGCCAGGCAGGCGCTTTTGCCGCTGAGCTAAATCCCCAGCCCCTAAAAGTATCATTTAAAAGTTTATTCTGCAATAGATACTTCTGCAAACTGAGGATATTTTTAAAATACTGATTTTATTTTAGAGTAATATAAAGTTTATTTGTATGTTTTTAGTACTTTTATGTTATGTGGAAAATTTTGCCGGGCGTGGTGGCACGTGCCTGTAATCCCAGCACTCAGACAAAAAAATAGAAAGAAAATTTTATCTGTTAAAAATATGAAACAAAATGGGTAGACTTGCTTTTTAAAAAATACTACAGGTTTTTTTGTTGTTGTTGTTGGTTTTTTTTGGTCTTTTTGAGGCAAGGTCTCCCTGTGTAGTTCAGGCTGGCTTTGAGCTCACTTTGTAGCCCAGGCTGGCCTCAAACTAGCAACAATCCTCCTGCCTCAGCCTCCCAAGTGCTGGGATTGTAGGTGTGCACCACCATGCCCAGCTGGAACTGTCATTTGTTACTAGCCATGCATTTAGTACTTGCTAAGTACCGTGTGTTCCTTGTTTTATGGTGTGTTTCTTGTTTTATGGGTTTTTTTTTCCGTTTTGTTTTGTTTTTTGAGACGGGTGCATTTCAGGCTGGCCTTGAACTTTGTAGCTTAAGCTGGCCTTGACCTTGCAGTGATCTTCCTGCCTCACTGTCCCTAGTGCTGGGATTATAGGTGTGTGCTACCAGGCCCAGCTACATGCTAAGTGTTACTTACTGTGTTATGTTGTGTTACTTTATGCAGTTTAAGCAGTTGGTTGAATATTTGGCTTTAGGACTTTATGTGTTTAAAAACTTTTTTTAAAATTGCAGTAATTTTTTTTTTTTTATTTTAAAGATAAAAGGAGGGAAACATTAACAGACATACAACATTTTACAACATATCACAAGCACAATACAGACAATACAGAGTTACAAACAAAGTGGTAGGGAATTAACAATGGTGGTTGTATTACATATTGATATCTTCAAAGTGGCTTCTCATGAAAACAGATATAAACATGCAATACTGGTCAACCAAAGACTCATTGACAGTTTCTTTCAGCATAGAAATAGAAGACAGAAGAACAACCATGAAAATTGCAGTAATTTTGAACAAAATCTGCACACAGAATAAATTTTATTTTGAGGTATCTTAAAACTTACTACTTATACAGAGGTGGTTAAATTTTTCTTTCTTTATTTGAAACAGGATGATGATTGGGGGAACATCAAAATAAAAAATGTAAGTATTAACTTACTGTAATGCAGTAACCTATTACACCAAAATAAATTCCAAGTGACTTTTTCCATATATACATCAAGTTCTTCCAGCACCATATATGGAAAATGCTTTCCTTTTCCCATGAATTTGTGTTAGTTTTTTTTGGAAAAATCAATTGTAGATCTATTTTGGGACTCTTGTTTCATTGATCTTGATTACCAAAGCTTTATAACAATGTTCTGAAATAATAGAGTATAAGTTCTCCAACTTTTTCTCACTTTTTTTTTTTGTCTTTGTGAGACAGGATCTCGCTATGCAGTTCAGGCTGGCCTTGAGCTCCCTTTGTAGCCCAGGCTGGTCTCAAACTCGCAATAATCCTCCTGCCTCAGCCTCCTGAGTGCTGGGATTACAGGCATGTGCCACCACGCCCGGGTCCTCACTTTTCAAGAGTATTTGAGTATTTTAAGTTCATTTGCATTTATGTACTGTTTTAAAATGAGTCTGTTGGTTTGTATAGTTTGATGCCTGGGATTTTTTGTTTTGTTTTGTTTCTTGTTGTTGCTTTTTCTGGTACTGGGAGTCAAACTCATGACCTTGAGCTTGCCAGGCAGGCACTGTGCCACTGAGCTAAATCCCCAGCCCTGATGCCTGGGGATTACATACATAATTGTTGTTGGAGATTACATACATAATCTGTAGTTCAGTTTGGGGAGAATGAGTCTTTTTTTTTTTTTTTTTTGGTCTTTTTGAGACAGGGTCTTGCTGTGCAGTTCAGGCTGACCTTGAGCTCACTTTGCAGTTCCAGGCTGGCCTTAAACTTACAAAGATCCTCCTGCCTCTGCCTCTGGAGTGCTGGGATTGCAGGCATGCACCACCATGCCCAGCTGAGAATGAGTCTTCATATTGAGTATTATAATCCTTGGATATGATATACTTCCCCATTTATTTAGATCTCTATTTTAACCTAAAAGAATTGTAGTTTTTCAGTGTGGAGATCTTGTATGGATCTTTTTTTTCCTTCATTGGGCTTTGAACTCAGGGCCGCACACATGTTAGGCAAGTGCTCTACCACTGAGCTGTAAACACATCCCCACTTTTTTTTTAATACAGCGATTGAGCCCAGGGGTTTTGCACTGAACTATGACCCCTGTCCCTGCCTTGTAAAAATTTTTCAGATAGGATCTTGCTAAGTCACTAAGTTACCTAGGCTGAGTTTGAACGTGATCCTCCTCCCAGAGCTCTGGGGTTGCAGATGTAAGCCACCATGCATGTGGCTTTTATTTTATTTTGAAACAGGATCGCACTAATTGTCCAGTCTTCTCTGACCTTGTGATCCTCTGTATAGCTGTGATTACAGGCTTGTAGGTATCATGTTCAGCCGTGTGTAGTTTTTGTCCCATTCTTAGAACAGGATGTTACTTTGCTGTAGCATTTGATTGTTTAAAAAAATTGATGTCCTGTGCATTAACAGACTAGAATAGTAAAATGTTACTGGAGTTTTATTTATTTATTTATTTATTTATTGTTTATTTCATCCTGTGACCTTATAACTACTTAATAATTCTAGTAGTGTTTGGGTAGATTCCTATATATAGACGTGTTATCCACAAATAATGACAGTTTTATTTCTCCCTTTCTAATCTTTATGACTTCTAACTTTTTGGAGATGTAATTGATAAAGAGTGACTTCTAATGTCTTTTTCTTATCTAACTTCTTGACTTGTAATAGTGTTGAATAGAAATTGATGAGCGTGATCATCTCATTATTACTTTTTTTTCCCAGTGGTACAGAGATATTTTTTTACTGAGCTACATTCCCAAGTCTTTTTTTTTTTTTTTTAGAGACAAGGTCTTGTGAGGTTGCAGTGACAAATTTGTGATCCTGCTGTACGGTGCCCATCTCACAGGGTAGTTTATAGATCAGTGGGAGGAGTAGAAGCTCTGAAACCACAGCAGTGACTACAGTCACACAGTACGCTAACATCACACAGTCTGCTTTCCGTTTAGAGTGACTCTTACACTGATAAATGATTTCTATTACATATATTGATTGTTTGGAAAAGGCTAGTGTTGTGAATTATTTAGATCTTACATACCTTGATGCGTTTTATAACACAGTGTGCAAACATTGCATTCTTTAGTATCATTACCAATCTTAATAGAACAGTCTTTATTGGAAAACTGCCAAGTGAATAGTGACATTAAAAAGTTCTAATGTTCATGTAGAAGCTCTTAATTTCATCATTGGCAACTATAAATATTGTCAATTATTTTCCTTGATGTGACAGGTGCACTTTATTCATTTTGAGGAAATGTAAGCTGCATATCCACATCTAAAGAAATCTTACGATTTTTGGATTGTTTTGAGTAAAAGTGGTATTCCATGACAAAAGCAGCTAGTCTTCAACTCTTGCACAAATGCTTTTCCTAAAGACTGCTATTGCTTATTGATAATAAACATGATTTTATGGATACTTTTTATTCCTAATACAGAATACTTACTTCTAAAACAGAATGTCAAGGGGCTGGGGGTTTAGCTCAGCGGCACAGCGCCTGCCTGGCAAGCGCAAGGTCGTGAATTTGAATCCCAGTACTGGAAAAAACCTAAATAAATAAATAAATAAAACAGAATGTCGAAAGAAAGCTGTTCAGAAGTTGGGATTTAATAAAATTAATCATTTTTATTTATGTTGCTGTCACTGCCTTGTTGGTAAGCTGCTGTCAGTTTTAGTATACCTTTAGTGTCATTAGTGTCATGTTGGAATAGTGGAAAAGGGAAGTAACATACTGGTGTTATGAAACTAATTTTGTGAGCCGGGGATATAGCTCAGTGGCACAAGTGCCTGCCTGGCAAGCGGAAGGTCCTGAGTTTGATTCCTGGTATCAAAAAAAAAAGGGTTTTATGAAAGTAATTTTGACTTTGCTGACTCAGAGAAGCTTAGGAACCAGTGGAGGTTCACAGATAGCATTTTGAGGTTTGCAGCCTGGGATAATCCCTTGAAATGATACACTTGGCTCCTTAATATATATCATTGGCTTTCATTTTTATATATTTCAAAGGATATTTGCATATATGTTCATGAAGTACATTATATGTATTTCTCTTTTATTGGATATAAACATAACTCTTTCATGAAATTAATTTTTTTTTTGTATATGACAGGGGATGACTCTACTAATGATGGGGTCAGCAGACGCTCTTCCAGAAGAACCTACAGCTAAAACTGTCTTTGTTGAAGACATGACAGAAGAACAGTTAGCTTCCGCTGTAAGACAGCAAATTTTGTGTTTGATCACTACTTTCGGAACTACAGTTAATAAGATGTTGTTCAAGAAAGAGCATCTAAGTGTTTTAATCCCCAGTATCAAGATATATGTGTTCCAGTGCTAAGTAAAGTTTTGTTCTGAGAGAGGCTTTCACTGTGTAGTCCAGTGGCCCTTAACGTACTCTGTAGCCCAGGCTGGCATCAAACTTACAGCAGTTCTCCTGTCTCAGCCTTGTGAGTGCTGGGATTCTGGTGTGTGCTGTTTACCTTGCCAAAACCTATGTTAAATAAATAAATAGATAGATAGATAGATAGTTTATCTTGAATGTATGCTTTTCATTTTGTGATGCTAAGGCTCAGAGGGCATTCTGTGTGTTGGGCAAGTGTTCTACCACTGAGCTGCATCCCAGCTGCTGTTCTGAATGTAAATGGAAAATCAGTTCAGGAACTGGCCAACACCTGTATCAAATATTTTATTTATGAACATTTAGCGTTTATATAATGTTCCCTTATTTTTTTTTTTAAGTGTTTCTATGCATTTTTTTTCTGTCCTCTTTTTTTTTTTGGACAGGGTCTTGCTTCACGCTGACCTTGAACTCATTGAACTTGTGATCTTTGTGATCCTCTTGCCTCAGCCTCCTGAGTGCTGGGATTACAGATGTGGGCACCATGACTGACTATTGCTGCCTTACTTTCTTTTTCTTTTTTTTCTGTTTTGGGTATCAGGAATTGAACTCATGACCTCGGGCTTGCCAGGCAAGCATTTATGCCACTGAGCTATATTCCTGGCCCTTTTATTTTTGTCTTTTTGAGACAGGGTCTCGCTCTGCAGTTCAGGCTGGCTTTGAGTTCACTTTGTAGCCCAGGCTGTCTTCGAACTTGCAATGATCCTGCTGCCTCAGCCTCCCGAGTTGTGGGATTACAGGTGTGCGCCATCACGCCCGGCTTGCCTTATTTTCTTTATAAACTTGTGAAAGAGTCAGGATTGATATGGTTGTTATCTTTTTTTTAAGACAGGAACTCAAAACAGAATGGCCAGCATGTTGCGAGTAAAAATTGCTTGTTGGGAGAAATAAAACACCAATTTAGAGTGCAGGTAGAATGTAAATTGGTAGGGGTGGTAAGTGGTATTTGATTCAGAGTCAGAGTTCAGTGATTACTACCCCATGTCATTGTGTAAAAACGAGTTAATCTTTTTTTAATCAGATGGAATTACCATGTGGATTGACAAACCTTGGTAATACTTGTTACATGAATGCTACAGTCCAGTGCATTCGTTCTGTGCCTGAACTCAAAGATGCCCTTAAAAGGTAAGTCTGGAAAGAAATGGTTCAAATCTTATTGTGTAAGGGAGGTTTGCATTTGTGTGCGTGGCATTGTTTTTTTTTGGTTTTAACATCTTTATTGAGATAGTCATTTATCTTATGGATTCAAACTTTGGAAGTGGTTATATTTTAGAGCCCTCTCCACAGTTACTTCTTCCTCATTGACAGTCACTGCCTGTATCCTTTCATCCACCTCCACCTGCAGGCAACCATTAGTCTTCTTCCTGTCTTAATATTTGCCCATTGGGGCATTTCATACAAGTGGAGTAATATAGTGTGTGACCTTGTAACTGGCTTCCTTGACTAAGCAGAATAATTTCAAGGTTCATTTAGGTTGTAGGGTGTATCAATTCTTCATTCGTTTTGGAATATGTCATTGAATGCTTACACAAGATTTTTTCTCCGTGACCTGCTCCCTGTGACTCAGTCTCACCACCACCTCCTCCTCCTCCTCCTCCTCCTCCTCCTCCTCCTCCTCCTCCTCCTCCTCAGTCTTTACCACCTCCTGCTCATGCCATAAAATTACTACTCCCTCACTGGATTGGCCGCTGATGATGTGAGGGTCCTCAGGGTCACCTTCCAAAAGCCCCGTCTGTGGACATGAGCCTTGTGGGGGACGTAGATCCAAACCGTAACGTACGGTTGTCCTGTTTACAGTTGTTAGGGACTGCCTGTGGTTCAGGTGGCTGCTCTGCTCTCACCTGCAGTGGACGAGGTCCTCATTTCTCCATTTTTGTGTAGGCGCTTCCTGTCCTTCTGTGATGAGACCTACTCTAAGAGTAGGAGGTGATGGCTCGTCCTCTTTTCACATGCTTATTGGCTTTTTTTTTGATACCAGGAATCGAACTTAGGAACTTGCGCTTGCCAGCCAGGTACTTACACCACAGAGCTGCATCCCTGGCCCTTAGTGGCCATTTTATCTCTTTGGGAAGTATCTGTTCAAATCCTTTGCCTGTGTTTTAGTTGGGTTATTTGCCTTTTTAATTCAGCTGTGTTTTCATGTATTCTAAATATGTGTTTAATTTGCAAGTATTTTCTTCTGTTCTATGAGTTACTTCATTTGATAGTACGTTTGTGATACAAAAGATATAATTCTGTTACAGTTTAATTTTTTCTTTTATCACTTATGCTTTTGATGTCATATGTAATAAATCACTCTCTAAATCCAGGTTACTGGCATATATGTAAGAGTTAGATAGTTAACCTTTTCCATTGAGCTATGTGTTAGTGGCACTGTCGTGGCAGCCTTGATGTCCTGACTTGAGTCTTTCATGGTCATTTTGACTTTGAGGAAGAGCCAGAAGTCACATAGTGCCGAATCTAGTGAATAAGGTTGGTGAGGACACACCTGAATTTTTTTTGGTACCGGGAATCCAACTGACGGCTTCACACCAAGTGTTTTTAATGACCCTGCTCTTCTGTTGGGCGGTGCTTAGTAACAGCATTCACCATATTTTTTATCACACCTCTTTTTTTTTTTTTTTTTTTTTAAAGACGGGGTCTTGCTACAAAGCCTGGTCTTGAACTAGTTATATAGCCAAGGCTGGCCTTGAACTTGCAGTAATCTTCCTGCCTCAGCCTCTAGAGTGCTGGGATTACAGGCATGGGCCACCACACCTGGCCTCTGTCACATTTCATAAAGGTACCCAAGAAAGAGAACTTCCAGAACTGCTTCAAGAAATGGCAAGAATGATAGGATAAGTATATAAAAAGTCAGGAGAGGGCACTATTTTGGGAGGGATTAATGGCAATGTGTCTTTTACTGTAGTAAAAAAATTTGTTTTGAGATAAGGTTTCACTGTGTAGTTCAGGTTGGCCTTGAACTCACTGTGTAGCCCAGGATGGCTTCAAACTTGTTGCAGTTGTCCTGCCTCAGCTCAGCCTCCCAAGTGCTGGGATTACAGGCAAGCACTACCATGCTCGGCTATAGTAAATTTTAAAAATTTAAACATTCCGATGTATATTTTGATCATACCTCATGTAAAGCACTTCTACCATCCTAGGAAGTTTTGTTACGCTCTTTTCATTTAATCTTCATCCCTTCTACCTACCCCCAGCTTGTGACTTTATATTAGTTTGCACACTCTGGAGCTTAGATAGAATCATGCAGGATGTACGTGGGGTGGTGGTTCTGGCTTGTTTTACTGAGCATCAGTGTTTGAGATTATCCAGGTTAGTGACACTATCAGTGGTTCTGGTTGCAGGCACTGTCAGTGTTTGCACACAAGCACAGTTGTCTTCACATTGAGCGCCCCCTCCCCAGTGTGAGTGGTCTTTTTTTTTTTTTTTTGTCTTTTTGAGACAGAGTCTCACTATGCAATTCAGGCTGGCCTTGAGCTCACTTTGTAGCCCAGGGTGCTCTTGAACTTGCAACAGTCCTCCTGCCTCAGCCTCCTGAGTGCTGGAGTGGTTGTTTTTGATCTTTTACCATAAGATCCTGCTCCAGCACTGACTGTGGTTTATCTCCTTGGGTGATGAGCCCTCTGTACTCTTGTAAACCAGCTGAACGGGATGCAGCCGATGGTAGATTGTAGAAATCCTTTAACATGAATCCCACGTGTCATAGGTAAGCAAACCGACTTGAAACTTAGGTCATTTAATGTTATAACAGGAAGTTAATGCTAAATATAGGTGGAAGCCAGGCATGGTGATGCAGGCCTTGTTATGGTTGATAAATTTTGTCAACTTGAGAAGTTTAAAAGTTCAACTAAGTGATTCAGCAGGGGGGTAGGGTCCTTACTTTATAAACATCCTCAGCTTATAAAAGCAGAGGACATAGAGATGGTGTGGGCATGGGCATATGGCCAATGTACAATTTTTTTAAAAAAGGCTTAGGGCTGGGGCTGTAGCTCAGTGGCACAAGCACCTGCCTGGCAAATGGAAGGTCCTGAGTTTGATTCCCAGTACCAAAAAAAGGCTTGCTTCCTGCCCATGTGCTCTTGTTGCTTTTGCTGTCTTCTGCTGCTTTCACCTGTTGCCTCTGCCATGCCACCCTGCCTTGGAGCCAGCTGATTATAGACTAAAACCTCCACAAACTGTGAGCTAAATTCCTTCCTTAATTTTGGGTGTTAGATATTTTGTCCAACAACAACAAAAAAGTAACGAAGACAAGCCTATAATCCCAGCACTTGAGAGGCTGAGGCAGGAAGATCGCTATAAGTTTGAGGCCAGCCTGGGCTACATAGACTATCAAGAAATATGTGTGTGTGTGTGTGTGTGTGTGTGTGTGTGTGTGTGTGTGTGTGTATGATTTTTCATATAAGCAGTTTTTTAAAAATCTGTATATAATGCTTAAATGAAGAAAACCAGAAGAGAAAAATCACTCAGACAAACTTGTAATTGAGGGTATTGTAAGCTGAGTTTCAGAATGAATTTAATACTGTTAATTCTGCTCTCACTTTCCCAGGTATGCAGGTGCCTTGAGAGCGTCAGGGGAAATGGCTTCAGCACAGTACATTACTGCAGGTCAGTGTGTCAGAAGCGCTCGTCTTTGGGGAGCGGTATAATACTCAGTCAGTGTTATTTTTCACTCTGATTTGTTCAGTACCTTTTGAATTGATAATTTTTTTTGTACAACATCACCTCATTTATAGTTACATCGTATAACTTGGAAACGATTTCATTATCTAAATTTTAAACCAATAATGGGTATTCTTTTTGAAAAATCTTTGGAACTTTTTTTTAATCAGTTTGATTTCAAGTTCTGTTAGATATATCTTCGGGAATAACTTTGAGGATAGTTAGAAATAAGTTTTGTCACGGTTGATACAGTCATTTTTAAGAGACTTAGTGGTTTTTTAAGTAAGTGATGTGTCTGAGGAGAAAGAACTCTCTTTCTGTAATACTGGGGATCACATGCAGGGCCTCGTGCTTACTAGTCAAACACTCTACTTCTGAGCCACATTTCCAGCCACAGAAATTGTTAAGGATAGAAGTAACTTGTTTCTTTATTACATGAGTAGAATTTTGGATAGTTATGCAGATGAGTACTCTGTTAATCACTGGACTAGACCGGTAGGTTTTTTGGGTTTTTTTTTCCTCAACAGCTTTATTGAACTGTAATTCACATGCCATACACTTCGTCCACTTAAGTGTACAGTTTGTTCTCTCTGGTGCACTCATAGTTAAATTTAGGACGTTTTGATGAAAATGACTTTGGAAACCAACTTCAGTGGGCTGGGGCCCTAGCGCAGTGGTAGAGTGCTTACCTGGTTTGCATAAGATCCTGGGTTCAACCCCTGGCAACACAAAAAGAAGCAGAAACTGCAATTCCGTGACGTGGCTGGAGCACTGAGTAGTAATCTTTTATTTCTCCTCAGCACTCCCCACACACACGTCTTTTTCTGTCTTACAGCCTTGCTTATTCTGGACCTTTGATATACATGGAATTAATGTGGAGTCTTTTGTGACTGCCTTTCTCGTCCCGTAGGCTGTTCTGGGTTTGTCCACTGTTGCCGGTACCAGTACCTCGTTCTGTGTTACTGCCAAGTAGCTTCCGTGTTGTGGGCGCCACATCACATTTAACTGTTTTCAGTGATGGGCGTTTGGCTTTTTCCACTTTCGCCTGTTACAAACACTGCTAACATTGGTGTACTAATCTTCATGTGGATGAATGTTTTCCTTTCTCTTGGGTATATATGTGTCTAGGAGTGGAATTGCTAGATCATGTGATCATTTTATATTCAAAATTTTTGAGGAAGCTGCTAGACTATCACACAAAAGAGGTATATACCATGTTACATCTCATGCAGTAACGTGTTGAGGGTTCTGGTTTCTCTGCACCCTTGTCAACACTTAGTATTGTAAGTCTTTTATACAGCCATTCTAGCAGTGCAGGGTGATAGCTAGCTCATTGTGGTCAGCCATTAATTTTCATTGCTCTTAGCAGTAGATTTCTTAGCATCATTTAGAGTTAGATTTTACTCTGATGCCTTTCCCTGAAAGTATCTTCATTTGTTGAAATTTTTCATGAGAAAGTGTGACCCCTTATTTATAATTCATTTGAGTTTTTGCTGTCTACCAGTAACTCAGCATTTCATCAGGCTGATAGTATTGGTGGGGGGAACAACACTGTGGTTTACATTTTTGTTTCTTTTTAACTTTTTTAAAAAAAATTCAAATTTATCAAAAAGTTACAAGAAGTGACCAGTATTTTTTTTATCATACTTGTTTTTTCATTTTTCTGTAATGCATGCAGCTTTCTTCAGAACCATTTCAGAGTAAGGTGGGATATGTGATATCTTTCCTTCCTGAATATTCACTGTTATTTCCTAAGAATAAAGGCATCACTTATGACAGTAAGTCAATCATCAGTTTTTAAAATCTGGGAGTTTAACCCTTACTACTCTACATAATAAAGACTTTATTCAAATTTTGCCAGTTTCCCCATTGCCCCTGACATTTTCTCCTAGGCTTCAGGATCTGGTTTAGGATCACACATAGCAGTTAGTTGTCTCAGTGTGCTTTTGGTCTAGATTGTGTTTTTCCATCTGTTTCACTCAGACTAATGAAATAACTTTCATGATGCTCTGTAATGGCATATAGGAAGTGTAAATGATGTATGGTTTTTTGAGTATTATGTACTTGGTACTTTGATTCTGAATAATGATAGGGGGAACCTCAGATTTAAAATAAGATGAAGTAGAGTTGTGGGTTTGTTTGTTTGTTTGTTTTTTGAGACAGGGTCTCACTGTATAGTTCAGCCAAGCTTTGAACTATGTAGCCCAGGCTGGCCTTGAACCCATAGTGATCCTCCTGCCTCAGCCTCCTGAGTGCTGGGATTAAGGTGTGCACCAGCACTGCTGCCCTGAAGTAGAGTTTTGCTGTATAGGAAATAGGGGAAAGGATAGTAGCAGAGGTCAGCAGAGGGGAGGGATGCCTCTGAACTCTTGAGAGCACAACTGGGTCCAGGGCCCTGGCCATGACCTAATGCTGATGGGAGGGGATAAGCAGGGGAAAAGCTCTCAAGAAGGCAAATTAGCTTTGGTTCTCAGCTGTTGGGTGGAGCTGGGGAGTGTGTTTAAGGAGCCAGATTTCAGCATCCTTGAGTTCAGTAGCCGGGAACCAGCTGCGGGCTTCCAGGTAAGTTGCAATGGGACACTGATGGCCTGCAGTGGCAGAGAGACTGGACAGGGACATTACGCCTGTGTGACCTGTGGATAGAGGTTATGTGTTCTCTTCATTGAATTAATCAGTCTGCCTTGTTTGCGGGGACGAAGCTGGCAAGGACCAAGAGGGGCAGGGCCCCAGAGTTGTTTGTAGCTCGCGATTGCTTTATAAGGCCATCCGGTAAGTTGTTGAAGATTTAGAAATGCGTATTTTACTTTTCCTTATTAGGAGTCCGACGGTTGTGAAACTGTAGATTCACTTAAACATGGTTAAACAGGGTCCTGTTTTTGGTATTTAAGAATGAAGTATTCATAGCACATGTATTAAATATGTCACTTTTTCTAAGGCGATGTTTGCTTTGTTTTTAAGCCCTTAGAGATTTGTTTGATTCCATGGATAAAACTTCTTCTAGTATTCCACCTATCATTCTACTGCAGTTTTTACACATGGCTTTCCCGCAGTTTGCAGAGAAAGGTGATCAAGGACAGTATCTTCAACAGGTAATCAGACGAAGGATTTGTACTGTGTAAATGTAAAGTGGAGGTCTCTCGCGCTTCTCACACTTACTGGAATGTGTCTGGAGGTAGCAACAGTCCATCCGCTCTTGCTCACACCGCCGTGTTCCCGTCTGGAGGGGCCGCAGTCTGTTAACTGACCGTCCTGCTTCATCTTCGGCTCCTCAGCGGCATTTCTCCACACAGCACTCAGATGTACAGAGAAGATGTACAGAGGAGCCGCACATGGCGGTGCAGGCCTGTAATCCCAGCCCTCTGGGAGGCTGAGGCAGGAGAATGACAAACTTGAGCGCAGCCTGGGCAGTTTGGTAGCTTAGCAAAACTTTGTTTTAAAATAACAAAGAGGTGGAGATGTAGTTCAGTGTGAAGGCCCTGGGGTCAGTCACCAGTACCAAGGGAAAGAATAGGGCTTAGGGATATAGCTTAGTGGTAGAGGATTAGAAATGTACGTAGTGGTTGAAGGCTGGTAGGCCTTGGGTTCCATCCCCAGCACAAAAGTAACACCCACCCCTCCAATAAAGAAGCAAAAATAAGATCATATTGGGCCCTTGTTTAGAACCATTTAGTGATTTTCTTTCTTTTTCTTTTTTTTTTTTTTTTGGTCTTTTTGACTGCCTTTTTTTTAGTACTGGGAATCAAACGAAGAACCTTGTGCTTGCCAGGCAGGCACTTATGCCACTGAGCTATATTCCTGGCCCTTTTTTGTCTGTTTTGAGACAAGGTCTCACTGCAGTTCAGGCCGGCCTTGAGCTCACTTTGTACCCGAGGCTGGTCTGCAACTCGCAGTGATTCTCCTGCCTCAGCCTTCTGAGTGCTGGGATTACAGGCGTGCGCCACCACTCCTGGCCCTTAGTGATTTTGTGCCCTGTCCTAAGTCCACTGGCTGCTGGCTGCCTCTGGGACCTTGTCTTCCTGTCCTGTGCTGCTCTCCCGGCACTGCTCTCCCCGTGCTGTCCTCTTTCCAGCCTTGGGCCTTCCTTGCTCTTCCTTAAACCCTTTCCGTGTTCTCTTCTCGCACGGCCTTTGCTGTCCCTCTGCTCTGTCAGAGAGCTGCGTGCGGGTGCCCTCAGGTCTTCGGTGACCTTACTGAGACCGCATGCTGTCCTTCCCTTCGTCCCTTTGGGCTTCTGAGCTAGTTCTTTCTTCTTCACAGCCCTTATCGCTGAATTAGTATTCCGTGTACCTATGTTCCCCAGTAGGACTTTTCCCACTGTCCATTCCAGACACGTGCAGTAGTGTAGCACAGTGTCTGTTGAATGATGAGTAGCTGCTCTTGAATTCTCAATTTTTTAAAAGATCTTTTAATACCAAATTTGCTAATATTTTTAAAGAAGAGAACATCTTTCTCCCCTAAGCACACAGTAATTACGTTGGGAGGCTGTTACAGATGTGCCTGTTACTGTCTGAATTATACAGGATGCGAACGAGTGCTGGATACAGATGATGCGAGTGCTGCAGCAGAAGTTGGAAGCCATCGAGGATGATTCTGCGAAAGAGGTAAGTGGAGCAGACGTGTGGTTGCGCTGCCTTGTTGTTGGTTTTTGTTTTCTCCCCGACCCAGGTTGGAAGTAGATTCATCTTAATTGCTGGATATGTGGATGCGTATTTGAATACTTTATACGCTCAACCTGTAGTTGGAATTTAATAGCTTGCATGCAGTGCATTTATTAAATTTCATCAGTTTTGTTGAGCATCTGTAATCTTGTACCAGTGTTTCTGAACTGTAAAAGGATTTCACGAAAGAACTACGTTTTAAAAATCTTAAACAAGTATTACTGAACTGGATTGTGTGAAACAATACTGTATGTTAATATTTACATAGAGTAAGACTGGGATTTTAATTTTATTTTGATTTTTGCAGACAGATTCTTCATCTGCACCAGCAGTGGCACCTACTAAAAAGAAAAGTTTAATTGATCAGTTCTTCGGTGTTGAGTTTGAAACTACGTATCCTTATGAATTACAGTTTGTATTCATCACTTAGGAGAAATAAATCAGCATAAATAGTACAGTTCGCTGATTGGCATGTGCTGGGATAGAAGAAGGAAAATTCTTCAGAGATATTTATGCATAAAAAGTGATAGTGGAAATTAAGAATTATTAAAAATACACCCATGAAAGGATTCTTGAAGTTTTAAATAAATATAACATCCCTAGTAGAATCTACCTCATTAGTCTCAGAGAGAATCAATTTTGCTGGGCGTGGTGGTGCACGCCTGTAATCCCAGCACTCGGGAGGCTGAGGCAGGAGGATCATTTTAGGTTCGAGACCAGCTTGGGCTACAAAGTGAGCTCAAGGCCAGCCTGAACTGAATTGCGAGACCCTGTCTCAAAAAGACCAAAAAAATATATATATATATGAATCAGTTTTTAGCTGTATAAAATGAAGCATATGAATTAAATTATAAGCATAGGACTATTCCAATTAATTGAACATGAATTCAAGGAACTGTTATCGTCTAGGCTGTGAGTAAAAACTTAGAAGAGATTTCTGTTTATTTTCTTAGGTATCGACTTTATACTGATTTATATTGCTGAGAATTTATTGAATTTTTAACACGTTCATTCCTCACTTACAGAATTGTTGGAGAGGAAATAAACATTAAGTATGTTGAAGCATGATTCTCTGTTGGGACCATTTTAAATACCAGTGAATGATTATTACTTTAGTAGCAGTAGGGTAGTTTATTACATTAAAAATTATGTAAGAAATACCTGCTGGCATTCCTTATCTTCTTTTGCAAAGCATGAAATGTACAGAATCTGAAGAAGAAGAAGTCACCAAAGGAAAGGAAAATCAGCTGCAGCTTAGCTGTTTTATTAATCAGGAAGTCAAGTACCTTTTTACAGGACTTAAATTGGTAAGGACAGACAGTCTGTCCTCATTGTTTGTGGATTCCATACTTAGGAATACAACGGCTCGCTGCTGTCTGTCCTCCAGAGACAGTGCTCGTGGCCTGAATGCCGGTGCTGTCGGTTGCAGTCGCTTGCAGATGCGTTACAGAACAGCACAGGTTTTGAGTCGCCCAGCACACAAGCAGTCCCAGCTGAGGTCAGACCTGACTGCTCTGTAGTGGTTTTGGTTTTTTGGGGGTTGTTTTTCTTTTGGTCTTTTTGAGACAGGGTCTTGCTATGCAGTTCAGGCTGACTTTGAGCTCACTGTGTAGCCCAGGCTGGTCTCAAACTTGCAGTGATCCTCCTGCCTCAGCCTCCTGAGTGCTGGGATTACAGGCGTGTGCCACCATGCCAGGCTTCTGTAGTGGTTTTAATTCCATGTTTTTTCATTGCTAATGTGTTTCGTGGGTGATTTCAGTGTTTCAAATGACCCTCAGGCAGAGTGCTCCAGTGCTGTGTAGTATTCCTCTCTCAGTACAAGAAGGCTGTGGCATGTCTTAGTGGAGAACCACATGCATAGAGAAGCTCCATATGAGCACAGTTAGGGTGATGTTACTTCTAAGTTCAGTGTTAATGAGCTAGCACAGTATGTGAAATAAAGTGTCTTTAAATGGAAACACACATAGAGCAAGGTTTCGTATTTATCATCGATGGAAAAGTTGTGATAAGAGATCGCAGGAACCTAACCCTGTATTCCTCCTAGGGCCAGTGGTTCAGTATTCATGAATTCAGTGCTCAGGATGATCTTACAGAGCATAGCTACCGTGAATAACAAGAAGCAGCTATTTATTCAGAATTCAGACTTCAGTTAGTTTCTCATTTTATAGAAAAGAGCATTAACATGGTTGTGTAAATCATGAAGTATTAGTTTTAGGACATCAAAAAATAAGTGCGTTAATTGGAGAGTGCAGAATGAATTGCTTTGGCACGGGGCCCAGGATGATATTTTCTTCATAATTCTGTAAAATTATGGGGCACTAAATATAATTGGAAGTCCTAGGTCAGTGGTGGTGAACACTTTGGAGCTCTCAGTGATGCAGACAGCCCACTGTGATGTGTGTGCTGTGGGTTCACCAGCACTGGTCGGGATGGCCGTGGGTGATGGTGACAGGTGTTACCTGACTGTGAGTAACTTCACAGCAGCTGTACTTTTCTTGAAAAACGTGTTCATATATGTGTTTATTTCCTTCATAAAATTTTGAGTTGTGAAAACCATTCTGATTATTCTTGAGTAATTGTGCTCCTTGTTTCATTCCTTTTTCACTGCTGAATAAACTTGGTTAAATGTTAGCTACACTGCAGTGATTCCTTTTGTAATATGATTAGTAATTTTTAAAAAGTAAACTTTTTAAGAGTCAAGCATGGGGGCGTGCACCTGTAATCTCAGCACGTAGAAGGCTGATGTAGAAGGAACTCCAAGAGTTCAAGGCCAGCTGGGGCTCCATAGAGAGACTCTTACTCAACACTGTCCCCCCAAAAGTAAACTTCAGAAAAATCACTGCAAATGTAACATACTTAAATATTGAGATTTTAATTCAGATTTCTTTTTGATTTAGTAGTGGTAGGTTTTATTAACAAGTAGTGGTGGTTTTTTAAAAAATTATATAACATTGGAAATAGTAGCTAATTTTTTTTCTGAGACAGGGTCTTACTGTGTAGTGCAGGCTGGCCTTGAACTTGATTATACAGCTCAGACTGGGCTGGAACTCATGGTGATCATCCTGCCTCAGCCTTCCGAGTGCTGCGATTACAGGCGTGCGCCACCATGTAGCTAATCTCTATTGAGTATCAAACATATGCCAAATAGTTTCCCAGGTTTTCTTCGTGTCCTAACTCATGTACTTCTGACAATGGCTTTTTTGTTACCACCTTTAACAGTTGAAGTCAGGAGGGGATAAATGTGTTGCACAGTGACGCAGGGGTCATCAGCAGTGGAAAGTGACCATGATGGCTAAGACAGGCACAGTGGCTAAAGGCTTCCTGAGGTCTGTTCCAGTACTTAACACAGTCTTACTTGATTAAAGCCAGGGTGGTGGCTCACACCTGTAATCCCAGCACTCGGGAGGCTGAGGCAGGGGCAGGTGGATCGTTGTGAGTTCGAGACCAGCCTGGGCTACAGAGTGAGCTCAAGGCCAGCCTGAACTGCATAGCGAGACCCTGTCTCAAAAAAAAAAAAAGACATTAAAAAAAAAAACTTGATTAATGCTAGAAACCTTTTGTACATAAAGCATAAAGAACAAGGGTTTTCTACATCCTCTTTAGGTATTCTGATACTCTATAATGGAATGACAGAGGCTTTGTTATGTTATCTAAAATACAAGTTTTCTGAGTGAGCAACATTTGGGTCATAGCTGAAAACCGAAAACATTTTTTATACTCAAGAGTTCACAGCAGTTGGCTGGGGATTTAGCTCAGCGGCACAGCGCCTGCCTGGCAAGTGTGAGGTCCTGAGTTCAATTCCTGGTACCAAAAAAAAAAAAAAAAAGAGTTCACAACAGTATAAATTTGATACTTTATAAGAATTGACCATACTGGCTTCATTTGGATTATTTCTCATGGTATAAATCTGTCCATGTATGTTGTCTACTAAGTAGTGCTACTTCGTTAAAATAATTAGAATGTGAGTCTGTGTTGCAGAGATAAATCTGAATGTTAATATTTGGTTGTCTGTAATGTACTTTTTTAGCGACTTCAGGAAGAAATCACCAAACAGTCTCCAACGTTGCAAAGAAATGCTTTGTACATCAAATCTGTAAGTTGTACATTTCCTTTTGAAATTGAATACCATTCCATTGAAAGGTTTCCAGTTAATTAATTTTAACCCCATCTATTTTTATTTTTTTTAACCATCATGGAATTAAAAACTTGTGTGATAGTTGGTTGTAAAGAATTTCTTCCCATTTTCTCTCCTTAGTCCAAGATCAGCCGGTTACCTGCTTACTTAACTATTCAGATGGTTCGATTTTTTTATAAAGAAAAGGAATCAGTAAATGCCAAAGTTCTTAAGGTTAGTAATAACTTTTAGTTTGTATATAAAATATACTTGTTTGAAGGCAGTACCTAACTTATAATAGGATAAGGACAGTTATCTGTGAAATATTTAGAGGCTTTATTAAGTACTGTAGTTCTAAACCAAGAATATGTATTGGAATTATTTATTGTCCTATTTCTAATTATACATATCCCTGGCTTCTCCCTCTAGCCCCAAGCATCTGATTAAATTTCTTGGGTGAAGCCTAGGGCCATATATTTGTCAGAAGATTCACAGGTAATTCTGATGGGTCCCCTGCACTCCCACAAATACTGCCCCAGATCACATCCTTCACTTTGCAGGAGCCGATTCATTAGGCTCAGGAGGAGAATGAACAAGGAGACACTACGTTATAGATAGTTCTTTCCTGTAGGGGAGCAGAAAGTTAAGTCAGCAGTGCCCAGAGATATTTAAATGGTAATCTCTTGCTGTAGGGACCAACCGTGTGATTTAACTGTTTGTGTTGAGCTGTAGGTCTGCTACGTGTCTACAGAATTCCTGATCCTTGGGAGAGGTATATAATTCTAGCTTTTGGAGCTAAAATTCATAGCATTTTTAATAATAGACTTAGTATTACATGAGAAACTTAATGTAGTTTAAATATCTATTAGTGTTTACTTCAGATATCTTTTTTTTGGATGATACTGGCCATTGAACCCAAGGGTGTTTGGTGGCATCTCCAGCCCTGTTGGTCTTATATTTTGAGACAGGGCTCACCAAATGGCCCTGGCTGAGCTGGGACTGAGTGCTCCTTAGTGTATCTCAGTGGAAGATACTGGACTTTATCCGTATTGTTTCTGTGTAAAGTTACGTTTCAGATAAAAAAATTTCTAAGTTAATTCCACTTTTGAGGATCCATTATTTTTACAGTTTTTGAATTGATGCTTTTGTTGCATAAATTTTGGTTCCTTTTCTGTGGTCAGTTCTCTAGAGTACAATATTTAATGGAAAAACATCTGAAAAGTTCTGACGTTAAAAGAGTTAGAGCTAGCTGAGCATGGTGGTGCGTGTCTGTGATCTGTTCACTCTCAGCAGGAGGGTCGCAGCTTTGACACTTAATGCTTTCTCTTCTTTTTGGTACGGGGAATCGAACTCAGGACCTTGCACTTGCCAAGCAGGTGCTGTGCTGCTGAGCTGTCTCCCCAGCCGAGGATCACAACTTTGAGCCACACGTGGGTAATTCAGTGACTTAGCAAGACCCTATCTCAAAGTAAAATTTAAAAAAACGTGGACATGTGGCTCAGGGCAAAGGCCCTGCATTAATACTGAGTTCAGCCAAAAAAAAAAGTTAGAACCAGATTATTCTTAAGAATAAGTCCTAAGAGGTTTTCAACTATACCATGGTCCTCCACATGATTTTAACAGACTTTGTTTTCCACTTTGAGTTATGAAAACATGGCTTTGCAAGTGTGTCTTTGGATAACAGTCTGTAAGTCTTCACATTTTTTCTTTGTTTTTGTTGTATTTGTAGGATGTTAAATTTCCCCTAATGCTGGATGTGTATGAACTTTGTACACCTGAACTTCAAGAGAAAATGGTCTCTTTTCGATCAAAATTCAAGGATATAGAAGATAAAAAAGTGAATCAGCAGCCAAATACAGTAGGTTCTTACTGATGACTTTCTAGTGTTACTGTTTTAATCAGTGCTTAGCTATTACTTTGCATTGTTAGTAAAAATGGATGAGCCTCTTTCAGTTAGAGATTCATATATCCTGTATATGTAGTTTTAAAGCCTTTAAAGTTCTTGATATAAAACCTAACTTTTATTATATAGACAACTTAGTATTTTCTTTCCTGTGTAATTTTTTTTTTTGGTCTTTTGAGACAAGGTCTTGCTATGCAGTTCAGGCTGGCCTTGAGCTCACTTTGTAGCCCAGGCTGGCCTCAAACTCACAACGATCCTGCTGCCTCAGCCTCCTGAGTGCTGGGATTACAGGCGTGCGCCACCATACCCAGCTTTCCCCCTGTAATTTGTATTTCTTTTATATTTATCTCCTGAAAGCACTTTGCATGAATTCCTGTTATTTTCAGGACATGTTAATATTTTCCTTATAAGGCATAGAATTATTCTAATTTTAGATGGAATCAGTGCTACAGAATACATATCGGTTCACTAATGTGCATTGGGACAGGTAACATCTTTTCATGGGTGTTGTGGATATTCCTGGGAATGCTAAAATCGTAGCTATAGCAATTTTATGTTTTATAAGTTGTATTATTTTAGGTTCAGTTAAGGTAGAGCTGAATTATATGTTGAATTTTTTTCTTCAGAATGGGAAATTTCCTGGTAACCAAATTTTAAGATTAAAATCTGCAGGTGAGGGGGCCGAGCACTTTTTTCGCCATGTTTGCCAGACTGTCCTTGAATGTGTAACGCCCCTGCCTCGGTCTCCTGAGTACCTGGGCTGGAGGTGTGTGCCACTGTGTCCAGCTAAAAGTAGTTTTTAAAAATTAAACGTTGAGATAATTCATGATCACGCGCAGTTCTCGCAGCAGTGCTGAGCCCCGGAGCCCTGTGCACCCAGCTTCCTTGGTGCTAACACCTTGCCAGCTGCGGTACGGCATCACGGGCTCATCGCGGACTTCGACGCGGCGCGCTTCCCTCGCCGCCACGACCTCTTAGAACTGCCCTTCGTAGTCTCAGGTTCATTTTCCTTCGGCGGTCCGTGCCGTAATTCCATCAAGTACTAACCTGTTTCCCTTTCTCTAATTGTCCGTGCAAGAAAGTTAGGGAGTGAAATCACAGCTCCTCCATTTTTTAAGGTAACATGGGGGTTGACTTTTCTGAATCAGCATAGTCTCTTGAGTTTCATCCCGGTTGCTGTGTATAAAACAGTAGTTCCTTTTTATTACCACCTAGTGTTTCCTGATGTGGACACAGTTTGCTTAATCATTCACCTGTTGAGGGACATCTGGGTTGTTACTCAGTTTTGTCTATAAAGAATAAAGCTGGGGTAAAAGCACCTGTAGCGTTCAGTGTAACGAAGTTTTATTTCCCCGGAATAAATGCCCAGGATGCGGTAGAACGGGAGCTCGGCACCACCTTTGGTGTGGTCGCTGCTTTTCCTGTTCGGCGGAGAGTAGGTTTATGGCAGCGCCTCCTACTTCTCCCTTTGTGCCATCCCAGTAGCTGATGCTGCTGCTCATGTCTTCCTGTGTTCGCCACTGAGCTTCGCTGAAACATCTCTTTCGCTTGTTTTATTACTGGACTATTTGGGTTTTTACTCCTGTGAGTTTTAAGTTCTGTCCTAGCTACTGGTTGACATGTGGGTTGCAAGTGTGTTTTCTAGTCTAATAGCTTGCTTTTCATCCTTTCACCATAGTCTTTCACAGGGAAAAGATTTTAATTTTTGATAAAATCGTCTGTTTTTTCTTTGGTCACTTGCCCCTTCGGTGTCGTATTTAAAAACCATTTTTGAAACCAGGTGCGGTAGCACACGCCTGTGATCCCAGTGCTGAGCCGGGAGGGTTGCTCAGGTTTGAGGCCAGCCTAGGCTACATCGTGAGTTCAAGGCTAGTTTGACCCAGAAAGTTAAAACCAAGTTTTCTAGTCCAAGGCCATGAAGACTTATACTTAGGTGTTCTCTTAAGAGTTTTGAGATTTTAATTCTTCCACTTATGTATTTTGGTGTATTCTGGGTTAACTTTTTATATGGTGTGATACTCAGATTTATAGGTGGTACCTTGGTTTATGAACTTAATTTGTTTTACGATTTTGGGGATGATGGCAGTGTTTATGGGGTTTTTTTGTACTGGGAATTGAACTCACGACCTCGTGCTTGCCAGGTAGGTGCTGTGCTGCTGAGCTGTACCCTTGGCCTGTGTTTGTGTTTGTGAGGGGAACGTGGCAATGGTTGTGTTTATCACTCGATGCAGAGTTTGTGAATAGAAGCAAAATTCTGCCGAATGCTTTTGTTTGTGAACCAAAATGGTTTGCAAACAGGAGGTTCATGAACTGAGGTATTACTGTATTCTTTTATATGTGAGTATTCAGTTAACCCATGTTCTTTAAAAAATAAAAATAAAAAAGACTAGTCTTTGACTATAGAGTATCTTGGCACAGGTGTAGAGAACTGGTCGACTGCAGATGTATGAGTGCGTTTCTGGACTCAGTGTGACTCCGTTGGTCTGGGTGTCAGTTTTTATGCCGTACCGTAAGGTCTTGACTTCAGTAATGCTCTAAGAAGGATTGAGATTATGTACCCCAACTTTGTTCTTCTATTGGAAGATTGGTCTAGCTATTTTGTTTGAGTCCCTCGTATTTCCACGTTACAGTTACTTTGTCCATTTTGTATGAAGAAGAAAAACAAAAGCAGTTGGAATTTTGGTAGGAACTGCATTGAATCTGTGGATCAGTTGCCATCTTAATAGTATTATTATCCAGAAATTTGATATTGATGTATTTTGTTTAGGTGTTTAATTTTTTTTTTTGGTTTTTCTCCGGTACCAGGAACCGAACTCACGACCTTGCACTTGCCAGGCGGGTGCTTTTGCCGCTGAGCTAAATCCCCAGCCCCTAGGTGTTTAATTTTTTTCAACATTGTTTTGTAGGTTTCAGTGTATAATCTTATACTTTGGTAAAATTTGTTCCTATATTATTCTTTTTGATATTTTTGTAATAGCATCACTTTAATTTCATTGTCTGATATTCCTAGCTGATATGTAGAAATATGGTTAATTTTTGTTTTGTTGATCTGTCTTGAACTTTGCTGGATTCATTTAGCTTTTTTCCCCCTTTATGTTTTGAAACAGGTTGTGTAGAATTGGTATACACTAATTTAGCATAATTGTTGAAATAATATGTTTGGAGATTTCTTTTTTAAGACTTAAAATTACAAATTCAGTTTTATAGTTAACTGGGTCGTTCAAGTGATGTATTTCATATTGGGTATTGGTAGTTCTTTTTTGCAGAATTGAATTTCATTATTTGTAGACTTGTTATTAATATTTCATTATCCTGCTGCTGCCCTTAAGGGGTGTAAAGTGATCTAACTCGTTTCATTCCTAATACTGTACTTGTAATTTGTGTCTTTTTATTTTCCCTCTTGCTTGAGATAGCTAATTTTATTGATCTTTTCAAGAAACTGGCTCTATTCTGCTGATTTTTCTCAATTTTCTTAATTTTATTGTTTTTGGCTCTTCCTTCTGCATGCTTTGGTTTATTTTGTTCTTTATCTGCTTTACTTTTTATTTTTTGGTGGTGTAGGGGATGGAACCTAGAGCTTTGCATGCGCTTACACAAGTGAGCTCTACCGTCAGCCATGTTTGTATATTCTTGCCGGTGGTAACTTAGATTAATTTCAGACTTTCTCTCTTATAGAACGTGTCCATTTATTACTCTAAACTTCACGTTCAGCAATAGTTTCACTGTGTC
>NW_004955402.1:9673270-9713353 GCF_000276665.1 Chinchilla lanigera | reverse complement strand
AATGATCCTCCTGCCTCAGCCTCCCGAGTGCTGAGATTACAGGCATGCGACACCACACCCAGCTTCACTATATTTTCAGTTAACTCGTTTCTTGTATTTTTAAAATTTCTTGAGACCTCCTTTTAGACCATATGTTATTTAGAAATGTCTACATCATTTCCCTGTGATGTTTAGATGCCATTGTGGGGAGAGAATACACCCTTAAATTGTTGTATTTACCTTCTGTTGGTATATTTAGAACATTAACATTTAATGACACTGTTGATATATTACCACTTAAATCTGTTTTTTCCTTTTTTTGGTCTTTTGGGTTATTGAACTTTTTTTAGAATTATGTGTTGACTTATTTATAATGTATTACTTTGTACAGCTCTTTTAGAAGTTACTCAAGGTTTTACGTTATCTATGAAGTAGTTGACATGCTTGCTTTTTACTTAGGGGGGACCCTTGACTTCTTACCACCCCAGCTGTCTTCAGGGTACTGGCATCGTCTTCATTCCCACTATAGTTTTGAAGAAATTAATGCCCCATGTCTGAAGAAGTTATTTATTTTTTTCATATTATACACTGAAATGAGGTAGTGCGTTCCTACTAGAGGTCCTTGTCTATGTAGTGTGTCAGAGCTCTGTAACTGTATGTTTATCTTTGCTAAATAAATATTTCAGTCATGTGGACGGAAGCAGAAAATGGACCTCATATGGGGGCACACTCCTGTAATCCCAGCACTTGGGATGGGAGGCTGAGGCAGGAGGATCACTCTGAGTTCAAGGCCAGCCTGGGCTACATCGTGAAAACCTCAAAAAAAGGAGATAGCCATGGCTTAGCAGTTCATTTAAATTGCAGTTATTTGACTTAGCTTCTTTAATTGAGGCACTCCCCCAGCCCTTACCATGGTTTGATAGTGTGTTGGTAAAATTAGAGAATAGGGGCTTTTTCTATCATAGAGCACTGCTGGAGCTGCACTGCTGGGTTCCCTGTTGTGTTCTAGCTGTAGTGGCTTCACACTGGTCCTCACACATGTGTCTGTCACTGCCCCGTTGAAGGTTGCATGCTGTTAAAGAGCAGGACCTCTGGCTTCACAGTTTCTTGTTAACTGTTACTTCATTTAAATCATTCCCATGGTAGGTCACTATTTTGCATTAGTGCCTCGTGATCTAAGTATTTGTGAAATTGAACAGTCAGTGAAAATACAAATTTTATTCCTCAATATCATGATTTAAAATTAAATATTTTTCCCCTTCAGAGTGACAAGAAGAGTAGTCCTCAGAAAGAAGTTAAATATGAACCTTTTTCATTTGCTGATGGTAAGCGAAATTTTCATTTGTTATTTTGTCTATATGCATGTATTTTAAGTAAAATTACTTGTTACTTACTGAGAAATTTCCTGTAGAAGTTTTACGTAGAGTAACATCGCTCTTAAGTGTGGAACTGTGTGTGACGTACTTTCAAACCGTCATTCATGGCTGTAACTCCGGACAGTAGCACCTTTCTGGATTCCAGTGAAGTGCTACTTCTCTCTTGTAGGCGTGGGTTATTCCTGTTACTTGCATGGGTGCTAACTGCCTAGCATTAATGGTTCACATCTCTTTAGATATTGGCTCCAATAACTGTGGATACTATGACCTGCAAGCAGTGCTAACTCACCAGGGAAGGTCGAGTTCTTCGGGCCATTATGTGTCATGGGTAAAGAGGAAACAAGGTAAACACCTGTTGTTTTATCAACCCTTAAATGCTGTTTTGTTTGTTAACAATTTTATAGCTCTGTGGAGGTGTTTTTGTTTTGTTTTTTGAGACAGGGTCTCCATGTATTCCAGGCTGGCCTTGAATTCAACTGTGTAGCCTCGGATGGCTATGCAGACTTCCTGCCTCAGCCTCCCAAGTGCTGGGTTTACAGGCATCCACTGCCACACCCAGCTGAATTCATTTAAAATTATAGGCCAGGCATGGTGGCACATGCCTCTAATCCCAGCACTCTGGAGGCTGAGGCAGGAGGATGACTGAGTTCAAGGCCAGCCTGAACTACATAGCAAAACCCTGTCTCAAGAGAAAAAATTAGGAGTCAGGGGTATAGTTCAGAGGCACAGCGCCTGCCTGGCAAGCTTGTGGTTGTGATTTTGATTCCAGTACCGCCCCCCAAAATTCACTGTAATAAACCCATTACTCATTAATGTAAATGACATTTTCCCAAAAAACTAGGGAGAAATGATACTGATTTGCACTGTTGGAAGTCCTCCTGTTGTTAAGAGACTATAGCCGGGCTGCCCTGTTTCCGCCCTTCGCCTTTTCCTTGCCGCATGCGCGCAGCCTCGGGCGCTCGCGCCTGTCCTGAGCGGGAGCTGCGGTGCTGGGTGCTGCCGCAGGAGCGCTGCCTGCGGTGCGGGGCCGCGCAGGGCCGACTGGAGCTGCTGTGGTCGCGGGACCGCGCTGCTGCTGCTGGGCAGGCGGAGACCGCCGGGCTCATTTCACTCAGTGCGCGTGTGCAGTGGCGCTCCGAGTTGGCTGTAATACTTCCTCTTTCTGTTACTTAGATGAGTGGATCAAGTTTGATGACGATAAGGTGAGCATCGTAACACCGGAAGACATCTTGCGGCTCTCGGGCGGCGGCGACTGGCATATCGCTTATGTTCTGCTCTACGGGCCCCGCAGAGTGGAGATCATGGAAGAGGAAAGTGAACAGTAATCTCCGTAGCTATTTATGCTTAGGTGTGGAATGAATGTTACTTGTTGATCACTTGTATAATCCAGAGCTTTAGAGGGAGTTGTGTAGGTGGTCTTGTCCGTTTCCCCTTGCGTGGAATAGGAGAGGGCAGAAGCAGACGGCTTGTGCATCACCCTAGAAATTACGGAAAGAAAAAATTATGGAAATAAGATTAACGTTTGGATTATGCTGCCCTCTATAAAGGGGGCTGGAAGACAGTAAGAGCTCATTTCTTGTATTAATTTTAAAAATTCTTACTGAAATGTCTTTCAACCATTACCTTCTGTGATAATTTCTCTCCTTGCCTTTCGGCCCAAGAGTCAGCAGAGATGTTTATCGCACCCGGTTCCCCATCGTTCGCTGTGCTTGCATGGTCCGTGTCACCATTCGGTGGCTGCCCGTCCTTTGCCTTATCTAACACGTTTTCCCGGGAAGGTGGAGAAGGAAGCGTTGCTCTCAGTGTGTAACTCAGTGCTGCTGTCCACTCCCGTGAAACTGGGTGCAATCAAGTATTTGTCCAGCCTGACTTCTGCTGGCTTTTCATGACTTTTAAATAAATTGTGATCAATAATAGTACATTTGATTATACATTATTGTGTCTCTGATGTAGTATGGTTTGTACATTTAACTTGGCAGTGGTTTTACGGTAACCCTAAAAAACATGTTGACAAGCTCTGGGTATTTTTAGAAACTGAGGATATTTAATTAAAAAAAGAAAAAGGGGTTAACAGCTTTGACAGGTCTGTCTGTCTGTTGAGCGTTGGGGCTGCGCTGAAGATTCAGGTGTTTGCACGCTAGTTTCTAAAGATGCCCAGTGTTACTGTGCTGCTCACCGTCCTCGTACGTTACCGTCGCCGTCTGCCCATGTCCCGTTCAAACGCCGTATTGGGTGTTTGTGGATGCTGAATGCAGTCAGGTTAGCAGTCAGGTTTGTTTGTTTTTGCGGTCCTGGTAATTCCCAAAATCTTCAGGTCTACGTGCAAATTTAGTACCAGTGATTTTTTTCTCCAATCAGATTTTATTAGTATCAGTGATTTTAAAGAGATGGTAGAAAACACCAAGACTGAGGTACTTGATTGGCTTATCACATTTTAATACCCTAGTTGCTGAAGGATGGAGGGCAGATCAGCCAGTTTGTCCGATTTAGGTATTTACAGTGAAGTTTGGGGATTATCATGACATCTCCCCTCTTTATGTTGTTTTAATGTTCAAGCCCCAGGGAATAATGGCCACTTTCCTCTAAAAGCCGAGTATGTGATGGCATCTGACACTAAGGAATAAAATAGTATTTTAGGGATACTAACGTGCAGACAGCGTTCTCACCTAGTCTCTTTAACCCTAGAAGGATGAACAGAATGGGAAGGTTGAGACCCTAAGAATTCTAATGACTTATGTTTGTGATAGTCTTTTTTTACTCATTGTCTGGTTTGGTTAGAACAATTTTAGAAGAAACATTTTCTGATCTGCTAAATGCTGAAGCTGCTAAAGCAGATGACGTAGGTTAAGAACAAACTAGGTAAAAGGCTCATGTAGAATGTATCAGAATTTTTAAAAATTTCCTTGTCATTGAAGAGCTTGACTTTGTCTTACTTAATCTTAAGAAGAAATATTATTCCAAAGATACTAAGATAAAAATTGGATTTATACCAGGGTTTTTAACTAATAGGGCTATTTTAGAATTCAGCCTTCATGTAAGGTCTGAGAAGGGAGTAGGCCAAAAAAAGTCTCAGTCCTGAATGTGCCTTATTTGCTGTCACTGACAGAGGCCCTTGAACTGTCTGAGCTATGCACGGCCCCGTCTGGGCGGGCGAGAGGCCCCGAGTCCTGGGCAGGCGGCGCGGGTGTGGGGCGGAAGGGCAGAGGTACCATTTCAGCCACGCGCAGAGTGCTTTGCTGAGCACCGGGAGCTTTCACATCGCATTCCATCTTCATAGTAATCCCAGAATTAGAGACTTGAGAGGCCGTGTCATTTTTGTAAGGCTAAAACAGGGAGACTGTCGGCTCATTTCCCTTCAAGTTGGGCGCTCTAGCAGGTGTTTTTTGGTAATGGGTTGGACAATAAATACTTCAGCTTTGCAGCCTCCATCCAGGCCACCTGCTGCATCCGTTCTGCTGTGGTACCCCAGCAGAGCCACGGCACTTAGGAATGAGCATGCTCAGTGCCAATGAAACGTTATAAAAACACAAGGGAGCCAGGCATAGTGGTGCCCGCCTCCAATCCCAGCCCTCAGGAGAGTGAGGCAGGAGGGTCGCTGCGAGCTCTGGGTCACCCTGAACTACAGCGAGACCCTGTCTCAAAAAACCGAAGACGTGGGCTGCAGCCCAGTTTGCTGATTCGCTGCGGTAACGCGTGAGAACAGGGCCAGCTGAAAGGGTGCAGGGTCACTCGGGTTTCAGAAGAGCATTTTATAGCTAACAGCATGCAGAAACGGACTTGGTACAGGAAGACAGCGTATCCTTAAACAGTGCTTATGTCACAGTAAGAATACTTACAAAACTAGTTTGTGATCTTGAGGTCACTTCACTTTGGCCATTCTCCTTGCCCACCCCTCCCCCCACCCGAGGTTTGAGCCGATGTGTGTTGTTCTTGGGGCACCAGCCAACTGTACAACTGTTACAAAAATGTTTATTGTTTACCAAAACCAGTGGACCTCTTACCAAATGCTGCTTGGTAACAAAATCTTATCACAGTTTTAATAAAAAAGAAAAAAGATACAAGCTAACTATTGGTCTCATTGTCATTAGTTAGACTCTCTGCAAGGTCGCTTAACCCAGACTTGTTGAGCGCACTGATGAGGTTATCGGGGGTCGCGTGGATGCCCTCTTGGTCCTGCCAGGCCACCAGGAGCTGCCGCGCTCTCATCCTCACGTCTTCACTGTCACATTCGATCTGCCGGATTTCTGAGTCCTTCATTTCCAAGTGAGGAGCCAGAATCTTCCAGTGTTCCCCCAACTTGTTGGCAAATATTTCTATTTGCTCCCCTGTCACAGGTTTATCCCGCCGAACATCAGGACCTAGGAAACAGGTCATGAATCAAGTTCAGTGACTTGCTATCCTAAACGTACAAAAGAGCTAGAAAGCTAAGGGGTTACTGAGTGCCTAATCACCTTTCCTAAGCTGTATTTTTTAAAACAGTTCTTTATCGCACTCTGCCTTGGTTGAATACCTATCTTAAAATCCTGATCATTAGGTCAGTAATCGAAGCTAAAGCTGCTACCTGTATTGTACGTGTGAGGACTTTCCTTGCAGTCAGCTAACGGAGAGAGGAACGACATTTTGCTTTGAAGTACGAGTATCTTCCTTCCCCTTACATAGCACTATCACTTCCCAATTTTATTACATAAAATGGAACATCTTGACACTGTTAGGTAGTATTTTTCCTCATCCCTTTCAGTCCGAAACAGCTGAGATAAAACTGGTAGAAGTTGAGAAGTAGATCAAATTAACGTACCTCTCAACATAGAACCCCAACTTTTCCAATCTGTAAAATAGCCAAGAAAATTCAATTCTTACTTTCATTTTCCTTCAGTAAAGCATCATTATCTTCCTCATCTTCATCCTCACCTGTTTTTATTTCTTCAGAAGGAGGCTAAAGGTGAAAAAGAAGAATGCTGAAAGGGATACGAGTTTCTGAAGTGCGGCTGGTTAGTTGGAGGTGCCTGGCTTAGCTACGACCGACTGTGGTCCCCAGTGCTGGGACCAGGTCCTTCCCCGGAGCGCTAACTGAACGTCCGGGGAGAAGGTAACGGAAGTGCCGACCTGGAGGGGCGCACGGAGGGCCACAGCTGGGTCCCACTTCCCCACCTCCCCGCTGGGCACACGGCGGCAGGTTTGCAAACACTGTACCTAAGGGTTAGCTAGGCACGTCGTTGCAGTGGTGCACTACGCAGGAAAACTATCGGAGAAGAGAGCAGTAGAAAGCCCAAATCCTCTGCCGCTGCTGTTCAGACCCAGGCTTTGACTCAGGGTGATATACTGACAGACTGGGTAACTTCATGTCCTCAGCTTACCGACAGGCAATAGTTTACCCAAAGTATTACGAATCTAAATTATTTGCTACACAAAAATGATTATTGGTTTTATTCTTTTTCCTTTTCATTTCTAAGACATGGTTTGTAGGTCACTTATTTTTTAACATGGTAAACTAAATTCCGTCTTGATTGTTCAAATAGTAATAGTAGCTTTAAAGAAGATAATGTCAAAGGCTATGAAAAAACGCTTATGTTACTTACTGGTAGTTCCTTGGCTAACTTTATTACCATGTTTTCGAGATACTCTGGCAAGCTTTTAAACTGCTGGTTAGTTGGCTGGAAGAAATGTGGGCTTCTCCTTGCTAACAGTCTCAGGGCTCTCCAGCCATAATTTGAATTGTTCACAGCTCTATAAAAAAAAGACAGTTTTATAAATTTGAGTTTCCTATTCCTGTATTCCCTTCTACCTGATCTGATTTTGCCACAACTTTATACCCAATGGTAACTGCTCAAAGCCGTCATCTTTTCACTGTGACCCGAAAGGACTGCTCATTGCGCACCCATGCACCAGTACCGGAAATCAACTGATTTGTAATTTCAACACATCTGAAGAGGCAGGCTCAGGCACAGCCAACACGTGCTGGAAGTTTACATGTATTTCACTGAGTTTAAACAAGTCAGCATGTGTCCCCAAGTCCTCTATGTGTAGGATGGGAATTATCCACCTAGTTATTTGGGAAAATACAGGTTCATAAATTCATAAATAGGTGCCTGTGTTCAGTGACTTAATACCCACACTTCCAGTATTAACTATAGATGTTACATTTAGAATATAAATTCAGCAATGGGTTTTGATGATAACTGAATACACACTGAAGATTCCCTAACCCAAAAATCTGAATGCTCCAAATTCTCAAGCTTTTTGAGTGCCTCAACAATGCTCAATTGCTAAAGCCTGTGCAAACATTCCACATTATGGGTAAGGGATACTCAAACGGTATTTGGTTTTCTATTTATAGAACACCCAAAGTTTAATTCACCTAACACTAACTCCAGTCAGTAAAAAGTGGCTCAAATCACTGAAAGAGAACTGTCCAGTAGCAAACACAGCAGCAAAGCCAAGAAAATCAGGAACTGGTCCCCAGTGGAGCGTTGCCACAGGCAGTATATACACGGATCACAAAAACACAGAAGTTGACCGCATTTACAAGTTATTGGAAGTCCCCCATCCCCAGGTTCACACACGTGCAGTCTAGTTCGTGCGGTCATCTCCCAAGTGGGCCTGTCACCCGTGGGACGTGCCTGCGGCACTGAAGACCTGGGAGACGCCCCCTCGACAGTGCGGGCTGTTCTCAGTGAACGCCTACTGCGAAGCTTTGCTTTCCCGGCTCATCTGCTTAGTCCATTTAATTTTTCACACTTTCAAAATTTTGGATCAATTATGCAGTTTTTTTTTTTTATGCAGTTTTCTTATTCTCTAGTGATCTATTCAAGTTCTTAACAGCCCTACAGAACTATCACTTTAAGGGTGAATCTACCTCACAGGAGGAGACAGCATACACAGTAGTCTTTTAAGCAAGGGTCGTACTGAGCAGAAGCACTGTGAACACTCAAGCAGGACAACACTGGCAGCGCAGCTCAGGGTCCACAAGGACTTTCCACCTCCCTTCCTCCGCCTTCACCGGCTGAGGAGCCAGAGCCTCCTTAACTGAGCCCGTGAGGCGGGTCCTTAGTACCTGACACAGTGGCTTGAGCAGTGTTGGCAAGCTCAAGGGATTGGCCCGTTACAGACAATGACGTGGGTGAGAGCCACGAGAGTGAGGATTTCGAGTGCAAAGTGCCATGAAGCGCGCACTACAGAAGTGCGAAAAAACAGCATCCTCGGCTGGGTCTGCGGTGAGAAAGGGTGAAGCCAGAGATCGCGTGTGCAGGGCTCTGAAGGGGAGGCCCTGGGAAGAACGGAAACGCTGAGAGAGAACAGCAACTGAGCGACAGGAGCCAGAGCGACAGGAGCCGGCGCAGGAAGGCCTGGAGAGGCCCGGGAGGAGCCGGGGATAGGCACGCTCCAGCACTTCATGCCGGAGACTAGACTTGTGCTTTAGTGTTCTGGCTTTTGGAGACGGGGTCTCACTACATGGTTCAGGCTGGGTTGGACCTCACTATGTAGCCAGCCCAGGCTGGCCCAGAGCTCATGGTGATCCTCCTGCCTCAGCCTGGTGAGCGTGGGGATTACAGGTGTGCCATGCACCACCATGCCCCGCTATGTGCATTTTATCTCAGAGTCATGGTCAGCTGCACGGAGAACTGAAATTAGACTAGTTAAGAGGTTAGAGCAACTGCACAAACTCGTCACAGGGTCTCACTAAAGAATACTGAAAGCTAACTGTAGCATGCATGGTTCAAAGCGAATCCCTGTTTAATCCTCGGAGCAACCCTGTGAAATGGGTACTGTCACTTAACAGATGAGGGGCTCGGGCTACTTGCTGGTAATGGGAACTCCTGAAGTTCCTCAAGTGAGTTGGACAGTGTAGACGGAGGTGGGGTGGCAGCAGATAAAAAGCCATCTGGTCGGAGAACGCTGCTTCACAGATGCCCAGAGAAGGAACCAGAACCTATGGAGGGGCGGCACGCTGGCGAAAAACATCTGCTTTAAGGGTTTGCCTTTTCAATGGCGTCGTCAAAGAGAGATGAAATGACAGGTGGGAGCTGTGAGAGTGGTGTGACCAGGGACGGCAAAGCGCAGGAGCGAGCCGAGCAGGGGACCAGAGGTGCAGAGGGGACAGCGGGAGCCCTGGCTTGGGGCAGAGACTGCTCTGGAACAGGCGGTGGTGGGAGAGGTGGAGCCAGGGAGGGGGCAGTTTGCTTACTAGTTTGAAACAAGGGTGATTCCAAATCCCGCTCGATAGGTAATAGGAATAATCCTTGAAATCAGAATGTGCAGTAATGTGAAACTGGTAAACTCCCCTAGGGGGAAAAGTACTCTGTTGACTGCCCTCCTTGTTAGGCTCTCTGGTATACATACAATTCCTAGGAAAAGATAGTGGAAGAAATTAAAATTTGCTCATGAGAAGCATTACTTACTTATATTCATTTTCAACCATGTTTTCAGGGTCTGCTTGTTCAATGGCTTCTTCAAAGAACTCCTCCAAAGTTGGCATGTACTCCCTAGACATTACAAAGTAATAGTGAGGACCATGTATTTGTTCTTTTTTGTTTCTTCTGAGACAGGGCCTCACTGTTATGTAGTCCAGGTTGGCCTCAAACTCATGGCAATCTTCCTACCTCAGCCCCTGAGTGCTGGGATTTCAGGCATGCGCCACCACGCCTGGCAGGAGGATGCATCTCTTCTCTTTTTGTTTTGGTACCGGGAATCAAACTCAGGACCTTCTGCTCGCCAGGCAGGCACTTGTGCCGCTGAGCTCTATCCCTGGTTCCCAGGACTATATTTCTAATACTCATAAAATGGTAGAAATAAAAGATTCTCACAGTACCCATACATTAGTTAGCAATGACACTTAAGAAACTCATCTGGTAACTACACAGTATTACGTGTCACCTACTATAGACTATATATGACACACTTTACACTGCAGTGTGTGGATATGCTGCTCTTCCAAGGGTGGGCAAGGTTTTAACAGCATTTGAATTTCACTAGCAAAAAAGTTACTTTCACTTCATGTCCCCATCCACCAACAACTTTATTAAACCTAAACCAAAACTAATAGCAGACCATGAGATTGTAAGAGTTTAGCATGATTGGTTTTTAATTTAATCTTTTTTTGATTTGTTTTTAAAAACAAAATTTTGATACAGACCCAAATGAGATCCGAGGATCACATGAGAAGTTCTACATCTCTAAGACTAGAAAAATGGGGTCTCTAAAGAAATAGCATCAAATGGCATGACATTTCGTTACAGTAACAAGCGTCGTAATCAGTACTGCAGGCCTGTGAGATTTCTTGCGCCTTTACCACTACTCTTCCACATACCATACCAGACACAATGAACTCACAACAATGACCGGCCAGAGCGGACATGCACAAATGTTCTGGAACCAACTGCTAGTTTTAAGATTACAGTTTTTTAAGCAATCAATATCAAACATGACTGCTACCATATGCCAAGCTTCTGCCAGATTTGCTTCCAATTTTTAAAGCACTACAAATATAACTCAAGCTCCCTGTGCTTCCTTCCTGATTTCATTCCCCTTTCTCTTCTGAGGTAGCTGCTATTCAGAATTTGGTATAATCGTTCTCCTGTGTGCACACGTTCTGCACCTTTTCAGACTTTCAGTAACGGAACCCTGCTTGTATCCTTACGCAACTCCAGCAGACTCCAACCAGCAGCAGGGCAAACTATTTTTACCTGCAATTCCTACAAACATCTTGGTATTTAAAATCCCTTAGCTTCTTGGCTGTGAAGTTGCCTGCTGTGTTTCTTAACTGTACTTTGAAATACTGGTGAAGCAGGGCACCTTTTCAGAGCTTATTAGGCTGCTACTTTTGCAACTGACTATTCCTGTGTCAATTTTGTTCTACTGGCTTGACTCAGTGTCAGATTCACAGGCATCTAATTTTATGAATCCTTCCTGTAAAAAAAATCCTGCGTGTCTTAAAAATCTTTTGGTTTGGTGGTCTTCTATTATTTGTGGCCACTACAGTTATTTTATTAGCATTTCTAGCTATTTTATGGCGGGAAGACGTATTCTGCCGTGCCAAAAGTCAGCCACAGGAAACTTAGGAGCGCTGATCTTAGCTGAGGAGAGACTCCATTCTCCTATGAAGCTGCAGTCAAGAAAAACAGCATTTGAAAAACATTAAACTTGCCTTGTCTCTGATTTACAGGCTTCCATATTATCAGGACACAAATTCCACAGCCTTGTTAACTCCTCACTACAAAATAAGACACAAAATTTTTATAGACACCATCCTCGTACGCCTTAAAACTGAAAAAGACAACATGATGTAAATTGAGTTTCCAGCTGGTGGCAGTACACGTTTTACTTTTCTCCTTCATAATGTTTAGTATTTAACAGGTTTGCTTTAGTCATGTGTGTATATAGCAAACCCAAATTTATATTCTATGGGAGTTCCTATGGTAACATCTTCAAAATATAAAAATAACCAAGACTGCCCCACACATGGAGAGAGAAGTTGACCTACTTTCCCATCAGAATTTTCTTATTGGGTCCTTTCCCTAGGAAGTCCTCTGGGGCTGTTCTCTTCCGTACCACTCTCGTGGGCTTGGAATCTGATGTTCTGTGGGGAACAAAACATACACTTGTTTTGGAATTGCATATGAACAGCAGAAAGGAAAAGCCATTATTAATGTGAAAGAAAACTTAGGGCTGGGGGAGGGTTTAGCTCAGGGGTAGTATTTGACAGGTATGTGCAAGGCCTTAGGTTTGGTCCCAAGCACCACAAAAACTAAAACTAAAACCAAAACCAAACCAAACAAAAAAAACAGAAAAAAGTTGTTTTTCTCCTAAAAAAGATGAAAGCTTTATATTATAATAAAACATTCATGAGAAGACAAAAATGCCACAAAATAGGCCAAATTACAAGTAGAGATACAGGATTTTTTTTTAATAGTAAATACAGATCAGTCTATTCTGACAATCAAAAAAACTCTGAAGTAAAAATACAAATAGAAGTAAGGTGAAGTGGTTGTATTCCTAACAGAGTATAACTTGCATTTTTATACAAAACACAGGGGCTGGGGATTTAGCTCAGTGGCAAAAGCGCCTGCCTGGCAAAGCGCAAGGTCATGAGTTCCATTCCTGGTACCAGAGAAAAACACACACACAAAAAAAAAAAAACAAAAAACTAAAATTTATACAAAACACACACAAGCTGGACATGGTGGCACACGCCTGTAATCCCAGCACTTGGGAGGCTGAGGCAGGAGGACTGTTGCAAGTTTGAAACCACCCTGGGCTACAAAGTGAGCTCAAGGCCAGCATGAACTGCATAGCCAGACCCTGTCTCAAAAAAAAAAAAAAAAACAAAAATTAAATGAAAACACACACACATATATCCATATATGACACAGTCATATCAAGTTGTATTTTGAAATGTCTTTCTATTTCTTGTGGTAAGTATACATCTACCTTTCTTTCACAAAACTTGGGCAGCCTTCATTTTTCCATGAGTTCCAATTTTCTTCAGTGTTTAATATATGCTGGGAAAAACAAAGAAATTACATTTGCATAATGAAATTCTCTGAAATTATACTTTGTGCTAAGAAAACCATGTACGTGTACATTACCTACCTCTACCATCTTTGAAAATCTCTCTCCGTCGGGGGGGTTTTCAGATAGTAGCTGTGATTAGAAAGAATATACTAAGCTTTCAACAACTTTCTGCATCACAGGAGTGGTTTGCAGGCAGAGAACCAGGAAGTGTCTGTGGTCTTGTACCTGAGCTTAACTTTATCCTTATTTTCCTACTTGGGGCTGAAACAAAGAAAATTCTAAATTTTCGTTTTTCAATCCTAGGTTTGCTGCGCGTTGGACTTACTTGATAGACTGACTTCGTGGTATCTTCAATCCACAGCGACTGTTCATCAGTTAAAACGTAGTTTGAGCTAGGACACAAAACAGTAAAAACACACCTGAGTTACATATAGCACTGTGTGTTTAATTTTACAGTTGATTTATGGTCTTGAACACAAGGTATGTAACATTAACTTAATCATACTGAAAAGTGCCAAAAATTACCAAGAACAGTCCCAAGAGAGCCAATACAGAGAAAATGCTTGTACTTGAGGGTAATGAAGACAAGGTGTGCACCGGGAGAGTAAGACCTTCAACTGACTGACCTAGCTGTGAACACAGTAATGCGTGTTTCACAAGCTGAACGCCAGGTGAGGTGACACAACCGATCCCTACACACGAAGCACTTTTAGCTAGGCACACTGCGTTCCTTTAAAATCAGTTCAAAACAATGCGACTAAGACCCCGAGAACCGCAGCCAGCGCTGCAGGCAGACCCCAGCTGATGACCGGCTGCCGCTCTACAGCCCGGCAGACGCTGACCGAGTCTCTGCACCCGACCGAGCACCGTGCGCGCGCTCCTCCGGAACCCTCGCCACCCCCACGTGTACACATTAAACCTATGAAGACCACAGCCCAGTGATGTGCCGAAGGCCACCAAGCTCGAGTTCAGACCCAAATCCAACTCCAAAGACCCTGTTCCTTTCTTTTTTTTTTTTGTCTCTTTGAGACAGTCTTGCTATGCAGTTCAGGCTGACCTTGGGATGACTTTGTAGCCCAGGCTGGTCTTGAACTCAAAAAGATCCTCCTGCCTCAGCCTCCCGAGTGCTGGGATTACAGGTATGCGCCACTGCACCCGGCAGACCCTGTTTCTATAGAGCACGCTAAACCTCTAAAATAGAAGGGCTGGCAACCGTGAGGGTGGCACTGAAGCCAGAGTGAGACAGTGGACTCACACCTGGCAGAGCGCCTCGAGCGGCGCCTCTTCAATTCTGGGCAAGAGGGAATGGTCTGCACCGGAAGGGAGGGGTGCGTGTGGGTAGAGACCCTGATGAGGTTTTGTGAAGCCCCGAAGAAACCAGAACTCCTCCCTCCGGGATTTCCTCTGTCCCTTTCGGGTCTGACATTCTAGACAGCGCCACACCTGGCAGCGACGTGCACAGGGACCTCCGCCCACTGAGAAAAGGCAGCACTCAGGAAGCCCTGAAGCCCAGCAGAGAAGACTCACATTAACAGCAGATGATTTAACACCTTTTCCTCACAATAAATACCCTCCATCTGAGAGCTCCCACTGGCTGGCTGCTGTAAGAAAAGCAGCAAAGGCGTGCAACCTTGATACAGAAGATGAGCCCGAGATGCAAGAAAAACACTGTGACTAAGTCCTTTCCCTTGCGCCTTTACAAACCCTTCACCACCCCGGTTAGCTCACCTTTTGAATTTGACTTGCCCTTTGAGATACTGGAATAAGATGAGATACTGCAACAGGATGTGTCGGCGGAAGTTACTGTCACTCAGCTGTAAATCCATCAACTACTCAAAAGACAAACACAGACATAAAACAATACATTAAGATCAAGTTTTTCCTAAAGGAACAGTCATGCAACTATGGAAAAGGAAGATTCCAGGCTGGGGATTTGGCACAGTGCCTGCCTGGCAAGCGTGAGGTCATGAGTTCGATTCCCGGTGCCGGAGGAACAAACAAAAAAAGAAATGGAAGATTCCAATTCAACCCAACGGCGTCTGTGAGCTCAGCCCATGGGCGGTGTTGCTGCCAAAGCCCAAGGACTGAACAGCAAAGGTGTCACTTGGGTTTCCTGACCATTTGAGGCCATGAGATACTCATGCTGGTGAACAGCAGTGCTGTGTCTAGGGGCATGCTGTCAGGACAAAATAAGGCAGACACAGTAGGAAGGAAGGGAAGGGCTGCGGCCTTCCCAGATGCAGAAATGCAGGCTGCAGTAGGAGAGGTCCAGCAGATGGGCAGCACTGCCCAGGGTTTAGGAGGAACATCCAGTGTCGAAGGAAAGTCCTTCTGACTGTGGCCCTGGAACCTGAAAAGACTGAAGACTAAATCTACAGACTCCCATCAGTTCTGCCTTTATGACCTAGTACAGTGATGGCAAACCTCTTTTTTTTTTTTTTGTCTTTTTGAGGTAAGAGTCTCACTACGCAGTTCAGGCTGGTCTGAACTCATTTTGTAGCCCAGGCTGGCTTTGAACTCACAACGATCCTCCTGCCTCAGCCTCCCAAGTGCTGGGATGACAGGCGTGCGCCATGGAGCTTTCAATGATAACTCCCAGCTGGCTGTGGCACGTGTGCCACGGGTCACCACCACGGACCTAGAGCACGTGCTAGACGAGCAACCAGAAAGACAGCGGGAAGGCCCAGCAACTGGCTTCTGCTTCAGCGTCCCACACGCTCGGTGAAGCCACGTTGTCCCTATCTACCAAAGCAGGCTACCATGTAACCGCCATTTCACTCAGCTTGCCCCAGCTGAGGGCTCCGAGTTAAGCAATCCCTGGGTCTTTAAAAAAAAGAATGACTGGCCCTCCAGTCAGCTTTCTCTCACGCGTGGGAACGGAGTATTAGATTGTTAGTTATCATACTCACTCTCCCATCCCACGCTGGCAGATGTGAATGGTGCGCTATCTGTTTTCCTGTCCTCAAAATCCTGCCAGACTTCTCTCTCCACACAGACCCTCAGTTCCTGGACCTCAACCCACCCCACCGCCACGGCCACTCTACTCCAGCTGCTCGCTGTGCGGCCGCACGCTAGACCCAGCTCCGAACCCACGGTCTCACAAGCAGCCCCTTCCCCGGCCTCTCACTCGCGCGCTTCCGCTACACCTAGTATTTGACCTTACTGAGACCCTAAGGCCCTGGTGCTCTTTATTTTCTGCGTATCTGAGAGCCACAGAGCCTGTTTTTTATTATAACCCTATTTTAGTCCAGATAAAGGGTCAGGAAAATTTTTACTAAAGGGCCAAACAGTATTTTTAGGCTCTGTAGGCCAGGAAGCATATCCTCGATATTATGTAGGCCCGTATGCAAACATTTAAAATGTAAACAAGCAAACAAAAGCAAGCAGTGGGCCAGACTGGGCTGTAGCCCGCTGAGACTCCACGGCTCCTCCTGCAATATTCCGGTCCCCCAGCTCTGCCGCCCGCACCTGCGCACCGCCTCTCGGGCCCGCGCTGGGCTGCAGGCGGAGGTGCTTGCGGGAACGCACCGAACCGCGCACCGCTGCACTGCTGCGTCCAACTCAGAGATGTTTTACTCCTTAATACTTAATAAAAATTTTATTAAAATTTAATAATACTTTATTCTTTAAGGCTCCTCTCCTGCCCAGCAACTATTTTAAACCTTTTCACTTACCACAAACACTACTGACCACCCCTCCTCCCTTCAAGTACATAACTACTTCTGCTTTCAACAAGGTCGTTATAAAGCTGGACGTCTCTAATTTCTTAGCCTCAAAGCTACAAATTAGCAGCATCCACACCCGTTCCCTCATTTCTTTCTGTTACAATATCCGCATGGCAAAAGGAAATCCACTCATCTGGACGGCCCAGCCTCCCGAGGAGCTGCTCCTTCACTGACCGCCCTGCTTTCCTATCTTCTAGCCGTGTCCTTCCCAAATTCTTTCATTAGCATTAAATACTAACCTCTCAAAGGCAACCCCATCCTCACCTGCCCTCCCTTTAAAGTGTAACTTCCTGAAAGAATCAGCGCAGCTCACGATTTCCTGTCCACCCCTCAATCCGTTCTTAGTTTTCCTGTTTCCCAATCCACTGAGAAGTCTTTTTGTCCAGATTTTCAATGACTCAGTTTGTTGTAAATCCAATGAACACTTCTGTCACAGTGCTCACTCTGTGAGATGCCTGGCAACCGTGAATTTGCGCTTTTCTAGTTCTCCTCTGCTCTCACGGGCTACTCTTCAGCCTCCGACCTTCCTTTTCTATTAACATGTTCCCTCCGGCGCTGTATCACCCAGGGTGATGCGGATGAACCCAGAAAGACTGGGACTGTCCCATGCCACTTGGTGGGACGGTCATGCATGTACTACCAGGGGTTCAGAGCTGCCGGCAGCAAGACACACAAAACATGGCCGGGTTGCGAACGCGTTAAATGCTGGTTTTCTTCCTGCTTCAGTTTAACACTTTCTTCTCCTTCCAATCTACACTCTCCTTCTCCGGGCTGATTTCACGCACTCCAGTTTTACTTACCACTTGACGACGGAACCCCCAAACCCATACTGTCAACTTCCACCGCATTCCAAATCTCCAGATTTGTATACAAGCAACTACACATCTCCACTTGAACGTGCAACTGACACTTAATAGATTTCATGAACAAAAATCAAAGGCACCACCGTCCTCAGAAAACCTTTTCTTTCCCAGTGCTTGCTGATTCAACGAGAGGCCCCATCAGCTATCTACTCATTTGCCTAAGTGCCTGCAGGAAAGCTTCCTGGAGCGGGTAGGGCCTAAATTAAAAACAGCAGTAGCACACCTAAAGCTGTAGAGTTGGTAGAGGAGATCAACAGGAGGAAGAAAGGAAAAAGGCACTGAGTCAAGTAAGAGACTTGGCCCTCGAAAGGACCTACACAGTAAGTCTGGGGAGGAGACATGAAAGCCGGGCTTGAGGCAATCACCGCGGCTAGGCACTGCTTGGTAACTCTACATCTACCGCTGAAGTCACCTAACTTCAAATATTTTGTCAGAAGATAGTTTTCCTTGACAGAAAGACGACACTGAATCAGTTCCAAGAAGGACTTTGATTGTTCACGCTAACTGCTCCACACTATGCTTAAGGAAGCTCAGCCTGGTGAGGACTGAGCTACCTATGCAAGTTTACTCGGCCAGTGAGCCAATTTTTTCACTTACTAAAAACTGCAAAATATTCATGTTCTTCTCCCATTTTCAATTCTTCCATCTTTTTCCTGGAGGCCTGAGTGTCATCTAATTTGTAACTTTTAATCAGCTAAAACTTCCTCACCATACTGCACTGCAAAAGTGGTGAGAGATAATCTTTAAATGAGGGAACACAGCTATGGGCCAACAAAACCTGTACTATAGATTTGCCAGTCACTGCTGCAATTTACCCATCTTTCATGCTGTAGAGATCTCTGCTGTACGCACTTACCACCCAGTTTCCTGCCGAGAACGCTGAGGACGCTTCCAAACTCTCAATTCCACCACGTATCACGTACTGTTCTTGAATTTAATGGAAATACTTTCTAAAGTTTGATTATTATATTTGCCATAAGGGTTTCATCAATTTCCTTTATCAGCTTAGAGAAAATTCCCTTCTACTTCTTAGTTCTGTCACATTAGACTTTACTGAATTTTCTTGGTATTTCACTAAGAACAACATTTTATCTTGAAATCTGTTGATAATCTGGCATTAAAGAAATCTTTCCAATGATGAGCCACACATTCCTATAGGATAAATCCTTTGAAGTCTCTTATCTAAAAATAAACAAAATACAGCAACTTCCATTGATTTTTAATTTTTTTTTTGTAACCAGAAATTGACCTTAGGACCTTGCACTTGACAGGCAGGCACTGTGCTGCTGAGCTATAACCCCGGCTCATGATTTTTGAATTTTAAAATCATTTCATTTTTTATCTCTATGAGACTGATACATAATTTTTCCCCTATTTCATCTTAGATTTTTCTTAAAATTTTTACTTTTATATAATGAACTAGGCTGATGCTCCTCTTTGAAATTTCTGAAAATTTTCATTTACATCAAGAATTTTCTTTAAGTGCTGGTAATATATGCCCCCAAACTTCTGGCCCCACTGTAATTCTTACTGCTATTCTTTAATGATTATTCATTTACTCTAGTTTTCTATCTGATTGTGATGGATGTGTTCTGTAAAGTTTGTTTGCTATGTTCCAATAATTTGTTATTCTTATTTACTTGTTTCTTTGAGGTTTATTCTGTATTTTTCCAGGTTCTTTTTTTTTTTTTTTTTTGGTCTTTTTGAGGCTGGGTCTCGCTATGCAGTTCAGGCTGGCCTTGAGCTCACTATGTAGCTCAGGTTGGTCTCAAACTCAAGATGATCCTCCTGCCTCAGCCTCCCATTTCCCGGGTGCTTGAGTTGAACGTTCAATGTGTCCCTCTTTCCTGTTATAATTTTCCCTTTATGAATCACTTTGTCACCCTCACTTCTAACATGTAATACTTTTCTATAATTTTGTTATGAAATATATATAACCAACTGGGAACATCTACTATGATTTCTTTAACTCCTAAGGTATGCACTTTTGTTTCTATACTGGTTTCTTTTTAAACTATGCTTTCTGTAGTTCTAATGTTCTAGCTTATGCTGTGAGCAGAGCCTATGTTCTGCATGATACGAAAGCTCTGAAATTTGCTGAGACTTCCCCTTACGAGCTATCAAACCATGTGAATGTTACATGTATATGCAAAAAGAACGTGTTATTTATAGTTGTACATGTAATAATACATCAAGCTTTACTTTTACTGTCCAGAGCTTCTATCTACTACAGTAAGTGGACAAAACAGACCTAATACAGAACAACCTCTTTTGTCTTTGAAATCAAATTAGTCTTAGTTGTCCAAGGAAGAAAATGAAACCCTCAAACTAATATTTATCAACTTTAACCAAAAGTGAAGAAACATTTCTTTTGAACTTAAGATTACCAGCTAAGAGAAAAAAAACAAAAAGCAAAGAACATTTCTAATTATGCGCAGTGAAAAAGAAAGAGTTAATACCTTTTCACTTGTTAAAAATTTTGCAAAATATACATGTTCTCCTCCTGTTTTCAATTCTTCCATCTTTTTCCTGGAGGCCTGAGTGTCATCTAATTTGTAACTTTTAAAAACAGCTAAAACTTCTTCAGAATACTGCAAAATAAAAATATGAGTTAGTTTTATTTGGCATTGTTACCAATAATTTGATTAATGCTTTTCTTTTTTTCTTTTGGTACCAGGACTTGAACTCAGAACCTCCGCTTGCCAGGCAGCCGCTGTGCCGCTGAGCTGCATTCCCAGCCCACTCAGTGCTTTTCTGCACCAAGTACTTAAGAATTTACTCTCAGTCAACCATGTATATATACTGGAAAACAGATTACATAATAAAAATTATGACATCAAAATGGGGATAAAAATTATTTTGCATGAAATTTCATGGTATTATGAAAGTGGGCATAAACTTACGCCTGAAGAAATATGACTTCTTCTAAAGTTTGTGTGAGGGGCAAACAGAAAAAGGAATGCTTTGAATGTCCCTTGGTCCCTGGGGGGATAGGTCTGAGGGCCTCACCCCCAGTCTGTGGAGCCCAAATGCAAGGATGCCTAAGTCCCGCAGACACAGGGGCCGGGGATATAGCTCAGCGGCGTAAGTGCTTGCCTGGCAAGCCTGAGGTCATGAGCTCAATTCCCAGTACCAAAAAAAAAGAGGGCCTGGAAATCAGTGTTTTTCAAAGTTCTTGGGGCTGGGCATTTAGCTTAGTGGCACAGCACCTGCCTGGCAAGCACGAAGTCTTAAGTTCGATTCCCGGTACCGGAAAAAAAAAAAACACCAAAAAATAAAAAAATAAAAAACAAACACAATGGCATCCTATATGCATATTACTACGCATAGCCTCCTAGGTACCTTAGATCATCTCTACATTGCTTATAACACCCAAAACAATGTAAATGCTATGAAAATAGCTGCTACGCTGTATTGCTCAGAAAATAGTAAGAAAAAAGCCTGTGTATGTTCAGTACATATGTAATTTTTCCCCCAAACATTTTTAATCTGTAGCTGGTTAAATCTATAGATGTGGGTCCCACTGATATATGAAGGGCTGAACGACAACAAAATTTGCCAGTGAAATTATTGAAAACTGTCAAACATTTCTTGTGCTGAGCTTGTGACTGAACAGAATAAGGATGTCATGTTGTCCAACTGGAAGATAATTCCTTATGACTTCTCCAACATTTAATTTGAATTTGGATGGTATCCCCTTCTAAACTCTATATAAAATAAAATTACTAAAAACAATATAGAACATACACCATGTTACTAGCTACCTATTTACCCTGGATTCCGATTATGGCAATAAAGGACAAGTGAATTAAAAAAAAAGGAAACAGAGTTCTTATAAAAGGTTTGGCAAACATTTTTTGCAGAGGAGCAGACACAGTAAGTAATCCCAGCACTCAGGAGGCTGAGCCACTGCAAGTTCAAGGCCAGCTGAGCTACATAGCAAGAGGCTGTCTCTAAAAAAAGTATTTGAGGTTTCATGGCCCACTTACCACCTGTGACAAGTACTCAACTCTGCCACTGAATCACAGAAACTACCACAGATACAGAAATGGTCATGGCTGCATTACAATATGCACCTTTCCACAAAGCAAAAGGCTGATCTGACACAAGGCCAAAACTTCACCACTACGCATTTTATACTCTATTTTTTTATAGAATAGCTAAAATAACGTCATGTAAAGACAGAATGTACTCTTTGAGGCTGAGGCAGGAGGGTTCTAAGTTCAACCTCAGTCTGGGCAAATTAGCAAGACCTTATCTCAAAATAAAAAAAAAAAAGAGCTGGGGATGGAGCTCAGTGTGAAGGCCTTGAGTTCAATCCCTAGCCAAGTGGGGAAGGGGGAAAAGGTAAAATGTCCTCAGCAAAACAAACATTAATTTATACTGGTAACAACCAGTATGCTAACAAAAAAAAAAAACTCAAGGTTTTAGTTTTAATTTTTAAATTCCCAACTCACTTATAAAATCTGTAGTTTAAAGATTATAATCTACGTTTTGAATCTTATAAAATAGGTAGAAAAATAGTAGAAGCAAAACTCTATATAGTGAAAAATATAGTCCTACCACCAACTGTAAAATACTGGCCTTTTATTATTTTGTTTGTTTGCTTTTTTTTTTTTTTATTTTTGTCCTTTTGAGACAGTGTTTCGCTATGCAGTTCAGGCTGGACTTGAGCTCACTTTGTTGCCCAGGCTGGTCTCAAACTCCCAATGATCCTCCTGCCTCAGCCTCTTGAGTGCTGGGATTACAGGTGTGTTGTCACCATGCTCGGCTATCACTGGGCTTGTAATAATCTAGGACAAGCAGCTCACCTTGAGAAAAGTTTTCCATGAAATCTTCTCATAGCACTGCACTGGGTTCCTGAAGTAATCTTGAAGTGACCAGAATTTTCTATATAAATTGTAATCAATCGGAATGGAGCTAATAAAATAAACATCACATTAAATCATTTAAGTTCTTTTATAAAATATGTAAATTTTTTTCAAAGGATTATAGTAACATAAAATAAAGGGGGTATAATTTTTACCACATACTTTCTAAGTTTTTTTGAGGGAGGGGCTGCAGGAGTTGATGTATGAAAGACTGAAAAATGCTTTAGTTTCTTTGTATATAAAAGGTTAGAGAAGTATAAAGTAAGCTGCCAGTCTAAAATATTTTCTGTAAAAGTGGGTGATAAAAGATAGAACAAAATGAAAATATTTTATTTTAGTAAAACACAGAAGCACATTTGGCAAAAATACTCACTACAAGATTCTAGCATTACAGTGAAAGTATCATGAAATATCTTTTTAAAGAATAATTTTGTTAAACTTATATAGACTGCGTCTTAATTCAAGAAGAGCATACACACACATCTATAGGTAAAGTGAAACATCACCTATCTTACGTTACTGCTCTGACAACATCAGCTACTTGGAAAAAAAAGGTGTGAACTTGCAATCAACTGAAAAAGCCTTCGGTCTGCAAGAAACAGTGTTCATAAAATTCATGCCCTTCATTTTACAGAAGAGGCTCAATATTCTGCTTAGCGACTCACCTAGATTACAACTTTGAATCATGAGTAACGTCAAGTGAATAATTTAGCTAGCCTAATTAATTTTAATTTAAAAATGCTAACTTTGCTAGGGCAGTACCTACTAGTACCTAAAGCGTGGGGACCTGGCTTCACGTCAGGTGAGGAACACTAACAATTTTGAATGGATCAGTATCTAGCTCCTGCTAAGTTTTACCAAGAGTCAGCATAGCTGAGAGAATCTTACTGGTGTGTTAACACTCACTGTTCCTAAACCCTTCCCCAGTCACAATTCTAAAAATGGAACAACTACTTGAGCATCAGCCTATTATTAAAGCTACTTTCACTGATTTGACTTAGAACAATAAGCTTATACCTCCGGGTCAAGATTTTTTTGTTTTTGCTTTTTGAGACAGGTTTCGCTATGCAGTTCAGGCTGGCCACTCACTTTGTAGCCCAAGCTGGCCTCGAACTCCCAACGATCCTCCTGCCTCAGCCTCCTGAGTGCTGGGATTACAGGCGTGAGCCATCATGCCCGGACTTGGGGTCAAGAATTTTTTAAAAAGCCACAGAAAGAACAATTTGGAAAACATAGAAACTAAAAAGGGAAAAAGGATATAATTACAAATGTCCATGAAATAGCACCAATAACTAATGTTTGTATGGTTCTACATACATTTAATAAAAAATACTTTTGACATAAACTGCTTTTGAAGAGTATGTGTATACATACACACACAAGGTTTGCATCCTGTTTAATGTTTGATACCAGTAACAATCTTATACCAAATGGTAATTATATCATCTCCTGTCTTTTAAAGGCTCCTGACCTCTAATTGGTGTGGTGCGTGTTTTAGGGACCCCACAGAATTAATTAAGTCTGTGTGTGTGTGTGTGTGTGTGTGTGTGTGTGTGTGTGTGTGTGTGTTGCTGGGGATCAAATTATGGGCCTCTTGCATGCTTGGCAAGCACTCTACCACCAAGCTACACTCCAAGCCCAGAATTAACTTTATACTACGGTAGTACTAATGTTTTGGGGTTTTTTATGGTTGAAGTGTGAATGTAATCTTTGCAAATCTCCCCTGCCCACCCCACATAGTTACACATCCCCTACGAGACGCTGCTCCTCTTCCCTTCAGCGGTTGCATAAACCACTGGAAGCAGTCCCTACCCACGCCCCACTGCCTGCCTTGCCTCTCACTCCTCAACCACTGCAATTTACCTTCCACCCTCTCCATTCCACAGAAGCCCTTGGACTATTTATCCACAAAGCATTTGTAACTATTCAGAACATGTGCATCAGTAACAAATGCGAGATAAGAGTTACTCTCTAAACTACAATGTCTAAATAAAGCAGGACACGCTGAGTGTGACTGCCGTCCTAGCTACTGGGTAGACTGAGGCAAAAGGGTAGCTTGAGCCCAGGAATTCAAGGCTAGACCACACAACATGGAGAGACCCTATCTCAAAAAACAGACAAGACACTCCTGAACTAAAAACAAAACACTCTTGTAACTATTTTAAACAAGATATAAAACTTGATATATGTTTTAGCTGTTGAGCTATTTTGTAAGACCTTACCTACTGGAATTTTATAGTAAAATTTATTGGTGTATTTGAGCAAATCTGAAGCTGACTTCATATTGCAGACACACGGCTATGTGTTCTACTTTACAAATTACAGTGCGTAAGACCATCAGTAATGTATAGATGCTCATAAAGTTATTCCCCATAAACTTTCTTTGTCCACTCAAAAGATACTACTTGCAGCAGAGAGAGGCAGCGTGCTAGGTCCTGCTTAAGAAGTTTACCTGCAGCAGGGCCTTGCTGACACAATAATAAACAGAAATGAATCATCTTAAAAGGCACAGGCAGAATCTGACTGGCAGTGTCTTTGCGGCTGTTTATACTTCAAGGGCTCCACGATCTCGAGCCTATACCTTGGACCAGTACTCTTACACCAGACCTTAAAAGCTTACACAATCCATAATGTACATGAACACACGGGTCTCTAAAAACAGACTATAGTCACAAATGATAAGTGCCTAGTGGCCCTCAAAAGACACTGCCCTAATTGGTTTACCCTTCACTATCTGTAACATCAGGAGCTACGGTAACTGCCAAGTGGCTCACCAGATTATTTCTGGTCAACAACTCCAGTGGACAGGAGGCATCACTGTATTTTAAAGACATGCAAACCAAATTGTAGGGACGTTAAGGAACTTGTTCGGGTCACGTGTAGGAAGTACTGGCGTTAGGCCAGCAGCCACACTGCTTCTAGATGTTTCTCAGTGGCACACTTGTTTGAATTTGAGATCTGGGGAGATAAGAATACATCTCCCTCCACAGATACAACATCCCCTCTTGATCTTGGTAGTAGCAATGGAAACTCTTTCAATTACAACTGATAACTTCCACTGCCTTACATACACAGAAAGTGCTGGTGAAGTTAGGCAAGTTTCCTTCGTATCTGCCTTGTTCCTTCTCCCTGCTTCTAACTAGCACTGTTAGTCAGAAATTGTTCAGAAAGCAGGCTCGGGGACAGAGGGTGAGAAAAGACAATGATAAGAGCAAAGGGGAGGAAGAAGAGGGGCAGGTGGTTCTTATTCCTTCTACTTAACTGAAGTCAGCCTAATACTCACCCCTCATCCCCTTTTCAGTTTTTTAAGATAGGGTCTCACTATGTATTTCATGCTGGCCTTTAATTCACTATGTAGCTCAGGCTGGCCTTGAACTCACGGTGATCTCCTGCCTCAGCCTCCCAAGTGCTGGGATTACAGGTGTGCACCACCATGCCTGGCTCCTCTCCCTTTAAAGGAAGGGAAAAGGAAGTGCTGGCTCCTAAGGCTGCCACTGGCAGGCTTTCCAAATACTAGGATTGTGCATAAGATAGGCTGTGTAAACAATGAACAATCTGTACATATGATGTTCACTAGTGAGTTAGGATTTGTTACTTTACGTCATACAGATAAAAGCTGTATCCTTGTTTATATCCTCATTCCAGTACTGAGTAAGTCACTAAAGGGTTATCTCTGTAAATCAAGAAATTTTTTTTGGTGGGGATTATATCCAGTGCTATACCACTGAGCTGCAACCCTAGCCTTTTTTGAGAGAGGTCTTGCTCAGATGTCCAGGCTCGCCTCAAACTTGCAATATTCTTGCCTCAGCCTCCTGAGTAACTGGAATCACAGGCATGCTGCATCATGTCCAGCTGTATTTCAGGAAATCCTAAGCTCTAAAAACTCACCAAGTTGTTGGCGCTTCATCATCTCCCATTTCACCTTCTTCTACGTCCATTCCTTCTTCTCTATCCTCAGTGTGCTAAATTTTAAAAATGGACAGTCTGTCATGAAGCAGTCATCAAGCTGGAATAACAGTTTATACACTGCTAGACACCCATTATTAGAGAAGCCTAGCAACAGTAACTACCCAGACCTATAATCTTTAAGGGAATCAGAACTGTACATGACAGGGACCCAAGAATTTAAGAGCAGTCTGACAATGACATAGCACAGTCATAAGACATGACAGAAAAATTTAAACTAGTTATTTCTCAAAACGGCCAAGAGACTCTCTAGGAACAAAAAGCCTATGGGTACATGTTTTGGAGGTATGTACAGTAACAAAGATAACTCAGTGGTAAACTGGGAAAGCAGGATGAGAAGGCAATTCACAGAAGAAACAAATTCAGTGAACATACAGTTAAGTTCAACTCCAACCATAATCAAGAAATTAAATTAAAACAAAGATGACTTCAAGCGTTTCTATCAGTTAAGCAAAGGTTTAACACAGCTGCTAATTCCCAGGGCTGATACGAGGCTATGGGGAAACGGGCAGGTATTCTCCATCTGCCACTGGTGGCAGTACAGCTGGGCATAACCTCCTGGGATGTAACTGGGCAAGAGTGATCAAAATTTAAACTACACATTTAGCAATGACAACTACAATGACATTCAGTGTAACACAGTTAATCGTTTTACACTATTAGTGATTACCTAAACAGCTACTGACATGGGGCTGTAATATATCCATTCAAAGGCTTATTATGAGCGATTAAAAAACTGAGACAGGACACTGGACAAGAAGATCGCAAGTTCAAGCCCAGCCCAGGGAAATTAGCAAGACTCTGTCTCAAAATATAAAATTTAAAAAGGGGGCTGGGCGTGGTAGCACATGCTTGTAATCCCACCACTTGGGAGGCTGAAGCAGGAGGATCTCCATGAGTTTGAGGCCACCTTGGGCTACACAGTAAGTTCAAGACCACCCTGAACTCAGCCTGAACTGCGAAGTGAGACCCTCTGTCAAGACCAAAACAAAACAAAGACACCCACCAAAAAGCAAAAAAATACTAAAAAGGAGTTGGAGATATAGCTCAGTGGGAAGGCTCTTAGTTCAATGCTCAGTACTACATTATAACAAAACAAAAACTGAAATTGAAATGTACTGATGCAGAAATGCATCAGCTAAAAAAAGAAAATGAATTTCAGAGTAGTATGTGTTATATAACCTCATCTGGGAGACAAACATACATTTGTATAAATATCCTAAAAGTCTTGTAATATCAGACAGAGAATATCAAGAATGGCTATAGAAATAATATATATTTCATGTAAAAATATTCCATGTTTAAAATAGAAAGAACAGCGGCTGGGGATTTAGCTCAGTGGCACAGTGCTTGCCTGGCAAGCATGAGGTCGTGAGTTTGAGGCCCAGTACCAGAAATAAATAAATAAATAAATAAAATAGAAAGAACAGCTACTCCATAACCTATCTTATGATTACAACTATTAAAATACAGAATACAGGACCAGGCATGTGGATCACTGCTACAGCCCTTGCCTCATACATATAAGCCCCTGGGTTTAATCCTGGCACCACAAAAAAACAAACAAAATTAAAATTCTAAGAATAACTACTCCATGAATCCACTCTAACAGAAAGTAGTGCTACTCCATAACCTACCTTCATTATAAAGTAGCTACACTTTCTACTTTAAATACTGTTTGAATTTTTGGGGTAGAACACATATTTCTATAAATTTGAGGTGAAGGGTTTCCAAATTTTTGATGACTTAGAGGTTCATTCATATGAATTATCTCAACAACAAACATATATCCTGTGAAAAGATTTCATATCAGCCTCACCTTCTGACCCAAGGTACTTTCTTGCTCATTGGTATTGAAAACAGTGACATTTTCCAGATTAAACTGACTTTGTAAATTCAGACCTGTCAGAAAAGATTTTGAAAGTAAGTCCACTGAACCTAAACTCATGTAAGAATATAACGTGTCATATTGTATTACCCAAACACAAAACATGCTAAATCCAAAATTAAACAAAAGATCAAGTCAGATATAATATCAAACTTGATTTTTCAAATACTTTTTAAAATTCATTTGTTAAAAGTGCCTTTAAACTACACAACAATTTATCTCAATTATGATAGTTATTTTTATTTAGAACTATTCAACAGCAATTTTACAGGATACAATTTATAATTTCACTAACGCATAAATATAAATTACATCAAACGAACAGTGAGGATGTATAACAACTGAATTTATTAATCACAGCCAAGTTTCCTGTTGCCAGAGAAAGAAGTTAAAAACAAGATCAATTGCTGCTGAATTCAATTTAAGAGCTAGCTGTATGACCTCATAATTTTTGTTGCTGTTTACTTAAAACATATAGACATGTACAGAAATAAACATAGGTCTATGTGTACGCATGGGTGGGAATACACACCTCTTTCCTAGCTCTGTCTGCTGAGGTCCTACAAGCAGTGACATTCCAGTAGCAATGAACACATTTAGGGCCCAAACCTGGGCTTTGACTACCATTACTAAAGAAAAGGAACTAGCCTGTTTGGAAAAGTAGGTGACACAAGGCCAATGTAGGGAAAAATATAAGCTGAATCTGGACAGTCTCATATGAGGAAAATCTAAAAGAGCTTCCAGTGGCCAAAATGGGAGCAATTTGAGCAACAAAATAAAGATATATGGGTGTTATGGTTGATACATTGTGTCAACTTGGGGAGTCTAGAGGTTTGGCTAAGTGACTTAGCAGGAAGCCAGAGTGCTTACTTTGTATACATCCTGAACCTGTGGAAGAGGAGGGCATGGAGAGTATGTGAGAGCTGCACGCCCCTCAGGTGGGGTAGCCTGTTTACGATGTAAGGGAGGGAAAGAGGCTGCTTGCGCCATTCTGCACGTTTGCTCTGGCTGTTTGCTGTTCGGCTGCCATTCCCCTTTGCTCTTGTTGCTTTGCTATCTTCTGCCTCGGAGCCAGCCAAATACGGACTGAAACCTCCACAAACTGTGAGCTAAATAAACCTTTCCTTCCTTCATTTTGGGCGTTGGGTATTTTGTCTCAGCAACGGGAGAAAAGTAACTAAGACAATGGGATTACGGCCCAAAGAAGAAAATAAATATCCATGAACTCGTTTGGAAATAGATGACCAAACGATAAGTACACAAAGAAAGGACAAGTCTTCCTTATGAAAAACCCCCATTAATCGTTACAAGTTCGAGACCATCCTGGGCTACAAAGTGAGCTCAAGGCCAGCCTGCACTGCATAGTGAAACCCTGTCTTAAAAAGACCAAAAAAAAAAAAAAGAAAATCCCCATTAATAAATGTCGAGGAAATGAGAAATGGTCCACCACCACAGCACCTTAATAACAGCGACTGCAGGTCAGATCCGCTAATCACCTTTGTTATTTATTAGTATTTTTGCAGTACCAGGAATTGAACTCAAGGCCTCACGCATGGGTAAGCAAACATCTGACCACTGAACTACATCCACAATCTTTTTTGAGACACAGTTTCACAAAGTTGTCCAGGCTGGCTTCAAGCTTACAATCCTCCAACTGCAGCCTCCTCAGTAGCTGCAATTACAGGCATGCACTGCCAGTTAAGATCTACTAACACTGATCAAGCAAAAATTTAAAGGGAAAGAGTACCTGTAGAGCCTCAACATCTCCGCTCCCGTAATATTTGTTAATTACAAAGGGAAAAAAGTAACTTTACAAGAGACATATGGGAGATACCACCTTAACCCAGCGATCAATAGTGGGATTGAAATGATGCCTTGAGCAGGGCCTGTCACTTCCCTCCGTGGGCTTCCTCCAAAAACCCATCACACAGAGAACACAGAAGTGAACAAATACACACTGAAGGTACCAGACAGTGGAAAATGTTAAGAGATCTGAAATCAGGCAATGATGATGGGTTTAGATGTATCTTTTTAAAGAAATAAACAAATTGAAATTAAGCTACAGCGTAAGGCCGTAGTGTGAAAACAATGAGCAAAAAGTTTACAGAGGAAAGAGTTAGTACTCAGGACTAAGGTGCTTACTAGCTTGATACTCTGAAGGTATAAGGAAGGGAAAGTGTTAATTCAGTGAGAGAAAGAACAGTTGTTTAGCAAGTGGTGCTGGGACAACTGGGCACCCACAAACAAAAGAATGGATCTGGATCTCTCCTTGGTATCATATAAAGACATTAACTCAAAATAAACAGTCAAATAATCTAATCTAAAAAGGGGGCAAAGCATTTTTATGTCCAAGGAAAGTATACACATGGCCAATAGGCATACGAAAAGATGCTCAGCACATTAGTTATTAGGGAAATGTGAATCAAAACCATAGTGCCATACCACTTCATACACACCAGGCTGGCTACAGTCAAAAAGACAGTGACAAGCTGATAGCAAGAATGTGGAAAAGCTGGAACCCACAGGGACTGTGAAAAGATACAGCCTTTTTGGAAAACAGCTTGATAGTTCCTCAAACACTGAAACAGTTACTGTATGACCCCAGAATGCTACTCTTATTAGACACATACCCAGGAGAAATTAAAACTTAAAAGTTACCATATGACCTAGCAATTCCAGCTAAGTATATATATCCAATAAAAATGAAAACAAACATCCATAAGAGCAAAGAAACAAATTTAGATGATCTTCAGGCGGACATCTCATGATCTTAGACCGAAGACAACATTCTCTCTCATGAGTTGAACTCCTATGTAGTGGTTTTTTTTTTTTTTACCACTGTAACCTAAAAATCTACTGTTACTTTCCTACAAGACTAAAAGTGAAATAAAGATTTTCAGGCAAAGTACAAACCGAAACACATACCTGTAAGAAAAGTCTAGGGGGGAAATGATCACATAGATGGAAGGTCAGAATGTGTATTAACTCTGACCACATGAACTTAAGCAGGAAAAAAATAAGAACACAAACCTAGTATGACAAAAAAAGGTGCACATAAACCTACCACTAACATCGTTACATACACTACATGCAGGCACTGTTGTATGCTCTTTTTTTCATTTTTGAAAAATGGGCCTCACTATGTAGCCCAGGCTGGCCTTAAACACCTGGCAACCCCCTGGCTTCCAGCCTCCAAAGTGCTGGAATTATAAGTATATGCCACCATGTCCAGAAGCTCTTCACTTTTTAACTGATTTAATCTTCTCGACAACACACAAAGTAGTTGTACATTAGCCCCGTATTAAGGTAAGGAAAACTAAAGCAAGGGATGTTAAAATTCACATGTTTGCAGAGACCGGGCACAGGAAAGGCTGCAAGGAACTGAGTGTGTCCGCTTCTGGAGCAGGAAGAGGGTTACGTAAGGGTTTACTTCAAAGTCATTACACACTCGCTGCATGGCCTTTTGTATGTGAGGATTATGCTTCACAATAAAATGTATTTAAAAAGAAATACACGAAGTAAGTATGGCTAAACAGCAGGAACTGAGGGAGAAAGCAGAAACATAAACAGGCAGACATTATGCAAAGAAATACAATGATGGCTGATTCAGATTTACATATTTCAGCGATTCAACTGCACATTATAATTATAAACTCTGATCTTAAAGAATCAATCACTTTTTTTTTGAGATTACCTATACTATACACTAGACCTGGTAAAACTACAAGCAAAAGAAGATAAAGTGATAATTTTCAGTTTTTTCTTATTATTATGACAGATTCTATCTAATCCATAAAAATTGCACAATACTTCTGTGTAAAGCATTTATTTAATATATAAAAGCTCACCTGATTTCTCAGATAGAGGAAAAAGCCTGGCCAAAAACAGTTGAATTCGTCCACAGAAGACTGTATTCTGGGATTTAGATAATCTTCTTAGGAGATCTAACAATACATGGAAATAAACATTATACACAGAAAAAAATCATTCTACATTGATTACAACCATACTGAAGTTTCTTAATCAGTTTGTTCGTGTTTTCCTAAAGCAATAGTTCTCAAAACAGGTAGAAACCACTGCCACAAGAATATTACCAATTAGATATGAAAGTTCAGCACGAACAAGATAAAATTCACTACATTTTCTCTGATTTTCTAGTCTGCAGCTAGAAAAGGAAAAACAATCTAAAGTGAATGATCAGTTTTAATAATCAGACTGTTACTTTAAAATTATGACACTGCTGGGTGTAGTGGTGCACGCCTATAATCCTACCATTTGGGAAGCTGAGGCAGGAGGATCATTACAAGTTTGATGCCAGCCTGGGCTACACAGAGAGTTCAACACCAGCCTCAACTACAGAGCAAGACTCTGTCTCAAAAACAAAACATGAAAAGATACTAAGCTAGGTTTAAAATGTTATCACTGATATTTAATTCAACTACCTGTTTTTCTAACAGCATTTATGGTTTTTTTAAGAACAACCATTTACTAATGAATTACTTACCATTGCACATACGTAGTAAATAATTTTTCCCAGCAGAATAGAATGTACTCTGGAATTAAGACAGAAATAGTTCACTATTTTTACAGAAGTTGTGATACTACATTAAATTTAAGTTATAAGAAGTAAATTAAACAATATTAACATGCACAGAGGATCTACTATGCTACTTTTTTCAAGTGAATAACCTTTTCAATGGAATAAAAGGGACACTAAATTACTGCTGTAAATGTGTGAAAGTGTTTTCAAGTTAACTGTAACTACTCGATCAGGTTTTGTACTTAAATATTTCCCCAGAAGTGTGTTCATTTGGTTCTCCCAAGAGAGCACAGTACATAATTCTTTCATAGGGGCAAACATTGTGGGTATCAACAGTATTAGAATTATAAGCAAAAACAAAGCAAGCAGCACCCTGGATTTGATCCCCAGCACCACGAAACTATCCTTCAACTTCTGATCTACAGAAAGACAGTACTGGCAGGAAAAGAAAGTAAGGCACTTACTGATTTCCAAGTAGCAACATTTTTTTCCACAAAAGTGAATATTGTGTCACACTGATCCAATGGAAGACAATCCAAAACATCTCCCAATAATACAAAAGGTGTAGATGCAGTACAAATACCTTCAAGTGGAGCATAAGCCAATTTAAAAAATTAAAAACTGTAAAGCAAAACAGTCTATGAAAAATAACTCTGAAAAGTATCTAAAAGGATATACTTTCACTCATAACAAGACTAAAAGGAAAAGAAATGCAAGCAACCTAAGCACGAGATATACTAAGTACTTTTAGGTTAGGTGTACTCAGTAATAAAGATGATGGCACAGTAATTTTTATAACATCCAGAGCATTTACTACATGTCAGGTACAACTGCTTTATGAATATAACACATTTAATTCTTTTTTGTTTGTTTGTTTGTTTTGGTACCGAACACATTTAATTCTTACAACCCTATGAGGCAGACCACATTATAAAATGGAAAACTGAAATATGGCAAGGTTAAATAACTTGTCCAAGACCACAGAGCCAGTAAGCAAGAGGTAGAACTGGGATACGAACCCAGGCAGTCTGGCTCCACAGTCTGTAGTCTTCACCACTAAGCTAATCAAGAGAATACAATGCAGCCAATTAACGATGGTTATAGAGCCGGGCGTGGTGGCGCACGCCTGTAATCCCAGCACTTGGGAGGCTGAGGCAGGAGGATTGTTGCGTTCGAGACCAGCCTGGGCTACAAACTGAGCTCAAGGCCAGCCTGAACTGCATAGCGAGTCCCTGTCTCAAAAAAGACAAACAAAACAAAACAAAAAACAAAAAAATAACGATGGTTATGATGACAACAGCAACTTGAAAAAATATTTATTATATAATGTGAAGTGAACAAAGCAGGACTGAAAATTGAATGTATATTATGGTTATGACAATAAACTTTATTTCAGAGACTAGAGAAACTAAAACATACAAAATGAATGGTAGCCCTTAAAAGTAGAGGCATTATGACTACTGTCCCTTGTTCTCATTTCCATGTTCTGTAATGTTGCTAAGTGGTCCTTGTGATTTGAAAAGATTTCCCCGAAGAGGTAAAAAAAAGTCAAAATTCATTTCAACTATGACTGAACGTTTAAAATATCGGTGTAATTTCAGAGAAAAGAATGACAAAGTAGACAGCTAATGTCTATCTCTAAATTTAATGAAGGTCTTTCTTAAAAAACTCAGAATAGCTAAAAATGCTTTTATATACCTACTCATTCTTTCACTTTAAGGTACTTGTGTTTAAAAAAACCAAAAAGCAGCCACTTACACATGGTATGTGGGGGGGGGGCAAGTCTAGAACACTACAAGCCCGAAACATTTTATTAGTAGCGCATGTCCAGAAAAAGGGGTAATACTTCCGGCTGTACTCTACACTCGGAGACCACATCTGGAATGTGATGGGAGAAACAATGCCTAGAACCGGAGGTGGCACAAGGCAGCTGACTGCAACCCCATGCAAGGGCTGAGAGAACCAGAACAGGAAGGAGTCAAACAACGAGCTCTATCAACCACCAGTGAGCAACGCTACTGCAGGGAGACAGGTCAGGCTAGAGACGCTACTGGACCAACGACATCTAAAACTCCTCACAATGCTTCGATTCCTTCACTACATGTCCTGTGCATCCAAAAACTTGAGGCATATTCTCTCTGCCCCTGGCTACAGTATCACCTGGCAAAAATTCAGTCCTGCCAGTCACAGAACTTAATTAAACTATCTATATTCTACTACCGAAGATCTGAATCAGCAGCAGGCTGTCAATTCCAGTGAGCTGGCAGGTATGGGGACGGGTTATCTGATCTCCCAGAACTGTCTTGGCCTGTATTCCAGATTCTACACCGATCTCTTCTGCTTACCTTGGCCAGACACCCTTCCCCAGCTCCTAAATACCTAGCTCTGTTCACAATTCCATGGTTTTATTCAGATTTTCTTTTTTTCTGCCTAAATAGTCTTCCTTCTTTATCCCATGGAAACTACTGACTTCACCTTTCAAAGCAGAGTATATGTCAGTTCACCAAAAAAACTGGTATCTTCAAGCAGACTACCTCACCTATGCCTCTGAAACACAATGCGCACGCATCTATGATAGCATTTAGCATATTCTGCGTGTGTGTGTGTGTGTGTGTGTGTGTGTGTGTGTGTGTCTTTTTGAGACAGGTCTCAATATGCAGTTCAAGCTGGTCTTAAAACTCACTGTGTAGCCCAGGATGGCCTCGAACTCGTAATGACCCTCCTGCCTCAGCCTCCTGAGTGTTGGGATTACAGGTGTGTGCCACTTCGCCTGGCTAGCATATTCTAATTAATCACCTTTGCACTGTTAAATCTGAGCTTTTTAAGAGTAGGCATTTCTATATGTTTTAACCAGTGTTTGACAACAAATAGAAGTTCAAGAAGTATCTGCCAACTTGAATTTAGAAAACATTTATAGACAATTTGAAAACATGTTTCATAAACAAAGGCAATCTCTCAATAAGAAATTCCACCCCCCGGAAACAAAATAAAAATGCAAGTAAGCCTTTATGCTGATGAACTATATTTTTTTTTGAAAGAAATATTTTTTTTGGAGACCGGGTCTTGCTACAGAGTCCAGGCTGGCCTCAAACTCACAGTGATCCTCCTGCCTCAGCCTCCTGGGTGCTGAGATTGTAGGCATGCACCACCACACCTGGCTTCTGAAAATATTTAATGAGCTCTTACTATGCGTTAGGCAGTGTATCGCTGCTAAGTGGCTTGTTTAAGGTTTCTTCAAACCATCCCATATATGCCACTGCCCCACTTTACTAGTCCCCTGCCTTGTTTTCCTGCCCGTAGTCTCTGCCAGTCCCACTGTTCTCCCACAGCGCACCAGCACTTACAAGGGCTCTAACCCACCCTCCAGCTTCTTTCCTTCCCACTCACATTCTCTTCTCACCTCGGCCCCACATAGGTCTCTAGCATGCTGAATTGAGCCTTTGTATAATAACCACTGCCTTCTGTTTCTCAAAACCATGCTCTCACATCCCTGCCCTCATGGTACAGTCTGATGTCTAAAACCTCTAACCTGATTCTTTCAGATTCTGAAATTTAGAGTCACTTTTACTCTACTCCCTTCAGTAACTCCTCATCCCCACCCAACCACAGTACTTACACTACTGTAAGGTATTCACACATCTGTTTCTTCCATTACCCACTAGTGGGTATCAGCCAGGTGTTTTATTCACTATTCAATCCCAAGACCTAGCTTCGTACCAGACAAACAGTAGATGCTCAATACATATTTAGTGAATGAATGAAACAACCGGAAAGCAAAGAAAGTGCCAAAATGTGCACTGCATAATAGAGATGAGAAATAAGTGTGAGTTAATTTGCTTAGGACAAATTGTTACCAAAGGTGGAGTCAGGCAGAATCTGAATGAACAAAATCAGACACATGGAGAGGTATGGGGAGAAGTTTTAAATAAACACATCACGTCTAAGTTGACTTTAAAAAACAAAACCAAACCACTTACCTCCAGTTACTCCCCCAATAGCAAGAGAAATAATAGCTAAAACGTTTTCACATGATGAATGATTGATCTACCAACAGAGGAGAAACAACTTAATTTAGGGGCAAGAGTTCAGGCTAATTTGATAAGAAAAACATGTCCTCTGACACACAACTGATTACCACAAATATGGAATGAAAATAATTCTTACAGAACATAAAATTATTTTCTAAAATGAAAATACAAGAAATGACTACTCATATATAAATTAATAATTCTAGAAGGATGTCAAGTAAGTAATAAGCAGGTAACTTTCTCAAAATCTCAGGAAAAAGGAGACATAAACCTGACTAATGCTATCAGCTAATTAAGCATAGAAGTGCTAAGGCCAGGACTTGATCCAGGCACTGGGCAAAGGAGGGCTGGGGATATTAATGCCGTGCATCAGAACATCTGAGGAAGGGTTTCTTAGGAGGGTGAATACTATTCAGGTATTTTGCAATCAAAATAGCCAGCATTTACAGAATATATATTTGCACTGTTTTATACAAGAAAATGGAAAGAATGCATCTTTCCTTTTATAAATGAAACTGAAGCTCAGAAAGGAAAGTCACCTCCCCAGTGCCTCACAACAGAAAAGTGACCAAGTCTGAAGAAAAGGAAAGAATAAGTTTGATCTAGAATTGTCTGAGAAAAGGGGAAACTTTTATGGCTATTAGAAGAGACCTAGTCAATCTCTGCCTGACCAAGAAACTGCTGAAACAGTTCCCTTTAGTCAGGAACTCCACTAATGGCAAATAAATACATATTTTTCACAGATAGGCTTTCTCCACTGAAGGTGGAAAAGGCTTAGATATTTATATATGCCTAGTGATACCTCAGATACCACAGGAAAACGAAGGCATGGAACCCTAACTCCCAGATGAATGTCCTTGGACTTTCATGCCACTACAGGCTGAGCCACTAAATGTATACAGCAAAGGGAGAGAACCCACCTCTAACCTCTAGTTCTTGCACGTTAAACCCAAATGTTACATTTATCACCAAAACCTTAAACTGCACCTATGCTACCAAAATCCTTCATTACTCTATAACTCTTATATCAACAATCAAATCACTTTTCACACGGCAGTCAGTTCATGCTGGGGGAAGAAAGTCAGGTTTACATATTCCTCTTAAGAATAAAAGGAATTTTCTAACATGGGTATAACACAGTTTAACAGTGAATAAAGGAAAAACATACTTACAATTTCTTCTTCTAGAATACCTCTGAAAGCTTGGTCCAGGGTACATTTTTTTTCATTTTCACTATGAAAAACAAAAGATGCCCCCATTTTCACACAGCTCAGGGCAAAAATAAATATTCAGGCAGGCATTTTTCAGGGACAGTAACACCTTACCTGCCAGGTAACTGGTTGAAGGTACTTGACAATGGCTTGATATTTTTGTTATTCAAGGCCTCTCTGGTAGACTTCTACAAAAATAAAAATGGAAAATTGGAGTTTGCTTGTTTATTGAAAGATATATCATTCATCAATAGTCTATCTTTCTAAGAAATGTTTAAAATTGGGAAAAATCACCTACCAGACATTCTCTCAGTAATCCTTATTTTAAATGCCACTTAATGATACAGATCCTCCTTTTAAACCTGAGAAGAGCATGTAGCTAGACTTTTTCATTCAAGTCCTCTCTCTCCCTGTCTGCACTGGGCTCATGCCCCAGCTGGGCCCAAAGTCAGCTTCCCATCTAGCTGGGTCTACGAAGTGAGCTACCAGGGCTGGCTCCCTCTTACTATTTCTTTAAATATGTCATCAATGAGAGTATCCTGCTAAGAAAACAAAAAAGCAAAACCAAAAACCAAACTCCAAAAGGCTCTTTATTTAAATGTTTTGGCTTTGACCATTTATAGCACCCTCAAAGCCTCTGATAATTTTACCTTACTCAATCTACCCAACCTTACTCCTCTATTCTAACAGCTACCCTCCCGCTAAAGTCTGTAAGTACCACGCACTAACCGACTGCACCACTGGAGCTTCTAGTCGGGCTATTTTTAAAAATCATTTTTTGCCAGGCGGGTTGGAACATGCCTGTAACCCAAGCACTTGGGAGGCTGAGGCAGGAAGATTGTTGTGAGTTCGAGACCAGCCTGGGCTACAAAGTGAGCTCAAGGGCAGCCTAAACTGTACAGTGAGACCCTGTCTCAAAAAAAAAAAGACCAAAAACAAATAAAAAATCACTTTTTATCAAGCTTATTCTGGTGTATTCTCACATTCATGCTATTCTTCCCACCTGCTCATCCAAATTCAATCCATTCTTCCAGACTTTCTGCAAGTCCTACCTCCTCCAGACACCTTGCTCAACAGTCTCTGACCAACAGTAAGCAAAGAATAAATACCTGCTGGTTGTCTCAAAGTGGTCAAAACTTGAAGACAGCGACACTGCAAAGTCATTCACTCTGCGCACACTCACGATGTATTTGGAAAGGCGTTCTATTACTTGATGAGGGGTTAGAGCTCTACTGTAAATGTCCATTTCTGGCTCTGCAAGTAACAGGCTAAATAACTTGGGACTTACTGCCTCATCTCCGCAAGCTTCCTTTTTCTCACCAGTTAAGGGTTAGGGCTGTCACAGGGCCTTACCAGCAGCAGCAGCAGCAGCAGCAGCAGCAGCAGCGGCAGCAGCAGCAGCAGCAGCGGCAGCAGCGGCATCACCTGGGAACTTGTCAGAACTGCAGACTCGCAGCCCCATTCCACACTTACTGAACCAGAACCCTCAATTTAACAAGATTTCCAGGTGACAGCACTGCACACCGCAGCCTGGGACTGCATGGTCGCCAATTACATAGTACCTTTCGGAATACACGTGATCAAAGACACACAATCTGATGACGTAAACAAGCTACAGCCCTTCACACACATTTGTGGCGGGGCAAACCGACAACGAATGACTTTTCTCTTTCACTTTGCCCCTGCTATTAACACCCAAGAGTTTAATATCTGAGTCGTTCAATCCTGCCTGCCAATACTGATGCACAAGGCAGACACGAATACAGGCGAGTGATTCGGAAGCGTTCTTCACGCACACCTTGCCGTGGTGGTCAATATAAACGGAACACTGGGCCTGAAACCATCCTGTCACTTAACTTGGGGGGGGGGGGTCGTTTCTGTGTCGTGTACTAGAGATAAGAAAACTGAGGCGTTTCGGCGTTTCCCCAGTAGCTAAGGGAGCTAACGTGAAAGGGCTCCGGGAAACGCTCCCCAGAGGCTCAAACTACCTTTCCCGTCGGGCAAGAAGGAAACCCGGCTGCAAGGCCCGCCCAAGGCGATCTGCTCGCCTCCCCGCACGCAGCGGCGCCCGGTCACCCTCTCAGGACGCGGGAGGCGGGGCGCTCGCGCCGGGCGCCCGGCGGCTGAG